>NC_082640.1:136479331-136800292 GCF_028023285.1 Balaenoptera ricei
AACCATCTGACATGGAAATAAATCAAGCGAATGTTTAAACTGCATCTGGCAATGCTGATTACATTTATCCAGTTGAATATGTATGTGTGTAATATTCCCCTATTGTTTTTGGCTTTAAAAAACAAAACCATTAGATCAATCATTTATTTTATTAAGGCATCTTTAATTCAGTAAATGGTACCTTGCTGATTTCTTATGGAATTGGGGGAAAACAAAACTTTTTCAAAATAATTCTAAAATATGTGAAGGTAAATTTATAATAGCTGAGGCATTGTGTTGAGTTAAACTAACAGGGGACAATTTGTAGACCAGTTTGGAATATGTTGAAATATCACATCTTCTTTGAAAAGATTTATGGCAAAATCACATATTTACCATACCTTTCTGAAATCATTACATTATTCTGATGCAATTAACAATTTTATTTCTATAACTTTCTTTATATAAAAATGAGCAACACTTATTAGGACCTAATTGTTTTGGCAGATATCAGATATGTACATGATCAAATCTCTGCCTCATCATTAATTGGGAATTCACTTTATGGCAGCCCTGTGATAAACAAATAAGCAAAGTCTTTCCCTCATGGAGCTCACATGTAGAGTTGAAATCAGACAATAAACAAATAAACAAATAAGAAAATATATCTCTGACAAGGACTAGTGCTATTTCGAAAATCAAGCAAGTTTATATTTAGTGAGTAGTCAGGTTTGGGGGAATTTTAGATAAAGCATTCAGGAACCTTTCTTGGAGGAAGTTCTATTGAAGCTAGGAAGTGAATGACAGAGAGGTAATCATGTCTCGATTTAAAGAACATTCCAGGTGGAGAGAATGGTCATTGCCCTTTTTTTTCTTTTTTTTTAAACGTCTTTATTGGAGTATAATTGCTTTACAATGGTGTGTTAGTTTCTGCTTTATAACAAAGTGAATCAGTTATACATATACATATGTTCCCATATCTCTTCCCTCTTGCATCTCCCTCCCTCCCACCCTCCCTATCCCACCCCTCTAGGTGGTCACAAAGCGTGGAGCTGATCTCCCTGTGCTATGCAGCTGCTTCCCACTAGCTATCTATTTTATATTTGGTAGTGTATATATGTCCATGCCACTCTCTCACTTTGTCACAGCTTACCATTCCCCCTCCCCATATCCTCAAGTCCATTCTCTAGTAGGTCTACATCTTTATTCCCGCCTTGCCCCTAGGTTCTTCATGACCTTTTTTTTTTTTTTTTGATTCTATATATATGTGTTAGCATACGGTATTTGTTTTTCTCTTTCTGACTTACTTCGCTCTGTATGACAGACTCTAGGTCCATCCACCTCACTACAAATAACTCAATTTCATTTCTTTTTATGGCTGAGTAATATTCCATTGTATATATGTGCCACATCTTCTTTATCTATCCATCTGTTGATGGACACTTAGGTTGCTTCTATGTCCTGGCTATTGTAAATAGAGCTGCAATGAAATTAGAACACTCCTTAACACTATACACAAAGATAAACTCAAAATGGATTGAAGACCTAAATGTAAGGCCAGACGCTATTAAACTCTTAGAGGAAAGCATAGGCAGAACACTCCATGACATAAATTACAGCAAGATCCTTTTTGACCCACCTCCTAGAGAAATGGAAATAAAAACAAAAATAAACAAATGGGACCTAATGAAACTTAAAAGCTTTTGCACAGCAAAGGAAACCATAAACAAGAGGAAAAGACAACCCTCAGAATGGGAGAAAATATTTACAAATGAAGCAACTGACAAAGGATTAATCTCCAAAATTTACAAGCAGCTCATGAAGCTCAATATCAAAAAAACAAACAACCCAATCAAAAAATCGGCAGAAGACCTAGATAGACATTTCTCCAAAGAAGATATACAGATTGCCAACAAACACATGAAAGAATGCTCAACATCATTAATCATTAGAGAAATGCAAATCAAAACTACAATGAGATATCATCTCACACTGGTCAGAGTGGCCATCAACAAAAAATCTACAAACAATAAATGCTGGAGAGGTTGTGGAGAAAAGGGAACCCTCTTTCACTGTTGGTGGGAATGTAAATTGGTATAGCCACTATGGAGAACAGTATGGAGGTTCCTTAAAATACTAAGAATAGAACTACCATATGACCCATCAATCCCCCTACTGGTCATATACCCTGAGAAAACCATAATTCAAAAAGGGTCGTGGCCCTTTTGAAGAAAGAAAAGCCAATGTGGCTGGAGCAGGGAAAGCAAGAGAGAACCTAAGTAGGAAAGTGTGAGGTAGGAGAGAGAGGGGCATGTGGAGACGGGAGAGAAAACAAGACCATGAAAGACCTTTGGGGCTGATTTTATTCTAATTGCAATGGAAAACCTTTAGCAAGGGAAACTTGGTTAAATCTTCCTCATATCTATTTCTCTGGATCTGTATAGTAGTCTTACAATGCCAGCCTTCAGATCTAACTGGTATAAAGTAGTGAACAAATCCCAGGAGAGCTAAATCACTGTCATGCCCCAAGGGTATTTAATGTGATCAGCAGTTTGAGCAGCTCAGAGATTAGACAGATAGGAAGTAAATTCTGCCAAACTTATTTTGCTCCAAATTACATATAAAATATATAATATATGAGTGTGTGTTTGTATATATATATATACACGCATACACACATGTGTTTGTGTATGTATAAACCTATATATATTTCCAAATTATTTTTAACTTGGTAAATTTTTTGGATTTGATTTTTTTTTTATACAGCAGGTTCTTATTAGTTAACTATTTTATACATATTGATGTACATATGTCAATCCCAATCTCCTAATTCATCCCACCACCACCACCACCCTCCCCACTTTCCCCCCTTGGAGTCCATACATTTGTTCTCTACATCTGCGTCTCTATTTCTGCCTTGCAAACCGGTTTATCTGTACCATTTTTCTAGATTCCACATATATGCGTTAATATACAGTATTTGTTTTTTCTCTTTCTGACTTACTTCACTCTGAATGACAGTCTCTGGGTCCATCCATGTCTGTACAAATGACCCAATTTCATTCCTTTTTATGGTTGAGTAATATTGCATTGTATATATATACCACATCTTCTTTGTCCATTCATCTGTTGATGGGCATTTAGGTTGCTTCCATGACCTGGATATTGTAAATAGTGCTGCAATGAACATTGGGGTACATGTGTCTTTTTGAATGATGGTTTTCTCTGGGTATATGCCCAGTAATGGTATTGCTGGGTCATATGGTGATTCTATTTTTAGGTTTTTTGAGGAATCTCCATACTGTTCTCCATAGTGGCTGTATCCGTTTGCATTCCCACCAACATGGCAAGAACGTTCCTTTTTTTCCACACCCTCTCCAGCATTTATTGTTTGTAGATTTTCTGACGATGCCCATTCTAACTGGTGTGAGGTGATACCTCATTGTAGCTTTGATTTGCATTTCTCTAATAATTAGTGATGTTGAGCAGCTTTTCATGTGCCTCTTGGCCATCTGTATGTCTTCTTTGGAGAAATGTCTATCTAGGTCTTCTGCCCATTTTTTGATTGGGTTGTTTGTTTTTTATTAATATTGAGCTGCATGAGCTGTTTATATATTTAGGAGATTAATCCTTTGTCCACTGATTTGTTTGCAAATATTTTCTCCCATTCTGAGGGTTGTCTTTTAGTCTTGTTTATAGTTTCCTTTCTGTGCAAAAGCTTTTAACTTTCATTAGGTCCCATTTGTTTATTTTTGTTTTTATTTCCATTACTCTAGAAGGTGGGTCTAAAGGATCTTGCTGTGATTTATGTCATAGAGTGTTCTGCCTGTGTTTTCCTCTTAGATTTTTATAGTGTCTGGCCTTACATTTAGGTCTTCAATCCATTTTGAGTTTATTTTTGTGTATGGTGTTAGGGAGTGTCCTAATTTCATTCTTTTATATGTAGCTGTCCAGTTTTCCCAGCACCACTTATTGAAGAGACTGTATTTTCTCCACTGTATATCCTTTCCTCCTTTGTCATAGATTAGTTGACCATAGATGCAGGGGTTTATCTCTGGGCTTTCTGTCCTGTTCCATTGATCTATATTTCTGTTTTTGTGCCAGTACCATATTGTCTTGATTACTGTAGCTTTGTAGTATAGTCTGAAGTCAGGGAGTCTGATTCCTCCAGCTCCGTTTTCTTCCCTCAAGATTGCTTTGGCTATTCAGGGTCTTTGTGTCTCCAAACAAATTTTAAGATTTTTTGTTCTAGTTCTGTAAAACTTGCCATTGGTAATTTGATAGGGATTGCATTGAATCTGTAGATTGCTTTTGGTAGTATAGTCATTTTGACAATATTGGTTCTTCCAGTCCAAGAAGATGGTATATCTCTTCATCTGTTTGTACCATCTTTAATTTCTTTCATCAGTGTCTTATAGTTTTCTGAGTACAGATCGTTTACCTCCTTAGGTAGGTTATTCCTAGGTATTTTATTCTTTTTTGTTGCAGTGGTAAATGGCATTGTTTTCTTAATTTCTCTTTCTGACCTTTCATTGTTAGTGTATACGAATGCAAGAGATTTCTGTGCATTAATTTTGTATCCTGCAACCTTACCAAATTCATTGATGAGCTCTAGTAGTTTTCTGGTGGCATCTTTAAGATTGTCTATGTATACTATCATGTCATCTGCAAACAGTGACTGTTTTACTTCTTCTTTTCCAATTTGTATTCCATTTATTTCTTTTTCTTCTCTGATTGCTGTGGCTAAGACTTCCAAAACTATGTTGAATATAGTGGTGTGACTGGACATCCTTGTCTTGTTCCTGATGTTAGAGGAAATGGTTTCAGTTTTTCACCATTGCAAATGATGTTTGCTGTGGGTTTGTCATATATAGCCTTTATTATGTTGAGGTAGGTTCCCTCTATGCCCACTTTCTGGAGAGTTTTTTTATCATAAATGGTGTTGAATTTTCTCAAAAGCTTTTTCTGCATTTTGAGATCATCATATGGTTTTTATTCTTCAATTTGTTAATATGGTGTTTCACATTGATTGATTTGCGAATATTGAAGTATCCTTGCATCCTGGGATAAATCCCACTTGATCATGGTGTATGATACCTTTAATGTATTGTTGGATTCTGTTTGCTAGTGTTTTGTTGAGGGTACTTACATCTATATTCCTCAGTGATATTGGTCTGTAATTTTCTGTTTTTGTAGTATCTTTGTCTGGTTTTGTTATTAGGATGATGGTGGCCTCATAAAATGAGTTTGGGAGTGTTCCTTCCTCTGAGAATTTATGGAAGAGTTTGAGAGGGATGAGTGTTAGCTCTTCTCTAAGTGTTTGATAGAATTCACATGTGAAGCCATCTGGTCTGGACTTTTGTTTGTTGGAAGATTTTAATCACAGTTTCAATTTCATTACTTGTGATTGGTCTGTTTATATTTTCTGTTTCTTAGTGGTTCAGTCTTGGAAGGTTATATCTTTCTAAGAATTTGTCCATTTCTTCAGGTTGTCCATTTAATTGGCATAGAGTTGCTTGTAATAGTGTCTTATGATCCTTTGTATTTCTGCGGTGTCTGTTGTAACTTCTTTTTCATTTCTAATTTTATTGATTTGAGCCCTCTCCCTCTTTTTCTTGATGAGTCTGGCTAAAGGTTCATCAATTTTGTTTATCTTCTCAGAGAACCAGCTTTAATTTTATTGATCTTTGCTATTGTTTTCTTTGTTCCTGTTTCATTTATTTCTGCTCTGATCTCTATGATTTTTTCCTTCTACTAACTTTGGGTTTTGTTTGTTCTTCTTTCTCTAGTTCCTTTAGGTGTGAGTTTAGATTGTTTATTTGAGATTTTTCTTGTTTCTTCAGGTAGGATTGTACCGCTATAAACTTCCATCTTAGTACTGCTTTTGCTGCATCCCATAGGTTTTGGATTGTCGTGTTTTCATTGTCATTTGTCTCTAGGTATTTTTTGATTTCCTCTTTGATTTTTACAGTGATCTCTTGGTTATTTAGTAATGTATTGTTTAACCTCCACGTGTTTGTGTTTTTTACGTGTTTTTCCCTGTAATTTATTTCTAATCTCATAGTGTTGTGGTTGAAAAAGGTGCTTGATATGATTTCAATTTTCTTAAATTTACTGAAGCTTGATTTGTCACCCAAGATGTTATTTATCCTGGAGAATGTTCCGTGTGCACTTGAGAAGAAACTATAATCTGCTGTTTTCGGATGGAATGTCCTATTAATATATCAATTAAATCTATCTGGTCTATTGTGTCATTTAAAGCTTGTGTTTCCTTATTAATTTTCTAACATTGTGATTTTTATCCTTAATTGTTTTATCACTAAAACAACTCTCAAATTCTTTTACTCATATACATTTTAATTGAGTCTCATCACAAGCTCAGGATGCTACAGAAGATCTCCATAGGTAGAAAAGGAAAGAAAATTCTTTTTGCTTCCCTTTCACATTCTTACCTTCTTATCACCTGTCAAAGGACAACATTGTTTCACTTTTTAAATCCAGAGGAGCTCAAATGAGAAGAAGGCCTCTAAATCCCATTCAGATCCTCTCCATGCTGAGGCTGGTTCTTGTTCCTATTTCCAGGACACCCTCCTACACATGCAATTTTAGGCTTGACACATATCATAATACCAGTGCAGTCATGCCTTGGGCAGCAAACCGTTAGAAAGTAGGAAGGACGCCAGAACGTTTTTTTTCTACCATCACGGGTGCAGCTGGCCACTTATGTTGCTCTTTATGACATTTACTACTCAGCCCTGACCGTTTTGTCTTGCTATCTGTGATTATAGTTCTCACTGACAGAGGAGCAGCAGCATGGGGAAAGGAGTAGTCAGACTCTTTTTTCTGTTTGCATTAGTGGTGCTCATTTTCTCAGTTTCCTGTACAGTATTTTAGAGTGCATGGTGGCCTGAGTGTATATGGGTCTCCCTGTTAAAGACAGATGAACGATGTTGATACCCTTCTGAATAGGAAAGTTGTTAAATCCTTCCACTACATGCTCAGTCAGAAAATGACAGTAGTCATCAACATGTCCTAATTATTTTTGCTATTATAAGGCAACAATTTAACATTTATCTTTGTGACTCTAAGCTGAGTAGTAATTGGTCCATTTTCCAGTCTTGATTCAGCAACTCAAAAAATGGTGAAGAAACTATCTTAAAGAAGAAGCTGTGCAAACATGTTTGACCTATTATTTCTCCCATATTTGCAAATAATAGAAAATGCAAGTAGCTTATTATCATTATTATTATTGGTATTATTCATATGTTAATGTATGCATAAAGTTCTATTTCATTTAATGATAATTTGAAATATCTTTTTGTTTTATAAAATATATTCATTCAGCATCTTGCTAATTAGTTTTAATGTGACAAACAAAATAAAAAATATATGAAAAGAGCTACTGATTGACCTTTTGCTCATTCAGTAAATAGAGGTTGATTTTTAGATAGTTCTTATAAATTTAAATATTGAGGGTTTTAAAAAAGTTTTTTCTAAGTTAGGTGAACTATATATAGCTATTTCCTTTCTTAGAAATCATAAGAGAGTAGAAATTTGCCAAAATGGTAATAAGGAAAGGAAACTGCAAGTGTTATTTTCCACCCCCCAACTTGGAATCCTACATTTTAAAGGTGACTTAGGGAAGGCAGTGAGTTTGAAGATGTGCCTGGTATGGTGTTAGTCTAGGTCAAATAAATCATAACTTACTCTTTCCATGGAAAGAAAGTGATGGGATCTATCGAATGTAAAAGGGAATTTTGTTTTTGTATTGTATTTCATTACTTAATATAAGAATAATATGTTTAAGGAATACATGACAGTATAATTTTGATTTATCAGAATTACAATAATTACTGCATTCTGTCAAAAGTCTTTTTAAGTTTAATGAGATTGAGATTACTTTTACTTCTATACTGAAATAATGAAAATAAAATGTACTCATCTAGAAATGTTGGGTTAATATGGTCTTGTCCAAAAGAAAGCCATGAGAGTGCCTTGATCAAGAAGTTATTCCTAGACATAAGCAACTCAAAAATGTTATTAAAATGTTTCTACAGCTCTTCAGTTGTAAGTGGTAGGATGAACCAAGAACATAATGCCTCATCAGTAGCAGCAGCAATGCCTTGGCAATCACTACCCTTCACATAGCCACTCTTAGTTATCTGGATGGTGTAGACCTCCCTTCATATCAATGAAATTATAATGAGAAAAATCTTCATATAAGTGAAATAAAGAGTAACCAGAGGTGAAGCAGTAACACATTATCTTGGCATCTTGATGTGAGAAAAAGATGTGGGTAGGAGTTTGTGTAGCAAATGGAAGTTGAGATAATAAACAGGTTTTAGGTTATGGATGAAATTGGTAATGATGGAACCTGTTTTTTGTTTTTTGAATCCTACTGCTTTAGTTATTCTTCGTGCCAATAAATCAATTATTCTAAACCTGCTCTGCTTCATCTCCCCTATTGTCAGTATGTCCCTTAGAGGGATCTTCAAATGGGAAAAGATAGAACTGGTGGTGTGTATGGCTGGGCTGGAAATTCTAGTAATTATAGTAGCTTGCACTTTAAAAGTAGCTTCCTACCTCTTACTATGGTCAGAGGAGGCTGGGCCCATCCAGTGGGAACAGATCCAGTGATCACTAGGTTGAACTTCAGAGTTATTATCCTAAGAAAGCTAAGAACATACTGGCATTCACTATTAAAAGTTGTTGAAGAATGAAGAACATTTACAAAATTAAAATTAAAATATATTTCATGTATTATAACATTTTTATGTTCATAGATTATTTAGAAATACCTAGTTTTTGATTTCAGAATACAGTGATGTTTCAGTGTTTAGGTCTTTGAAAGAAAATGCACGTTAAGCCTCATACGCAAGGGGAGATGTCTTCTTGATGATAAAATGCATTGGTTTAAACAGTCGTGATGTACGTTGCTGCTGATGAGATAGTAAAGGAAAAATCAAGAAAATGATTTGCCTGTGGTTACATACATATCAGTAGAAATTATGAGGGAAATCCCAAGTTTTGATGCTCAGTATTAATTAGAACCATGAAAGCATGTTCTCTCTAAATCATTTTTACTAGGAAGTACTAAATATATTCCTTACTTCAAACACAAGCTAAATTCTTGATGAGGTTAATTTTCTTCACTACATTAAACCCTTTGTAAATGATATGAAGTCACTGCTCTCTGACAGCAGTTCAGTAGTTTATGTCAGGGATCACAGGCCAGTTCCTAGTATTAATGTGTCCACATCATGAAAGCTGTCAGGAAAATTGATATTAATGAGAGCCCTTGCTAGAAAACCGAGGACAAAGGCCAAGTGGAAAATTCTGTGGACAGTGAACTCTGTCTTAACTTCTATAGGCTATACTTTCTTATCAAATTAAAATGTACCAACACAAAGATTTCTCTGTGAACACATATTATACATTTGGAAAACTATAAGATTTAAATCTATAGTGCCAGAGGCTTTCATCTCTCATGGAACATTCAATACAGACATTAATCAGTATACACTTGATCAAACTACTTAAACTTCACTGGCTGCAAGAACAAAGGATAATTAAGAATACTTTGGAACACAGGTAGCGTGTGATATAAACATGCAACCTCTTACATCCACCTCACAGACACATGCAGTGTAAAACTCCAAGGAGTAAATGGAAGCTTGCCTCTTGTTATACAGATGATAAGGAAACAAGTTACCAGGCACAGAAATATCTATTGTTTATATATACATCAACTTACTCTTTCCACAGCTACCAAAATAGATTATTAATCAGTCTTCTGCAGGGGTTAAAGTGTGTTTCTAGCCTCCCAAGTGGGATTTTAGAAATCAGTTGTCCCGGAAGTATAAGTGAAATTGTCTCTGTGACAACCTAACCACCACAGTTTCCATGAAAAGGTGATTTCAAGTTCTAAAGTATTTTTATTTTATTTTATTTTATTTATTGAGGTATAATTGATTACAATGTCGTGTTATTTTCAGGTGTATAGTACAGTGATTCAGAATATATATACATATATTCTTTTTCAGATTCTTTTCCCTTATAGGTTATTACAAACTACTGAGTACAGTTCCCTGTGCTATACAGTGGGTCCTTGTTGGTTATCTGTTTTACATATAGTAGTGTGTATATGTTAATCCCAACCTCCTAATTTATCCCTCCCCCCTCAAGTTCTAAAGTAATTTAAGATATATTGATATTTCAGGAAAATAACACCCTTATAAGGATTACCTATCTTAGTTCTATCTCTCAATATTTAAAAAATGTCAGCAACCTGTTTTTCCATCAGTAACTTATTTACTGTTTATGGCCAAACCGTGTGTGTGTATTGCTTCTAACACAGTGTTGTGGCCGCTGAGCCATAAACTTGTGGACGTGCAGGTGGATATTTGTGGTGGAAGTGTGAGGGGGTCTTGACCATCACAAAGTTATTTAAAAAAAGCCCTCAAATGCTTATTTGAACAAGACGTTGTTGTTAGAAAAAATTGATATACTTCATGTGGAATTTCTTTACTATTTTCCAAGTATAATTTAGGTTAATTCAATACAATTTATAGAACATTGTTTAAGTTTTTAGGGATGCTTTACTGTAAATGAATTGTCTATTACTAAGGCTATTTTTATGTAAGATCTGTAAAGTATTTTAAGGTTATTCATGTTTTAAGACATTTTGGGAAAACCTGCACTATGTTATTCCAAACTATGCCTTTTCAATATGCTACAGGCTCTCTAACATGATATTCCATAAAAATAAGTAACCTATGTATTCACTGTATGTACATCCCTTCAAAATTATAATCTGGTTTTGGGTTTACCATAATGTATTCTGATGTTTTTTCTAATCTGATTTTGAAGTGTTATATTTATATAGGGTAAGAATTCATTATTCTAACTCCTCTTTTTTTTTAGTGTTTATCTTTTTTTGTTTGTTCGTTTTCTTACATATACATATATCTATTCTTTTTAAATACTTTTCCCAATTAGGTTATTACAGAATATTGAGCAGAGCTCCCGGTGCTCTACAGTAGGTCCTTGTTGGTTATCCATTTTAAATAGAGCAGTATGTACATATCAATCCATACTGAGTGAAGTACCCCAGACAGAAAAAGAGAAATACCATATGATATCGCTTATATGCAGAATCTATCTCCTCTTTTAAAAAGCATTTACCCTTAGGAATATTCATATAAGATCCTTAACATCAGTGAGTTTAAGAGTTTCCTTTCTTCCTAGACGTTAATAGTTAGACTATGAAGGCAAGACAGGCCCTAAAATGAAGGGAAACTATACAGAAAGTAGAGATAGGACTTCTGAAGTACTGTATTGAGAATACTATTTTGAAATAAGTTTTTAAATCTCTACAAACAAAGTTTAGAACAACTCTCTAAGTCTTCACTCTTGAAAATCCCCAAGTTCTCAGGGGATGAAAATATTGGTTTCACCCACAACTTTCTTAGAGTGTTTTAAAAATGACTGAAAATTTCATTTTTGATTCTCCCAGTCTTTTTAATTCTTTGACCGTTAGATGAAATATACACTTTCCCTGATTTTTACCTTCCAATCTAAACATAACAAGAAAACATTGGATATAAAAATATTCCAGTCTTTCAGTATACTATATACTTTGATTATTAAAATTGATTATTAAATCTTAATGAATGATATATATGAAGACATTTCTGAAGTGATGAATTGCTTTCTAAGGACAAGTATAAGTAACAAGTATCTTTAAATTTGGAAGTAAGTCAGCTTTCTCTCTTTTATTGGCTATACTCAATCTGTGTCAAAGTAACTCATGTTTAGTTTCCACTTAAATGACATTTTAGGAAACAAATCACATTAACTTGATGAGATTTCTTTTTTACTTCATACTACTGTTTTTCAAAATTATGAATTGCCTGTCTTGACACTAAGGCATCCATGATGATCTGTTTACTCAATTATTTCTTTCCAAAATTAGAAACTTCAAAGTGCTTTTATCTTTAAATGACTAACACTCCAGTAATACTGCTGATCAATCATTCCAAGCTAATGATTAAAAACAGTAAACATTCTTCTACTCTCCATAGCTACTCTAAATAGTGTGTCAAACACAGCAGGCTCTATTTATTGTCACTGCATTTAAACATGGGCTATCAAGGCAACAGAGATGAAACCACGTTCAGGGCATTTATATTCTTCACTTCATATCTGCTTTAAATGACTTTAGAAAATGCCTATTTCTCAATTAAAATATTTTATTTAGTAAGTTATGTTCTTTTGGGATTTGCTATCCCCTAGAAAAAAGTTTTGTACCTTGAAAACTGTATTTTCATGATTCTCTACAGCAGAGGGAAATACCAATTTCCTAAATGGTTCCAGAAGACATTTAAATATTCATAGAGAATACTGTGTGCAGAACAGAGTGAAGAGTTGATACATCTCATTGTAGAAACTGTAATTTAGAGATGTACAAATTAATTTACTTTAATTAAATGTTGAACTCATTAATTCAATCCAAAAATTATAATGGTAGTTTGTTTAAATGATACAAAATAGCAATGAGCTACCTGGCTTGAACAATAAATTTCTCAATAGATTGTTTTGTTATATTAGCAGGCTCTTAGGTCCTTGTAATTTAATAGGACTCACTTTGAGCAATTTCTTGATACAAAGATGTGAAAAAAACACAAGAGGTACGTTATTTATTCATCAACTAGCTGGTATTTCTCAATTCCAATTCCTTATTCCTTTTCCTCTTCCCACCATGTCTATACTTGAATAGTCCAGAGCTCAGTCATCCCACTCTCCTCTATCGACACCCTTTCCAGGGTGATCTCATTCCATCTCATAGTTTTATATATCAACCAACTCTCACTTTACAACCCCTGTGCTCAATTTTTAACTCAATATGATTTTTTTGGTACTTTGTCCTTCAACTTTTAAGAGTTCTCTATAAGTAAAGTTATTAGTCCTTTGTATGTGGTATAGGCTGTGGAGATGATCTACTAGCTTGTCAATTGTCTTTTGACTTTGTTTACAGTTAATTTTTCCATACATTTTATAATGTTATCAAATTTATCACTTTTATTGATGCTGGATTTTGAATCAGAGTTAGAAATTCTGTCCCATACCAAGGTTAAAGAGTAATTCACTCAGGTTTCTTCTACTACTTGTATGATTTTATTTTTACTTTGAGATCCCTAATTCATTTAGAGTTTATTCTCATGTATGGTGTGAGATATGGGTCAAATTGTATATATATGGCTGCACAGTTGTTCCAGAATTATTTAGTAAAAAGTCCATCTTTGCTCAGGTGGTTTAAAATACTTCCTTTATTATATACTAAATATCTGTATGTTCTGAGGTTCATTTCTAGACTTTCTGTCCAAAGATGTGTTTGTGAGCTGGTACCTCATGACTTTAATTTTAGATGTAGTTTAATATGTTTTAATGTAGGGCAGAATAGCCCCACTCAGAGATATTTTTCAAATATTCTTGAATATTCTTTCTTTTTTATGGTTTTTAGTATTACTTTATATTTTATTTATATATTTTAAGTTGAGAAGTCAGGTTTTATTTTTGCCCCAAGCTTCACTGAGTTATAATTGACATATAATATTGTGTAAATATAAGGTGTACAAGATGATCTGACATATACATATATATTGTGAAAAGATTACCACAATAAGGTTAGTTAACATATCCATCAACTTATGTAGTTACCTTTTTTGTGTGTGGGCTGAGAACTTTTAAGTTCTACTCTCTTAGCAACTTTCAAGTATATAGTACAGTATTGTCAACTTTAGTCAGCATGCTATACATTAGATCACCAGAATTATTCATTTATAACTGGAAGTTTGTACCCCTCAACTACATTTATCCATTTCTCCACCCTTACCCCTACCTTGCTCCTGGCAACTATCCATCTATTCTATGTATTTATGAATTCCCTGGTTTTTTTTTTAGATTCCACATATTAATGAGATCAAAGAGTATTTGTCTTTCTTTGCCTGACTTATTTCAATCAACATAATGCCCTCAAGGTTTATCCCTGTCATTGCAAATGGCAAGATTTCCATCTCTTTTTGGCTGAATAATATTCCATTGCATGTATGTGTGTGTATATATATATATATATATATATATATATATATATATATATATATTTATTTATTTATTTATAATATCTTCTTTATCAATTCATCTGAAGATGGACATGTAGGTTATTGCATACTTTGGCTATTGTGAATTTTGCTGCAATGAACATGGGAGTGCACACATCTCTTTGATATTCTGTGTTGATTTCCTTCATATATTTACCCAGAAGTTGTATTGCTGGATCATACAGTAGTTCCATGTTTAATTTTTGAGGGACCTCCATACAGTTTTTCACAGTGGCTACACCGATTTACATTCCCACCAACAGTGCACAAGGGTTCCCTTTTCTCCACATTCTCACCAAATATTCCTTGTCTTTTTGATAATAGCCATTCTAACAGGTGTGAGGTGATATCCCATTGTGGTTTTAGTTTGCATTTCCCTGATTAGTGATGTTGTGCACATTTTTATGTATCTGTTGGCTATCTGTATGTCTTCTTTGGAAAAAATGTCCATTCAGTTTGCCCATTTTTTAATCAGAGTTTTTTGTTTTTTCTTTGCTCTTGAGTAGTATGAGTTCCTTATATATTTTAGATATTAACCTCTTATCAGATAGACAGTTTGTAACTTGTAAATATTTTCCTCCCTTTCCATAGGTTGCCTTTTCATTTCGTTGATTGTTTCTTTTGCTGTGCAGAAGCTATTTAATTTGATGTAGTACCAGTTGTTTATTTTTTCTTGGTTGTCTGTACTTGGTATCATAGCCAAGAAATCACTGCCAAGACCAATGTCAAGGAGCATTTTTCCTACATTTTCTTCTAGGAGATTTATATATTCAAGACTTACATTTAAGTCTTTACTCCATTTTGAGTTAAATTTTGTATATGGGATAAAAATAGGAGTCCCATTTCATTCTTTTGGATGTGGTTGTCCAGTTTTCCCAACAGCATACACTGAAGAGACTGTCCTTTCCTCCTTTTGTTTTCTTGGCTCCCTTAGAAAATATTAATTGATGGTGTATGCATGGATTTATTTCTGTGTTCTCCATTCTGTTCCATTGGTCTATGTGTATGTTTTTAGTGTATGTTTTTATACCAGTACCATATTATTTTGACTATTACATCTTTGTGGTATAATGTTTTTATTGTGGTTAAGACTTAGTGATTTTATTTATTTTTTGTTTTTATATAGTATTTTCTTTCTATTACACTGAAGATATAAATTTAGTAAGGGTTTACTTCTTTTTTTAAAAATTTTTATTGGAGTATAGTTGATTTACAATGTTGTGTTAGTTTCAGGTGTACAGTAAAGTGAATCAGTTATACATATACATATATCCACTCTTTTTTAGATTCTTTTGTCATGTAGGTCATCACAGAGTACTGAGTAGAGTTCCTTGTGCTATACAGTAGATCCTTATTTTATATATATTAGTGTGGTATAATCTGAAGTCAGGAAGTGTGATGCCTCTGGCTTTGTTCTTTTTTTCTCAAAATTGCTTTGACTGTTTTGGGTCTTTTGTGGTTCAATACAAATTTTAGTACTGTTTTTCCTATTTCTATAAAACATGACATTGAAATCTTGATGGAGATTGCATTGTATCTACAGATAGATTTGGGTAGTCTGAACATTTTAACAATATTGATTCTTCTCATCCATGAACATGGGATATCTTTCCATTTGTTTGTGTCTTCTTCAACTTCTTTCATCAGTGTCTTCTAGTTTTCAGTGTACAGATCTTTCACCTCCTTAGTTAAATTCATTTCCTAGGTATTTTATTGTTTTTGATGCTTTTGTAAATGGAATTGTATCCCTTATTTTTTTTAAGATAATTTGTTGATAGTGTATAGAAACATAACTGATTTTTATGTGTTGATTTTGTATTCTGCAACTTTACTGAATTTCTTTGCTAGTTCTAACAGTTTTTTGGTGGCGTCTTTAGGGTTTTTTATATATAGAATCATTTCACCTGCAAACAGATACAATTTTACTTCTTCCTTTCCAATTTGATGTCTTTTCTTTTTCTTGCCTGATTACTCTGGTTAGGACGTCCAGTACTATGTTGAATAGGAGTGGTAAGAGTGGGAGCCTTTGTCTTGTTCCCGAAATTAGAGGTAGAGCTTTCAGCCTTTCACCTTAGAGTAGGATATTAGCTACGGGCTTGTTATATATTTATTATATGCCATTATATATATATTATTTTTTTTAATTTTATTTATTTATTTTTGGCTGTGTTGGGTCTTCGTTTCTGTGCAAGGGCTTTCTCTAGTTGCGGCAAGCGGGGGCCACTCTTCATCGCGGTGCGCGGGCCTCTCACTATCGTGGCCTCTCTTGTTGGGAGCACAGGCTCCAGACACGCAGGCTCAGTAGTTGTGGCTCACGGGCCTAGTTGCTCCGCGGCATGTGGGATCCTCGCAGACCAGGGCTCGAACCCGTGTCCCCTGCATTGGCAGGCAGACTCCCAACCACTGCACCACCAGGGAAGCCCGCCATTATATTTTGAGGTGTGTTTCTTCTACACCCAATTTGTTGAGGGATTGTTTTAATCATGAAAGCATGTTGAATTTTGTCAAAATGGTTCTTCTGCATTTATTGAGATGATCATAGGATTTTATTTTTTATTCTATAATGTCATGTACCATGCTTATTGATTTGGGTATGTTGAACCATCCTTGCATTCTAGGGTTATATCCCACTTGATCATGGTGTATGATCCTTTTAATGTACTATTAATTTCAATTTGCTAGTATTTTGTTGAGAATTTTGGCCTGTATGTTCATGACGGATGTTGACCTGTGGTTTTCTTTCCTTGTAGTGCCCTTCTTTGGTTTTGGTATCAGAGTAACACTGGCCTCGTAAAATTAGTTTAGGTATATTCCCTCCTCTTCAATTTTTTTGATGAGTTTGAGAAAGATTGGCATTAATTCTTCTTTTAAAATGTAGTAGAATTCACCATTGAGACCATCCAGTCTTGGACTTTTCTTTGTTGGGTGGTTTAGATTACTGATTAAATCTCCTTACTCATTATTGCTATGTTCAGATTTTCTACTTCTTCATGATTCAGTCTAGGTAGGCTGTGTGTTTCTAGGAATTTATCCGTTTACTTTAGGTTGTCCACTTTGTTGGCATATCATTATTAATGGTAGTCTCTTATGATCCTTAGTATTTCTGTTTGTATCAATTGTAATGTCTCCTCTTTCATTTATAATTTTATTTATATGACTTCACTCTTTTTTCCTCTTGGTTAGACTAGCTAAAGGTGTATGAATTTTGTTTATCTTTTCAAAGAACCATTTCTTAGTTTTGTTAATCCTTTTATTGTTTTCCCATTCTCAATTTTATTTAGTGTACTTCTGCTTTAATCTTTATTATTTCTTCCCTTCTGCTAACTTTAGGCTTAGTTTGTTCTTGTTTTTTAGTTTCTTGATGGGTAAAGTTAGTTTGTGTATTTGAGGTCTTCCTTTTTTCTTTTTTTTTTTAATTTTTAAATTTAATTTTATTTATTTTTTTATACAGCAGGTTCTTATTAGTCATCAATTTTATACACATCAGTGTATACATGTCAATTCCAATCGCCCAATTCATCACCCCCCCCCACACTGACCCCCCCCCCACCACTTTCCCCCCTTGTCCATTCCTTTTTTCTTAATGTTTCTAACTGTTCAAGCAGGGCTGTGGGCTGTGTGCTGAGATCAGGCCAGGCTGTAGCTTTGCCTTGAAGATGGGCAGGACTGCAGGCTTCAGCATCAGGTAGGTAGCTGCCTGTGCTGTGCTGTTGGGTGAGGTCACTGGCCAGGCTTTCTGGTCAGGCAGGCCCTCCATCAGTATCCTATAGTTCAGTGGGCTGGAGACTGTGTTCTGTGGTTGGACAGTGTCACTGTTTGTGTTTCCTGATCATTTGGGGCTGCAGGCTATACGCCACAATTGGGTTCTGTGACTATGCTTTCTGTTTGGATGAGGCGGCAGACTGAATTCCACAATGGGAGCAAGGCTGTCGGCTGGGCTCAGCTATTGCACAGGGCTGTAGGCTGGGCTCCAAGGCTGCCCAGGGTCATTGTTCAGGCCCCCTGATTAGGCAGGGCCAGAGGCCATGCTCAGCAGTTGAGAGGTTTACTGGCTTGGCTTCCTGCCCAAGTGAGGCTGTAGCATTGGCTCCATAGGTGCCTGGGTTGTCTGACCAATCTTCCTGGTTGGGTGAATTGGAGGCTATTCTCCACAGTTGGGGGTGGTGGCAGCAGTAATTTGTTTCCCTGCCCAGGAAGGACATAGGATGTCCTCTTTGGCTGTCAGGTATCTGTGTTCAGACTGGAAACACTGCTTGGCCAATGACATAACCAAGAATGTGATTGACCATGATCTAAGAGATAGTTGCTGTACGCTCCACCCCCCTCTCCATCCCTATCTAATTCCCAGTGGTCTAGGTCTGCAGATTCCCTTAGTGATCTCCATTAGGCAGGATCCAGCTGGGCCTCCTGAGAAGTCTCCCTCAATGGTGGGAGAGGTGGATGTTCACTTTGGGCTCTTTTTTACTACTAGAGAATGTACAGATGCAGAGGGGTCCTCTAGATACAAGTCTATATTGGTCTGGGGGAGGGGAGATGTGGTCAAAGTGAAACCACTCCTCTTACCCTTCTAATGCAGTCCTTTTCTGTGTCTGTGGTCCAGGCGGGTACTTCAGCTGCATCCTACTTCTGGGATTTTCACAGGGATGTTTTGTCTGTGGATAGTTGCTAGTTGGCTTTTTGTGAAGGAGACTGATGTCGGAAATGATCTATGACACCATCTTGATGACGTCACCCTTTCCTGGCTATTCTTGCATGTGTATGAATTTTAGTATTAATTTGATTCACTCCCTGGAATACTTTGTTGGCATTTTAATTGGTATTATATTGACTTTATATATTAATATAAAGATAATTGTTATCTTTTTAATGTTGTGTTGTTGGTTTTATTCAATTCTACTTTAGTGTCCTTCAGGTGTATTCTAAAATTTTTTGCATAAGATTTGCATATTTCTTATTAAATTCTTCTTAAATATTTAATTTTTTGTTGCCATTGTAAATTGATTATTTTCCTACCAGTATGTCCTCTGTTTATTATTTGTGAAAAGAAAGACTATTGATTTTTTAACATTAATTTTATATTTTGCTGCTTGATTGAATTATTTTATTATTTGACTTAGTTTTATAATTGGTTGTTTTATGGTATCTATTATATCTATTATGGTATCTATTATATGTTATATGGTGTCTATTATATCTCAAAATAGTGACTATTTTACTTCTTCTTTACCCCCTTTTTATGCCTCTAATTAATTTATTCTGTCTAATGTCATTGGCTAATACTATGAATACAATAACAGTTGACATAGTGGGTATCTTTATCTTCTCTTTGATCTTAGTAGTCATGCTTCCAGTGTTTCTCCATTAAAGAAGATACTGGAGACTCTTAGAAAGATAAAGTGAGCAACTTCACCTTGTTTCTCCCACTGAAAAGAAACCATAAAACCTGGACAGAATGCAAGGAGAAGCTATTTAATTACACCTATATGCAAACAAACAAATAACTGAACCTCAACCTAAACCCTATATGTTATACAAAAAAAAAAAAAACCAACTCAAAATGCATCAGAACTCTAAAAGTATACAATTATAAAACTTTTAAAAGTAAACATAGGAGAAAATATTTGTAACCTAGGGTTAATCAAAGAATTCTTATCCACACCACCAGAGCATGATGCATAAACACCCCCTACCTTCAGTCAGTAAAGCACAATCCAGGGGTTTTGTTAGCTTTTTGGTTGGTTGGTAGGAGAAGCATTGTGAGGCTTCTAGTTTTATGGCTTTCTTTTACCCTGTAAAACCCTAAAATTGCCTTCTTATTTTTCTTTTTCTCTACACCATCCTATTGCCAAAGAGTGTTTCTGCCTTACTTTTTGCCTTTTTTCTCCCTGAGAAGCTATGCGTTTTGAAAGTCCCCTTTTAAATCTCCCCTATCCCTTTTTTAATATAAATATATTTTTTAAATTTTTAATTAATTAATTTATTTTTGGCCGTGTCGGGTCTTAGTTGCACCACGCAGGGTCTTCATTGCGGCGCGCAGGCTCTTCATTACGGCACGCGAGCTTCTCTCTAGTTGTGGCATGTGGGTTTTTCTCTCTCTAGTTGTAGGGCGCAGGTTCCAGGGTGTGTGGGCTCTGTGGATGTGGCACACGGGCTCCAGAGCACGTGGGCTCTGTAGCATTTTCAGTTTTTTTGTATAACAACATTTTAGAAAATTGAATTCAGCAATATTCCTTGGTAGTTAAAGACACTGGTGGTCCAGTGGTTAAGACTCCATGCTTCCACTGCAGGGGGCTCTGTAGTTTGCGGCACGTGGGCTCCCTTGTTGAGGCACACAAGCTCAGTGATTGTGGCATGCCAGCTTAGCTGCCCTGTGGCGTGTGGGATCTTAGTTCCCTGACCAGGGAAGGAACCCTGGAAGGCAGATTTTTTACCACTGGACCACCAGGGAAGTCCCTCCCCTATCCCTTTAGAATGGCATCTCCCCTTTTAAATAGTGGCTCCCCCTTTAAATCATATCTACTTAAGAATCTCTTCTCTGTAGATTATGCCCTGATCTGCCCAGACACTTTTCCAGTAGTTTCAGATTTAGGATGGATTTAATATGTTTGATTCTCATTGCAAATCATCTTTAGGATCCTCTGGCTAGTGTCCCTCTTATGTCTTTCCCACAGTTTTTCTCATTCTGTCTTTGTTTGCCACAAAGTCTTGTTCCTGGGCAAGAGTAGTATGGTAGACTGAGAGGTTCTGCATTGAAATTTTTTCTTTTCTTTTTTTTTACTTATAGTTATTTACAGTTTCAGCATTCTTTATTTTCAAATTATGCTATAGTTATAGTTTTGCATAATTTAATTTTCACTTTTGTTTTTTTTAGGAATAAAAAAGATTATACACTTTTCTTTTGATTTGGAGAGGAAAATTTTGGAGATGGTAGCTGTATTGCAATCATTGTCTTTAACTACCAAGGAATATTATAGAATTCAATTTTCTAAAATGTTGTTAAGGATTTTTTTCATTTATATTCATAGCAGAGATTGACTTCTAATTTGACTTTCTAATAACATACTTATCAGATTATGATGTCAGGTTTGTTCTGGTTTCATAAAAATATCTTGACTCTAAAGCTGGTTAGGATAGACACAACATGAGCTTGAAAACTTTGTTATAGCAGAAAGTAAGAAAAGGCTAAAATAATAATAATAATAAAATAAATATATGGGGGCATAATACTAGGAACCAGGAGGCAGTTTTTTGACACCTACTAGCCAAATCTTGGGCAATCTGAACAGCAAAGTAGAAAGCCATGAGTATATAGCAATCATAAATAAACAAACAGATAAATAAATATATAGATAAAAGGATGAGCTGAAGGGCTTTTTTTTCATAGTAGAATGTCAATTGTCAGCCTCTAAACGTGAAGGGATTGCAGGAGATGGAAAAATATCATTTTGTAACTGTCATAGTGAAGATTGGTTCAGGCAAGAATCATTAATGGTTGATAAACTCAGGAGAATACTTTTAATGAGTTATGGGATATTTACATGGTCTGAACGTATCTTCCCACAACTTCCTTGTTAGTTTCACAGAAGAAACTAGTAACCATAAAGTAGAGAAATAGGAAAACACCTTGTCTGGGTGAAAAATTAATATCAGCAGTGAGATGCAGATTGACATTTTATGCTTCCTGATGTGATCTCCTTTGACGGACATGATATCATTTAGGACATTTGTCAACCTGGAATGAAGCACATTAATCTAATCATGATAAATATTAGATAAATCCAAAATGAGGGTAGTTCTGTTCACAAAAATGAAAGTAGATGATTCCAAATGATTATAAAACATCTGTGATAACAGAGAGCAAGAGAACTATCCAAGATCACTTGAATCTTCAGAAATTTTCAGGGGTCAGTGTATCTCACACTGGCAAAGACAGAGTGATTTCCACAATTACAATTATTTAAGGAAAATAATTGTAACAGGTTGAAGCAGGTCAAATATATTTAAATCCATGAGTTCTTAACAATTAAAAATAGTTGCCCATAACTTGAGGTTGCTAATAAAGCTATATATTATTTTTAAAATAGCCAATTTAAGAGAAAAATAAAGTATGTATCTTGTTTTCCCTATAAAAGCTACCAGTGTAAAACTTAATAATAAATAAAAGAATGTTTTTTCCTATAGAAGTACTCCACCCAATAAATGAAAAAGAATCCTAGAATTAGAGTGTTTCACAACTTCTGATAACAGTGCATACAGGCATTGGGCATCAAAGGCTGTTAACCAGAATATGAGACAACCAGATATTGTTGCTTGCAGATGGCAGAACACACCCACCACTTACAAAACTGTATCCCCAAGATACTCCTACCTGTATCTTATCAAGCTTCTAAATCAAACAGTGGACAGAGAAACATTTTAAAATGCACCATGGGATGCAATCAGCAAAACCCATACAGTGGGAAAACTCTACAGGACAAGTAGAGTTGTTTTTTTTTTTTTTCAACAAATAAACTGAAAGGGAAGAAACATGAAGAAAGTAGAACCTATAGAGTTAAAGAAACTTAAGAGCCATATCGAGCAGTGGCAATGTGTTGACTGTATTTGGGTCATAATCAAAGTCCCTTAAATTTGATTTCATTACATTTAAAAGCTAATTGAAAACTTGAACACTGAATGGGTATTTGATGATATTAAGAGATTGTCAAAAGTTTTAGGTGTGGTAATGGTGCAGTGTTTTTTTAAAAAATAACTATAAAAACATATTTTATAGATAATTACTGAATTACTTACAGATAAAATGATGTAAAGTATGGTATTTGATTCAAAATACCCTGGGAGCTGGAAAAATGGTAGGGAAATGGATGAAGACAGGCCATGGGTTCTTATTTGTTGAAGCTGAATTTTGTGTACATGGAGATGCTTTATACTCTTTGTCTACTTTGGTATATATTTACAATATTTCAGGATAAAACATTAAAGAAACCCTTTATGGTCTTGACCAGTAAACTACTTTGATAGGCTGTAGAAAGAAATAGTATCTTAGCATCCAGGTAAGCACTTAACTTACAGTGGATGATCAATAAATATGTGTTAAATGAATAAATTCATATTAAGACCAGGGAAAAGTAGAATAAAATACCAGTGTGTAAATTTTCTTCTTATGTTTTATTCCTTATCCAAATCTACAAATCTTATTAAAAATTAGGCTTTATAAGATATGTCATTATTGTCTTGGGTTTGTTTAAATTAACATAATTGATGAATTAAACATGAATTTTGTTTCACTTAAAGGTAGCTTATTCTTCAGTAATCACACATCCTTTTAACGCAGTTTAGAATTGTTAATAAAATCACATGAGTTGTATTTTCTAGTCTTATATTCCACAAATATTCTTTTCACAGTGAAAGAACTTTGATAAGAAAAGAAAGCCTCTTATCCATTTCCCTTGTGAGGCCATGTTAAAGATAGTATTTCAAAAATCCACACTGCATTCGTCTCCCTATAAAATGCTTTAACTAAAAACCATGTTTTATCTCAACTGTTTCCCGTCTCTCAAAGAAATGTTTCATACAATTAACAGCAATCATGTTACAATAGGGTGTTTAGTTAGATGTGGAGTGTATGAAGAAATCTTAAAGGAAAAGTATTTGTAATAAAATGAAAATGTAATAGGAAAAGTATTTGTAATAAAATGAAAATGTAATTTCCCAACAATGAGTTATCTTTATGTCCCTAAAACTGAGAGATATGCTCCAGCACAAAAGAGCAGTGGCCAGAATTTTCAAGACTCGATTTGGAAAGATGCTATGCCTGAATAAGGATGGAGTGGTATAGGCACTGGTGGTTCCACTGACAGTTTTATTAGTAACAAATTTTCATGTGATGTTCAGATAGTGACCATGACAGCTTCCTACATTTAGCATAATTTTGCAAGCTTACTTTTGACTTTTGCTTCATTTTCAAAAAAAGTATCACTTTGAAAATCTGGGATTTTTTTCCTTGGGAAGGGTAGAAATATTGTACCCTTACCAGCACCTTAATTCACTTCAAGTTCAACTTTAAATCCCCATTATTACAGTTATTTGTAGGCAGCAGATTTAATTGCTCCATTAGTTGCCCATGGAAGCATCAGATGGAGCAATTTGAACCTGACCTTGTTTCCTAGCATCAGGTTTGTAGAAATTGCTTTAAGGTCTGCAAAACTTTTTGCTTTTCTATTAAATAATGTTACTGAACCAAACTTGGGTCCATCTACTTGCCCGCACGCAGTAAAGCCAATCTACTGACAATGGGTTGTGGTGAAAGAAAGTGCAGCGTTTATTGTAAAAATGCCAATACAAGGAGAACAGGTGCCTTGCCCATGCTCTAAAACTCTGACTTCCCGAAAAGGTTTCAGCAACGCATTTTTAAAGGCCAAGTGAGGGATGTGGGTATGTAATCAACTTCTGCACGGTTCTCTGATTGGTTGATAGTGAGGTAACAGGGTGGTGTCACAGGAGTTAACATTACCAATCCTTAGGTGCCAGAAGGTCTGGGTTATGTGCTCATGGTCATCAAGTAGTTAATTTCTTCCATTTGGTGGTGGTTTTAGCATATGAAAAACTCAGGAAATAAGCATGAGGTACTATTATCTAGGTACTTCAGAGAGAAGCTATAGCAAAGGATATGGGGAGGGGTCTGTCCCCGGAAGGCCCCATATGGTCCTGTGTGGTTACAAGTTTGGTATGTCAGCCAACCATGGTGGTTCTGTACAACTGTGACTATATGTTTTAAAAAAAAGGATATATGCTTTAAGCCTCCTGACTAAGACAGTAAAAATCAGTTCATTTCCTAAAATTTGGATAAGATTATCTACCTTGGTGATGATGGAGTCTGATTTCTCAGTGCCCACTCTTCCTTATCACCATTTTACAGACTATAATAAAAATGCCCCAGAACAAAACACCAATAGATGAGCACACGTAAATTCAACTGCTTTACTCATAGCTTCGAACCGTATATTTACATTTTACAGTATTTTCATGATTTGCTGGTGGTCCACCCAAATGGGCAGCATCTCTGTGAAGCTTAACAAGACTCAGCTTTCAAATACCAAAAAAAGAAAAATAAAAAGAAAGTTTCATGTGTTGTATGCTCACATTTCAGATGTCATATCTTCCTGATCTGTTTTATGTTGAAGAAAAAAATCTAAAACAATAAACTGTTAGTTTGAGAAATATATTTTATCACATTTGCCCTGGCCTATGAGTTTAATAGCATTTTTTCAGTACATTATTTTTGTACTTCAATTACAGGTGTTTTGCAGTGAAATACCAGAAACTAATTATAAATTATGGAAAAGAGATTTGATGAAATCTCTATTCAACCTCTAAAATAACCCTAAGGTTTACAAAAAAATACAGGCTAGTGTTTTAAATAATATATATATTTTTATTTTTTAATTTATTTTCATATAGGTATGCATGTCTATCTATATAGATATGTTTTCATAAAAATAATATTTAAGTGTAGCAAGCTGAAATATCAGTTCTTCAATATTTATCCTAATATAGAAGATGAATAGAAAATATGTGTAGGGCAATTAGGGGTATATATAACTTTGTAATTCACTCAGACACTCTCAGATAGATAAAAGTAGGTATCGTAATGAGAATAAATAGAGATTTAAGCATGCATATAAGTATGAGCATACAGTAATACAAAGCTGGAGCCAGCTATATTTTGTAAACTTGGTAATCCTTTTGTGGCCAGTCCTAAGTCACATTTAACCTCATCCCACCCACTAGCACCTCACCATGCAGCTAATCAAAAGGTAGAAGGAACATGTAGCTGATAATAAACAATTCATAGGAATCTGAGGAAACAGATTGTGATTTGAAATATTATCCTAGTTTAGCATATAGATCCCAGGTAGGACTAGCTGAGTTCAAATTCCAGCCTTGACACGTCACAGCAATTTGATCTCTCTGTGCTTTAGTTTCCTCATCTTTAGATAAACAGAAAACTACAACCTCATAGATCATAGTGAGGAAAAAAATGTGTCAATATTTATAAAGAGAGGAGAATAGTGTCTGTTACAGAGTCAGTCCTCAAACTGGCTATTAGCATTGTGTCAGTCAACCCACCTTGCCTTTGACTGTTTCCTTGCAGAAACCACTATTCTACATTTTTAGCCTAAGCTTCACATTCACAACAGAGCTGTTTCAGTTAGTCAAAAACAGCATGTTAAAGCTTGAATAGTGTTCCCCAAAATATATGCTTAAGTCCCATTTGGTCCTGTAAATATGACCTTATTTGGAAATAAGGTTTTTGCAGATGTAATTAAGCTCTAAGTTAAGATGAGGTCATACTAGAGTATGGCAGACTTTTAATCCAATATGACTAGTTTCTTTATAAGAAGAGAAGAGACACAGAGACAGACACACAGAGAGTATAGCCACTTGATGATGGGAGCAGAGATTGAGGTGTAGCAGCTGCAAGCCAAAAAAGGCAAGGATGGCTGACAAACCACCAGAAGCTAGAAAAAGATAGGGAAGGATTCTCTCCTACAGGTTTCAGAGGGAATATGGCCTTGCTGATATTGTATTTTGAACTTTTAGCCCCTAAAACTATGACAATAAGTTTCTATTGTTTTAAGCTACTCGGTTTATTGTTCTTTTTTACAGCAACCTCAGGAAATGAATACACAAGGAATAATATTATCTAGATAATCCAGAAAAGAGCATCAGTTTTGCCAGCCCTTGGAATCAGTGTGCCCTCTCCTTAGGATGTGTAGGGGTGAGAGCTCTGGGTCTTTAAATGAAGTTCTGCCATGACCTATCAGCATCTTACCTGGATCTCACTTCTAGGAGATTTTTATTTTCTCCTACTTTGATTCTTATTTGATTTTGTATCAATTCCCCTGTGTATTTCTTGTGCAAAGCTTATAGTCAGACTTGTGAACTCTCCTTTTAACAGAGTTCTTTGTTTTGGTTTAGAGGCTTCAGTTTAGCTTTGAGTCTCTCCTATCTAAGCTTTGATGACTGACTTCACTCTCCCTTCACTTTTCTCTAGGCCTATATTTAACCAGTGCTCTCTCTCCTGAATGTCCCCTACCCTGCCCACACTCTCCATAGCATTTGACGCATATGATTCCATAACACTTCTTGGCCTATAATTCAGCCAACATACAACTTTGATCTTTGTTTTTGTTGGCACTGACATATTAGAGTGATTGCTGCTCATTGTGGGAAGCATAAATTATATAAAAAAGTATTTACCTGAATTTTCTAGCTTGTTAAGTTTCAAATGTTTGGTGGACTGATGTCTTTGTATGATTTCTTTAAATTTCATCTTACTGTACATGTAGAGGATACTAAACTTATTCAATTATTGGGAGAAGATATTTGCAATAATAATATCCAACAAAAGACTCATCCAGAATACAGAAAGAACTCCTACATGTCAATAAGGAAAAGACAAAGAACTCAATATAAAAAGAAAAGGGCAAAGACCTAACTCTTCAAAGAAGAGGATATCCAAATGACTGATAAACATGAAAAGAGACTCAGCCTCATGACTCTTCTGAGAAATGAAAATTAAATGTAGTGAGATACAATACAACAGCACATCAACCACAATAAGGAAAACTAAAAAGCCTGAGAATTCCAAGTGTTGGTGAGAATTAAAGCAACTGGAACTCTCATATTTCCCCAAACTGTAAACAGTACAAATGTTCATCATCAGGTGCACTCAGCACCTACTCTTCCTTCAGATATCAGCCCATGCATCATTTCCTTGGAGGAAGATCCCTAACTCCTCAGACTGGGTGCACTCACTACTGTTACAGGAATCACTATGTGATGTAGCCTGTGTTTTGACTGCATGTGAACATAAATTCTTTATAGCTTTGAACCATTTTTATCAGATTCCACCAGACTTTGCATCTTCCTGGAGACTCACAGCAGAGCTCAACCAAAGGGACAGCTGAGGTGCCACTTGGTGGGACTAGCAATCTGAGCATTGTTTGCTGATTTAAGGCCACAAGTCAGTGGATGCACCTGACCCTTTAATCACCACAAGCCAATGGATGCAACTGGCCCTTGGATAGAGCCTTGAGTCTAGACTCTAGGAGGGGCTTTTCTCCACAGATGGGGCACCTCCATGACTCACCTAAAGCAGACAGGACAGCATTTTTCTATCTTTTCAATTTGCTACCTGACTTCCTGAATTCCATGACTTTTCGCCTCTGTTCTATTTCTACTTCTCAGGCCACACCTCCACTTTCTCCTGAAATTTTCCCTCTGTGTTGTTTCCAACTACATTCTCTTCCTAGTTGAACACAATTTATGACCTTCCCATTCTCTTGTTCTCTCCCTCCTCAAGACACTCCTAGGCCTCCCAGGGAACTCTTAATTCCTTCATTAGTCCACTTTCTCCCCATCTAACAGCACACCTCTGACAGCATAGTTTCTTCTTCCTGCCTTCTCATGTCTGTGATGTATGTAGATTGTTATGTGGATCACAGATGTGACTTTCTGATTAAGAGATTGATTTGATAATTTTTAAAAATATAAATATATTTTAAAAATATAAAAATACACAATGTATATAGATGAATGGTGACGGTTGCGCAATATGAATGTAATTAATACCACCAAATTGTGCACTTAAAAAATGATTAAGATAGGGACTTCCCTGGTAGTCCAGTGACTAAGACTCTATGCTGACAATGCAGGGGGCTGAGTTCGATCCCTGGTCAGGGAACTAGATCACGCATGCTGCAACTAAAGATCCCATATGTTGCAACTACAAAACAAGATCCTGCATGCCTCAACTAAGACCGGGCACAACCAAATAAATAAATACTTTAAAAATGATTAAGATAGTAAATTTTATGTTATGTATGTTTTACCACAATACAAAATAGAAAAAAAAGAAATAACATGTTACAGATATAAATAATAGAGTGAAGACATTTACAAATCATGTTTGTTCTTAGGATGCATCTGGCTGCAAGTAAATAAAACTAAACTTAATGTGGCTTTTTAAAAAATAAATAAAAATAAAAACAACACTAAGCAAAAAGAAAAAAAACAAAAAACTTATTCAAGTATTCCACATATTATAATTTATAATATGAGTAACTTAAGGAGACTACCTTTCTCTGCTTGCAACACTTTAAGCTGCACCTTTCATTTAATTCAATTAAAATTACCTCTACATACAAATATGTATGTAGAGGCACCTCTACAAATAACTAGAATACTTGGGGACAGAGACTGTGTGCTCTTTTCTTCCCTCTTTGTTCATTATTTTAAAAAATTAGTATTGTGTTCCTATAATGGCCAAGCCGCTATTTTAGATACTAGAAATCTCTATCCTTAAAAATACAATCTGAAACATTTTGTATTCCTCAAACCCTCAACATTTTCTCAGTTCCTAATTAATATCCCAGTATGATATCAGATTAATTAATTATAAAGAGCTCTTTCTGAAAGCTTTGGATTGAGAATAATGTCAATGATTAAATTGGAATTTTTAAAAATAGTTTATGTCTGTTTGTGGACTCCTGAAAATTTTCTTTACACATAGTGGAATAAACATTAAATCCAAAATTAAAAATCCATTTTGCCCTTCTTCCACTCTCTCACAGCATCATTAAATCGTGTGTAAATATTAAAAATAAAAATACAGTTATTCCAAAAACTGCTGATTGCATAGACATGACAGATGATTATGTTGTTCTCTGAATCCTTTAGCTTATATGAATAGACTCTAAGTACAAATGCTACAAGAATAGGAGAATTTCATAACTTTCTTGTGGGTTCTCTTTATAAAAGAAATACACACTAAATGTATAAAATTTTTAAAATGCAGAAGAGTGTAAAAATGTAATTCATTCATGAATTACAATTCATGAATTGTAATTCATACAATTTTTAACTGAATGTCTACCATGTGCTCCTATGTTTGCCTAAGTTGTTAGACCTACATGTTGTTGGATGATTTCAGGTGAAAATTTATACCTAATATTTTTAAGTGCACAAAGCTAAACGTCTAATCTAGATCATCTTGTAGCTAGTTCCCAGCCAGCCACAAAATACCAGCTCTAGAAGTCTTCTACTCTTTTGTGAATAAGTAATATAAGGTCCGTGTTTCCATGGAAATTATCTTGTGAGTGGGGAGATTAATAAGAAACAGGTAAACTATCAAATTAGATTGCAATAGCTACTATAAATACAATTTTAAAAGGATAAGTAATGTCAACACTATTACTAACTTGTATAGCTTTTAAACATATGAGACTATGCATTCTGGATTCAAGCATGCTGTGGTTTCTACCTGAGTCTTTAGCCTATTCCTCCACATGGTAACTACTAGTACCACTCACTTGCCCTGAATACACAACCATTGTCTGATTATGATACTTCTAACAGTGTTCACACATCCAAGCAGAATTCATTTCAAATTCATTTTGAATTAAATTAAATATTTGAAGTGCTACAAAAAATACCCTCCTAAAAATAATCTATGCTTACTGAATTCCTTTCATTTAGTGCCATGTTCTGACAAAAAGGTAATCAGGGGTTTTCTTGCATGACTTCTCCTTCTTGTATTTATGCCATCTTATTAGTTATGGCTCTGCCAGACTCTGTTTCTCGTCTCCCATTTTACATTCTATTAATTGAAACAGAATTTTGTCCAAGTGATTATTAACTCTGCTATATAAGACAAGCCAGATTTTAAAATAAGGCTCCCATTACATCATTTAATAAGTGTATATTTTACACAGGGTATTAGGGTACAAAGCAAAGAATGAAGACAAGCATACATAAAATAATCATAAGTTCATTTTTATATATCTGAAAACAGGTATTAAAATATGTTCTAATAAATAATATTCTTTTTTGGCATAATCAAAATGTATGGTGGTTATTTCAGCTGTTGGATAATTCTCTCCCCATCCCAATGTCATTTTGTTAATGTCAGGGACTACCATGAAAACCCCACAATCCTATAAAGCTTTGCTGTGAATCAGAATCAAAGAGTCTGGCAGATAAAGTTTCCAGTCACTGATGGAAACAACACCAGTGAGAAAGATACATGTCCTGATGACAGGATATCATCATCATTACCATTATATGTAATAAGAATTTTATATAAGCTATCATTCTCCATTATATTTATATATTTTAAAAATTCAACAGGATCAGATCTATGACTGTTACTCTGAAGGAGTATCTTTGATATTGTTAAAAAACATAAGTCAAAGATGAAGACAAATTTTAGCCTAAGAAGTACATAAGAGTTCAAACCCCAAAATATTTGTGATTATGAAAAATATGTTTATTATACATAAAACCTTACATATAAATATGCATTTTATATGTAAATTTATATGATATAACAATATTCACATTATATATATGTGTTTGTATATATATAAAGTTACTTTCTGTCTCACTTGTTTTGTAATGCTTTGATAATTTCAGGAGAATATTAATACCTAATATTTTTAATTGAAGAAAACTAAAAGTCTAGTCAAGATCATGTTGTAGCTTGTTCCAAGCCAGCCACAAAATACCAGCTCTAAAAGTCTTTTACTCTGTTAAATCTATTTGTTATCATGTGAAAACTGAGCCATTAATTCCAAGAGATAGCTATGTCTTTAGTTTAAAATTAGAAGCTATTAACAAGTACTACAGTAGTTCAATTTGCTTTCTGTTAAATATATTTCCAATTTGTCAATGACGAAATTTAGTAATAGCATGTCTAATTTTCTTTGTTTGAATGCGAAATCAATTTATATTTGCCCTGTCAGGGTTGTCAACATACTAATGGCCTGAAGGTTTTGAGTATACATATGATTCATCAGTAAACATCTGCATTTTCACCACTAGAGTTAATGTCAAAAACTGTTCTAAAAATATTCAGATTGAACCAACAGTAGGATGGAAATTAAAAGGAATGCTATGTTCTTGGTCTGAGGTGAATCAATAATGACTTTGCCTTTACAGAAGTGTCAGCATGGAACTTGCCATAGCAGTAAATTAAAAGTGACATACAATATGCACTTTGAATGCAAAGTTGCCTTCTACCAATTAAAACCTTACTTGTAAGTGTCACTAAATACTAATTTTAAATGATTTTAGGTTCTTGTACATTTTTATTGATGAATGTGTCAAAAGGATGGAAGTTCTGAATAATTGTACAAACTTCACTGCATTACAAACAAAAGCTAATAAAGAGAACTTTATAAAGCAAAGAGATTAAATGTCAGCTTTCCTCGGTCAGCAATGGATCTCTGGTTTGAACATGTCTGATATCTAAGTGTTGTGACCCATGCCACAGGCTTTACTCTTATTTGGTATGTTTGGTGTATTACAAATATTTCAAATTAAAAAAGTAATATATTGTATATAAGAAACAAACAAACATTTCCCATGCTTGCCACTGAAGAAATTTATGCTCTTTTGTTGTTCTTGTAGTTTTTGTTGTTTGCTTACTTTTTGCTTGTAGAAAATGAGAACTCTGAAATTTTTCTGCACTCCACTGTCATTACCAGAAATTTTTGGCAGCTGAAAAGAGATGCAAATAATTATATAATATGTTAGATAGCTTTATTTTTATTTCTTTATTCAATTTTAATTTAATTATTTAGTTTTAATCTATTTTTATTCAGGTAACATTGGTTTATAACATTATATAAGTTTCATGTTTACAACACTATATTTCTAACTCTATGTACCCTGCAACATGCTCACCACCAAAAATCTAGTTGACCTCCTTTACCCATTTTGCCCTCCCACCCATCCCTTCCCCTCTGATAACCACTACTCTGTTCTCTGTATCTATGTATATATTTTTGTTTGGTTTGATTTGTTCATTTATTTTGTCTTTGTTTTTTATATTCCACATATGAGTGAAATCATATGATTTTTATTTTTCTGAACCTGATTTAATTCACAACATAATACCCTCATGGTTCATCCATGTTGTCACAAATAGCTATTCCACATCTCTTTTATCTATTTGTCTATAGATGGACACTTAGGTTGTTTCCATATCTTGGCTATTATAAATAATGCTGTGATGTACATAGGATTGCATATATCTTTTTAAATTAGTGTTTTTCTGTTCTTTGGAAAAATACCCAGAAGTAAGATAGCTGGAGCATATGGTAGTTCTTAATTTTTTGAGTAATCTCCATTATTTTAATTAAAAAAATTTTATTGGGGTATAGTTGATTTACGATATTGTGTTAGTTTCAGGTGTACAGCAAAGTGAATCAGTTATAAATATACATATATCCACTCTTTTTTAGATTCTTTTCCCATATAAGTTATTACAGAGTATTGAGCAGAGTTCCCTGTTCTATGCAGTAGGTCCTTATTAGTTATCTATTTTATATATAGTAGTGTGTATATAATATATATATAATCTCCCAATTTATCCCTTCCCCCACTTTTCCCCCTGGTAACCATAAGTTTGTTTTCTACATTCCATTTCGTTTTCTCTAGTGGCTGGACCAGTTTATGTTCCTGCTAACAGTGTATGAGGGTTCCCTTTCCTCCATATCCTTGCCAACGTTTGTTATTTCTTGACTTTTTGATAATAGCCATTCTAACAGGTGTGAGGTGATATCTTATTTTGGTTTTGATTTGCATTTCCCTAATAATTCATGATGTTGAACATCTTTTCATGTATCTGTTGACCATCTGTATGTCTTCTTTGGAAAAATGTCTATTCACTTTTCAATCCACTTTTTCGGTTGTTTTTTCTTCTTGTTATTGAGTTATATGAGTTCTTTATATATTTTGGATATTAACAGCTTATCAGATATATCATTTGAAAATATTTTCTCCCATTTGGTAAGTTGTATTTTTGTTTTGTTGATGGTTTTCTTTGTTATTCAGAAGAATTTTAGTTTAATTTAGTCCCATTTGTTTAGTTTTGCTTTTGTTTACCTTGCCTGGGGAGACCTATCTAGAAAGATATTACTAAGATTGATGTTAAAGTGTGCAATGCCTATGTTTTCTTCTAAGAGTATTATGGTTTCAGGTCTTACATTCAAGTCTTTAATCCATTTTGAGTTATTTTTTGATATGGTATAAGATAATGGTCTAGTTTTACTTATTTATTTTTTTGCATGAGGCTGTCCAGTTTTCCCAACACCATTTATTGAAGAGAATATCCTTTCTCCACTATGTGTTCTTTGCTCCTTTGTCATATATTAATTGTCCATATATGCATGGGTTTATTTCTGGGATCTCAGTCCTATTTCATTGATCTATGTCTATGTTTTTCTTCCAATACCATACTCTTTGGATTACTGTGGATTTGTAATATAGTTTGAAATCAGGGAATATAACACCACCAGCTTTGTTCTTTTTTCTCAGGATTGCTTAGGCCATCCAGGGTCTTTTGTGTTTCCACATAAATTTTAGAATTTTTTGTTCTATTTCTGTGTAAAATGTCGTTGGATTTTTATAGGAATTGTATTGAATCTGTAGATTGCTTTAGGTAATATGGACATTTTAACAATGTTAATTCTTCCAATCCATGAGCACAGGATATATTTCCATTTATTTGTGTCTTCTTCAATTTCTTTCAATGGTGTCTTATAGCTTTCAGTATACAGGTCTTTCATCTACTTGGTTAAATTTATTCCTCGGTATTTTTCTTTCTTTTGTGATTGTGAATGGAATTGTTCTCTTAATTTGTCTTTCTGTCATCTTATTATTAGCATATAGAAATGCAACCCATTTTTGTGTTGATTGTATATCCTGCAACTTTACTGTATTAGTTTATTATTTCTAATAGTTTTTTGGTGGATTCTTTAGGGTTTCCTATATATAAAATTATGTCATATGCAAATAGTGACAGTTTTGCTTCTTCCTTTCCAATTTTGGTTCCTTTTATTTCTTTTTCTTACCTAATTACTTTGGCTAGTACTTCCAATACTTTTAAATAAGAGTGGCAAGAGTGGGCATTCTTGTGTTGTTCCTGATTTGAGAGGAATAGCTTTCAGTTTTTCACCACTGAGTATGATGTTAGCTATGTGTTTGTCATATATGGCCTTTATTATGTTGAGGTATGTTCCTTCTTTACCCAGTTTTTCCATAAATGGGTATTAAATCTTATCAAATACTTTGTCTATTGAGATAACCATATGGTTTTTATCCTTCATTTTGTTAATGTAGTGTATCATGTTGATTGATTTGTAGATGTTCAACCATCCTTGCATCCCTGGAATAAGTTCCACTTAATCACAGTGTTTGATCCTTTTAATGCATTGTTTTATTTGGTTTGCTAATATTTTGTTGATGATTTTTGCATCTATGTTCATCAGGGATATTGGCTTATAATTTTCTTTTTTTGTGGTGTCTTTGTCTGGTTTTGGTATCAGGGTAATGCTAGCCTCATAATATGAGTTTAAAATTGTTCCCTGCTCTTCAATTATTTAGAAGAGTTTGAGAAGGATAGGTATTAAATCTTCTTTGAATGTTTGGTAGAATTTACCTGTGAAGTCATATGGTGCTGGACTTTTGTTTTTTTGGAGCTTTTTGATTACTGTTTTAATCTCTCTACTAGTGATTGGTCTATTCAGATTTTCTATTTCTTCAGCCTTGGAAAGTTGTATGATTCTAAGAATTTGTCCATTTTGTTGAGGCTTTCCAACTTTTTGGCATATTGCTGTTCATGGTATTCTCTTATAATTCTTTGTATGACTATATATCTGTTGTTATTTCTCCTATTTTATTTGTGATTTTATTTATCAGAGCCTTCTTTTTTTTTTTCCTTAGTCTAGCTAAATGTGTGTTGATTTTGCTTTAGACAGGTTTGTTTTTAAATATGTTCTCAACACTAGTGAAAAGTTTAACTTTACAAAAGTAGCTCTCTTAATATATCTTTTAATATATGTGGCTGTATCTGCCACAATTATTAATTATGAAAAGTTATTATGTTTATGTTATAATATTTTACCTATAGACATGTTATGACATTCCATTAAATATGAAGTATTTGATATAAAATTTTTTTAACTCAAATAATGAATTTTAATTATGAATATTTTAAATGCTAAAAAACCAGAATTTGACCATCTAGAAGTATATTGTTTTTCTAAGCACTGAAAGACTACAAGTGTTTTATAATGCTTTGAACACACAATTTACTTGAATATCATCTATTCTACACTCCAATTTCTTTTCATATCAAAGCTAGAGCGATGTTTTACAAATCAGATATGATCATGTCACCACTTCACCCTACATGAATGATTCAGTGGCTTTGATAACTCTTAGGATACAGGCCAAAAGTCTTAACATATACATCAGGATCCTTCATGATATTTTTATGTCCTCCTTGTTTCACTCCAAACCTTCATATTCCAGCTACACTGACCTTTCAGTTGTAGAATTGCTACAGTTCTTTCTGACTCAGGTAATTATCGGCACTGTTCTTTCTGTCTGGACCTTTCCATCAACCAGACCTCCTCCATCCTTTACCTAAGCAAATATCATTCACTTGGCCTTCAGATCTTAAATGTTACTTTCTAAAGAAACCCTTACCCTTTCTGCCCTCTACACTTCCCCACTGTGTCTAGATTAAGTCTCTCCATCATATGCTCCTATGCTCCTGTAATTTTTTCTTGGCTCTTAACATAGTGTATTTTTTATTAAATATTTATTTGAATTTTTATTCCCATGTCTACCTCCAGTATCTACTGCTACTACAGTGTTATCATACATTATAAGTATTTAATAAATGTGTTGGCAAATGTGTTGAAAATATAAATGAATGGATTTAACTTATTCAAATTAATATCCTATATGCTCTGATTAAGTTGACAGAGTCATTGCAAATAGATAATTTTCATTCCATCTTACCATTTTTACTCCACTAACCTGCCTTTGTCAAGATACTTTTTCCATTAAAAATTGCAGTGATATGATGTTTAATAAAGATGAGATGAAAGGCTTTGATTCAGAGGAAGAGCAATATATAAAAGAGAAAAAAAAGAGAAATGGCTATCTCATCACCCCATGCTGCAACGTTAATTTCTGTATGTTGCCAATTAAATATTTTCAGCCTGTATATATGGGTGTAAGTATTTGTGCAATAGGCTAATAGTTCTCAAATCAAAATAGGTGCTGCCTTATGAAACCTGGGCCCTGCTCAGCTTAAGCAAAATTTGCTCGTTGATGAAAATCGCTATTACTATGGTACTAATACCACTATTACCCCTGCTGCTACAGATGCTGCCTATACTATTATACTGAGATTTTCTAAGCACAGCAAAAGGTAGCTATGCAGAATTAGATTGAACTACTTAGGAAAGTAAGCAGTTAATTGAGGTTTTCTCCCTCATTGAAACCATAAATTAAAAGAGAACAAAAATATATAATTTCAAAATATATCAGACAGCTGTCAGAAATATTTTATTTTATTTTTATTTTTTTTATTTTTATTTTTTTTTAAACTTTGGGTTTATTTATTTATTTATTTATTTATTTATTTATGGCTGTGTTGGGTCCTCGTCTCTGCGCGAGGGCTTTCTCTAGTTGCGGCAAGCGGGGGCCACTCTTCATCGTGGTGCGCGGGCCCCATTATCGCGGCCTCTCCTGTTGCGGAGCACAGGCTCCAGACGCGCAGGCTCAGCAATTGTGGCTCACCGGTCCAGTTGCTCCGCGGCATGTGGGATCCTCCCAGACCAGGGCTCGAACCTGTGTCCCCTGCACCGGCAGGCAGACTCTCAACCACTGCGCCACCAGGGAAGCCCAGAAATATTTTATATTCAAAGATATAGTCAGTGATTTTTCCATTTGCAGGTATCACCACAGTACTTTCCCCAGAATAGGAAGAGGATCTTGAATCTATTTCGATTCTCTAATAAAGGCCATTTTCTCTGTGATATAATGACAATTATTTCTTAACACTGGTGGACATAATTTAGATGGTCATGCTTTAATAAGGTTTTTTTTCCCTTCTTATCATCTATTTTCGCTAATGTCCTTGGCACAGGAGATTTTTAGAGTTTTCACCAAGCTCTCGTCCATTAGTGATACATGATGAGATTTATGTGAAAAATTCCATTAATATTAATGAGATTAGCTCTCTTAAATCTGATGTTATTGTTGATAGAGTAGATTCTAGAAACAGTAAAATTCTGTACATTAATTAGAAATTAAATAGCATTACTTTGTCAAGTATATGAATACATAAAATAGTTAAGTAATTAATATATGAGTATTTAGTCAAAGTCATAAAAATTCTAATAATTATGATAATAAAGAATTTCAAACAGTTACCATTTCATTCTGACGACTCTTTTTCTTTTAAGCCAACTGCTGTGAGCAATGTGTATGAACAATACCCAATAATATGGCTTGGCTGGATGTTGTGTGGAGGACTGGTTATCACTAAAGCATCTTTATTTGCATGTTATTGGTCTGATTGGAATGCACATGCTACTGTATCTCTTCATGCCTGCTGTTTCATATTCATGTGAAATCTTCCTTGGTTACTCAGCACCCTCAATTCTGAACTTATGTATATTATTTGATATTGATTTTTTTTTCCCCTCGCACAATTCGAATGGTTTTCTCAGAAAAATAATAGATGTGGAAATGGCCACTATAGCATTTGTCTTTTCTTTATCATTTATTTATCATATTTTTAATAAACGTTTATTGAGCATTTATTATTTACTAGTAAATGCCAGAGATATAAAGATAATGAAATTTATCTCTGTCCTAAAGGAATCACAGTCTACCAATAAACATAGATATGCAAAGTAACAATGCAAATATATAGTGGTGATTATGCATAGTGAATTATGGTAGCACAGAGAGGAGCAACTCCCTGAACTTTTGGGGCAGACAATGTAAATGATCTGGAGAGGGTAGCAATAGCTGAAAAAGGAATTCCTCTATATTCTTGTATTCTAATTAGCTGGTTCTTGGGGACAATAAGAACTTCAATATCCACATTTGGGATTTAATCAGGTAAAAACCAAAAAGTTGATATTGTTCTTTTAACTATATCATGCAACATTTTAATTATTAACTTTTTGTATAGACAAGAGAAGTTGGACGGATTGAAAACAGCAAAGAGTGTCTCCCTGGGCCTGCTTAGGGAGAGTAGAGGATGGATCTGGTGATCAGGTTGAGGTCACTGTTTCTTAGCCTTGTAACTCACCTTCATACTGTTAGGCTTATCCCCATTCCAAATCCCCACCTCTTGTCTCTCACACTGCCTTTCCATTAGTCTTCTGATAAATGAATATCCAAGCATGACACCTCTGTCTAAAACCTCCTTCTCACTCCTCACAGCAAAACTCAGGTAACTTGCAAGGCCTACCAGATCTTCAAATTCCATACCCTGCCACTACTTCCAGGCTTCATTACCCTCTGGTTCCAACTCACACCTTGCATTACATCAAACAGAATCTCTCACAGTTATCTGACCCTTCCATTCTTTTTCATGCAGATGTCTCTGCAATAAAAGCTGCTTTCTCTAGCTCAGCTTTGGATTTCCTTGTGAAAGTTCATTCTGCCTTCTAAAACCAGTTCAAAGGCCACTGTATTAGTTTTCTATTGCTGGTGTAATACGTTACCCCAAACCCAGTGGCTTAAAACAACACAAATTTATTATCTTGCAGTTCTGGAGGTCAGAAATCTGAAATAGGTCTTATGGGACTAAAATTAAAGTTTCAGAAGGGCTGTATTCCATCGGGAAACTCTAGGAGACAATATGTCCTATTGTCTTTTCCATTTTCTCAGGGTTACCTGTATTCCTTGGTACATGGCCCTTCCTTCGTCTTCAATTTGAAGTGTAGCATCTTCAAATTGGGCCCGCTGGGATAATCCAGATTAATCTTCCCAACCGTAGATCTTTAACTTAATCACATCTGCACAGTCCCTTTTGCCATGTAGGGTAGCATATTCACAAGTTTGCAGGATTAAGATACAGATATCTTGGGGTATTATTTTTCCTACCATCTCTGGTAGAGAAGTCACCATCTCTGTAAAGATTCATATCATCTCCATTCTCCAACCGAGGGTTAATTTTTACCATTTCATGTGTATTAGTCAGCCCAGGCTGCCCTAACAAAATACCAGGTGGCTTAAAGAACAGAAATTTGATTTTCACAGTTCTGGGTGCTGGAAGTCCAAGATCAGGGTACCAGCATGGCCAGGTTCTAGTGAAAGCTTTCTTCCTGGTTTTCACCTTCTTGCTGTGCCCTCACATGGTAGAGAGGGACCTTTAGTGTCTCTTCCTCTTCTTATAAGGGCACAAGTTCTACTAGATCAGTGTTCTATGCTTATGACCTCATTTAACTTTAATCATTTCCTTAAAGACTGTATCTTCAGTAAGTCACATGAGGGATAAGGGCTCTCAGAATCATGTACATATGAATCATTACTGTGCCATAATTAACTGTTTTCACATCTTCCTTAGTTAGATTCGGAGATTGTTAAAGATAAGTTACATGCCTTTTCAGTACCATAAGAGTAGTGCTTCAAAAATAACAAATGTTTATCTAACCAAAAATGTTTGATTTAGGGTAGAAAAATCATCTCAGCTATCCTTTGAGAATATAAAGTTAACTGCATGTAAATTAACTGTAACAGGAGAAATTGCCAACATAGACCATAGGGCAGGCTGTGGTCTGTGACAGCCATGGTAGTGGGAAGACCACCAGTGGTGCATATACTTAATTAAAATTTACCCATGTCCATTACCCCTAAATATCTTGGCCATTTCTACAGATCTCTTCCATCTGTCAAAATAACAAATGACAAAATAATAGTGAAAACTGCCATAAAAGAGCAAAAGGAAAAATCTTATGATCCAAAATGAATAACCTTTTAACTCACCTTCTAGGTTATGGTAATTGCACTTATCAGAAATCATTTGGAATTACAAACCTTCACATGTTGATCTCAGTTATGTTTTCCCCTCTAAATTCACTTCAGAACTTTAGAACGTATGATAAATTCAATGTCATAGATATAAGTGCCTTAATGAACAATTTAATGAACAATTTCAAGAATATGCTTGTGTTTTACTTGATTTTATTAAGTAATGTATAAATAGAAATGAAATTATAGCACTAAATTGATATTGAAAGTAGTGCTTCTTATTTATATCTGCTAGTAGTCATAAGGTGTTTTATATCTTATTAACTTCTTTCAACGGACCACATTTAATTCAGAATCAGAAATAAGATTTAAATTTTTTTTTATCTTGTTCAGAACCAGAACTAGAAAAAGTCATATGATTAGAGAGATTTTCTGTGAGAGATTTGTATTATAACATTATATTTGTTTTTATTTGTGGTATTTGAGAAGAATAAAGCTATAAGTTGCTTATTCTCCTAATTCATGATCATATCCATGATCATAGTTCAGACAGGATAAAGCTCATGCCAATGTAAACAGAAGGTCAGTAGGGAGGAAATATTGCTCAGGTATGATATAGAGAACACTGGCCAGATACTTAAAATCCAATGGAGGGGGACCTTCAAGATGGCAGAGGAGTAAGACGTGGAGATCACCTTCCTCCCCACAAATACATCAAAAACACATCTACATGTGGAACAACCCCTACAGAACACTTTATGAATGTTGGCAGAACACCTCAGACTTACCAAAAGGAAAGAAACTTCCCACATACCTGGGTCAGGCAAAAGAAAAAAGAAAAAACAGAGACAAAGGAATAGGGATGGCACCTGCACCTCTGGGAGGGAGCTGTGAAGGAGGAAAAGTTTCCACACACTAGGAAGGCCCTTCGTGGGCAGAGACTGCAGGTGGCAGAGGGGGGAAGCTTCAGAGCCATGGAGGAGAGCGCAGCAACAGGGGTGCAGAGGGCAAAGCAGAGAGATTCCCACACAGAGGATCTGTTCTGACCAGCACCCACCAGCCTGAGAGGCTTGTCTGCTCACCTGCCAGGGAAGGTGGGGACTGGGAGCTGAGGCTTGGGCTTCAGAGGTCAGATCCCAGGGAGAGGACGGGTTGGCTGCATGAAAACAGCCTGAAGGGGGCTAGTGCACCACAGCTAGCTGTGAGGGTGGCCAGGAAAAAGTCTGGACCTGCCTAAGAAGCAAGATACCATTGTTTCGGGGTGCATGAGGAGGGAGATTCAGAGCATCGCCTAAACTAGCTACAAAGATGGTGAGAGCCGCAGCTTTCAGCTCGGACAACAGAGACGGGCATGAAATGCTAACACTGCTGCTGCAGCCACCAAGAATCCTGTGTGCAAGCACAGGTCACCATCCACAATCCCCTGAGAGCCTGTGCAGCACGCCACTGCCAGGATCCTGTCATCCAGGGACAACTTCCCCGGGAGAACACACGGTGCACTGGATGCTGCTGCAACGTCATGCTGGCTTCTGCCACCACAGGCTCACCCCGCATTCCAATTATAGCTACCATACCCCTCCCTCCCCCTGGCTTGAGTGAGCCAGAGCTCCCTAATCAGCTGCTGCTTTAACCCCATCCTAACTGGGTGGAAAGAGATGCCTGAGGGCGATCTACATGCAGAGGTGGGGCCAAAACCAAAGCTGAACCCCAGGAGCTGTGCAAACAAAGAAGAGAAAGGGAAGTTTCTCCCAGCAGCCTCAGGAGCAACGGATTAAATCCCCACAATCAACTTGATGTACCCTGCATCTGTGGAATACGTGAATAGGCAATGAATCATCCCAAAATTGAGGCGGTGGGCTTTGGAGGCAACTGTAGACTTGGGGTTTGCTGTCCTCAACTGATTTGTTTCTGATTTTTATGTTTATCTTAGTTTCATTTTTAGTGCGTGTTATCATTGGTGGATTTGTTTATTGATTTGGTTGCTCTCTTCTTTTTTTTATTACTATTATTTCTTTTATTTTAATAATTTTTTAAAAATTTATTTATTTTTGGCTGTGTTGGGTCTTCATTTCTGTGCGAGGGCTTTCTCTAGTTGCGGCAAGCGGGAGACACTCTTCATTGCAGTGCGCGGGGCTCTCACTATCATGGCCTCTCTTGTTGCAGAGCACAGGCTCCAGACGCACAGGCTCAGTAGTTGTGGCTCACAGGCCTAGTTACTCTGCGGCATGTGGGATCTTCCCAGACCAGGGCTCGAACCCGTGTCTCCTGCATTGGCAGGCAGATCCTCAACCACTGCACCACCAGGGAAGCCCTATTTGAATAATTTTTAAATTATTTTTTTAAAACTTTTTCTTTCTTTTTTTCTGCCTTATCTTCTGAGCCGTGTGGCTGACAGGGTATTGGTGCTCTGGCTGGGTGTCAGGCCTGAACCTCTGAGGTGGGAGAGTCAAGTTCAGGACATTGGACCACCAGAGACCTCCCAGCCCCAAGTAATATCAATCAGTGGGAACTCACCCAGAGATCTCCACCTCAACACTAAGACCCCGGTCCACCCAATGGCCAGCAAGCTCCGGTGCTGGATGCCACATGCCAAACAACTAGCAAGACAGGAACACAACCCCACCCAGAGGCTGCCTAAAATCACACTAAGTTCACAGACACTCCAAAACACCACATTGGACGTGACCATGCCCACCAGAAAGACAAGATTCAGCCCCACCCACCAGAACAGAGGCACCAGTCCCCTCCACCAGGAAGCCTACAGAAGCCACTGAACCAACCTCACCCACTGGGGGAAGACACCAAAAACAATGGGAACTATGAACCTGCAGCCTGCAAAAAGGAGACCCCAAACACGGTAAGTTAAACAAAATGAGAAGACAGAGAAATATGCAACAGATGAAGGAGCAAGGTTAAAACCCACCAGACGAAACAAATGAAGAGGAAATAGACAAGTCTACCTGAAAAAGAACTCAGAGTAATGATAGTAAAGATGATCCAAAATCTTGCAAATAGAATGGAGAAAATACAAGAAACGTTTAACAAGGACCTAGAAGAACTAAAGAGCAAACAAACAATGATAAACAACACAATAAATGAAATTTAAAATTCTCTAGAAGGAATCAATAGCAGAATAACTGAGGCAGAAGAACGGATAAGTGACCTGCAAGATAAAATAGTGGAAATAACTACCACAGAGCAGAATGGAAAGAAAAGAACGAAAAGAATTGAGGACTGTCACAGAGACCTCTGGAACAATATGAAATGCACCAACAGTCAAATGATAGGGGTCCCAGAAGAAGAGAAAAAGAAAGAAAGGGTCTGAGAAAATACTTGAAGAGATTATGGTTGAAAACTCCCCTCACATGGGAAACGAAATAGCCAATCAAGTCCAGGAAGCACAAAGAGTCCCATACAGGATAAATCCAAGGAGAAACACAGTAAGACACATATCAATCAAACTATCAAAAATTAAATATAAAGAAAAAAATTAAAAGCATCAAGGGAAAACCAACAAATAACATACAAGGGAAGCCCAATAAGGTTAACAGCTGATCTTTCAGCAGAAATTCTGCAAGCCAGAAGGGAGTAGCAGGACATATTTAAAGTGTTAAAAGGGAAAAAAACTACAATGAAGATTATTCTACCCAGCAAGGACCTCATTCAGATTCGATGGAAAAATAAAAGCTTTACAGAAAAGCAAAAGTTAAGAGAATTCAGCACCACCAAACCAGCTTTACAACAAATGCTAAAGGAAATTTTCTAGGCAGGAAACAAAAGGAGAAGGAAAAGACCTAAAAAACAAACCGAAAACAATTAAGAAAATGGTAATAAGAACATACATATAGATAATTACCTTAAATGTCAAAGGATTAAATGCTCCAACCAAAAGACATAGACTGGCTGAATGGATCAAAAAACAAGACCCCTATATATGCTGTCTACAAGAGACCCACTTCAGACCTAGAGACACATACAGACTGAAAGTGAGGGGATAGAAAAAGATATTCCATGCAAAAGTCAATCAACAAAAAGCTGGAGTAGCAATACTCATATCAGACAAAATAAACTTTAAAATAAAGATTGTTACAAGAGGCAAAGAAGGACACAATATAATGATCAAGGGATCAATCCAAGAAGAAGATATAACAATTGTAACTATTTATGCACCCAAAATAGAGCACCTCAGTACACAAGGCAAATGCTAACAGCCATAAAAGGGGGAATTGACAGTAACACAATAATAGTAGGGGACTTTAACACCTCACTTTCACCAATTCACAGATCATCCAAAATGAAAATAAATAAGGAAACACAAGCTTCAAATGACACATTAAACAAGATAGACTTAATTGATATTTATAGGACATTCCATCCAAAAACTACAGAACACACTGTCATCTTAAGTGCTCATGCAACATTCTCCAGGATAGATCTTATCTTGGGTCACAAATCAAACCTTGGTAAATTTAAGAAAACTGAAATCGTATCAAGTATCTTTCCTGACAACAACGCTATGAGACTAGATATCAAGTACAGGAAAAAAAACTGTAAAAAATACAAACACATGGAGGCTAAACAATACGCTGGTAAATAACCAAAAGATCACTGAAGAAATCAAATAGGAAATCAAAAAATACCTAGAAAAAAAGGACAATGAAAACACAATGACCCAAAACCTATAGAAAGCAGCAAAAGCAATTCTAAGAGGGAAGTTTATAGCAACAAAATCCTACCACAAAAAAACAAGAAAAATCTCAAATAACCAACTGAACCTTACACCTAAATTAATTAGAGAAAGAAGAAGAACCAAAACCCCTAAAGTTAGCAGAAGGAAAGAAATCACAAAGATTAGATCAGAAATAAATGAAAAAGAAATGAAGGAAACGGTAGCAAAGATCAATAAAACTAAAAGCTGGTTCTTTGAGATGGTAAAAAAATTGATAAACCAATAGCCAGACTCATCAAGGAAAAAAGGGAAAAGACTCAAATCAACAGAATTAGAAATTAGAAAGGAGAAGTAACAACTGACACGGCAGAAATACAAAGGATCATGAGGGATTACTACAAGCAAGTCTATGCCAATAAAATGGGTAACCTGGAAGAAACGGACAAATTCTTAGAAAAGCACAACCCTCCAAGACTGAACCAGGAAAAAAGAGAAAATATAAACTGACTAATCACAAGCACTGAAATTGAAACTCTGATTAAAAATCTTCCAACAAACAAAAGCTCAGGACCAGATGGCTTCACAGGCAAATTCTGTCAAACATTGAGAGAAGATTTAACACCTGTCCTTCTCAAACTCTTCCAAAATATATCAGAGGGCAGAACATTCCCAAAGTCATTCTACGAGGCCACCATCAGCCTGATACCAAAACCAGACAAAGATGTCACAAAGAAAGAAAGCTACAGGCCAACATCCCTGATGAACATAGATGCAAAAATCCTCAACAAAATACTAGCAAACAGAATCCAACAACACATTAAAAGGATCATACACCATGATCAAGTGGGGTTTATTCCAGAAATGGAAGGATTCTTCAGTATATGCAAATCAATCAATGTGATATACCATATTAACAAATTGAAGGAGAAAAACCATATGACCATCTCAATAGATGCAGAAAAAGCTTTTGACAAAATTAAACACCCATTTATGATAAAAACTCTCCAGAAAGTAGGCATAGAGGGAACCTACCTCAACATAATAAAGGCCACATATGACAAACCCACAGCCAACATCGTCCTCAATGGTGAAAAACTGAAACCATTTCCTCTAAGATCAGGAACAAGACAAGGTTGCCCACTCTCACCACTATTATTCAACATAGTTTTGGAAGTGTTAGCCACCGCAATCAGAGAAGGAAAACAAATAAAAGGAATCCAAATCGGAAAAGAAGACGTAAAGCTGTCATTATTTGCAGATGGCATGATTCTATACATAGAGAATCCTAAAGATGCTACCAGAAAGCTACTTGAGCTATTCAATGAATTTGGTGAAGTAGCAAGATGCAAAATTAATGCACAGAAATCTCTTGCATTCCTATACACTATCAACAAAAGATCAGAAAGAGAAATTAAGGAAACACCCTCATTTACCATTGCAACAAAAACAATAAAAAACACAGGAATAAACCTACCTAAGGAGACAAAAGACCTGTATGCAGGAAAACTATAAGATACTGATGAAGGAAATTAAAGCAAATACAAACAGATGGAGAGATATACCATGTTCTCGGATTAGAAGAATCAACATTGTGAAAATGACTATACTACCCAAAGCAATCTACAGATTCAATGCAATCCCTATCAAACTACCAGTGGCATTTTTCACAGAACCAGAACAAAAAATTTCACAATTTGTATGGAAACAGAAGAGACCCTGAATAGCCAAAGCAATCTTGAGAAAGAAAAGTGGAGCTGTAGGAATCAGTCTCCCTGACTTCAAACTATACTACAAAGCTACAGAAATCAAGACAGTATGGTACTGGCTCACAAACAGAAATATAGATCAATGGACAGGATAGAAAGCCAAGAGATAAACTGGCACACATATGGTCACCTTATTTTTGATAAAGGAGGCAAGAATATACAATGGAGAAAAGACAGCCTCTTCAATAAGTGGTTCTGGGAAAACTGGACAGCTACATGTAAAAGAAAGATATTGGAACACTCCCTAACACCATACACAAAAATAAACTCAAAATGGATTAAAGGCCTAAATGTAAGCCCAGACACTATAAAACTCTTAGAGGAAGACATAGGCAGAACAGTCTATGACATAAATCACAGCAAGATCCTTTTTGACCTACCTCCTAGAGAAATGGAAATAAAAACAAAAATAAATGAATGGGACCTAATGAAACTTCAAAGCTCTTGCACAGCAAAGGAAGCCATAAACATGAAGAAAAGACAACCCTCAGAATGGGAGAAAATATTTGCCAACGAAGCAACTGACAAAGGATTAATTTCCAAAATATACAAGTAGCTCATGCAGCTCAATATCAAAAAAACAGACAACCCAATCCAAAAATGGACAGAGAACCTAAATAGACATTTCTCCAAAGGAGATATACAGATTGCCAACAAACACATGAAAGGATGCTCAACATCACTAATCATTAGAGAAATGCTAATCAACACTACAATGAGGTATCACCTCACATCAGTCAGGATGGCCATCATCAAAAAATCCACAAACAGTGAATGCTGGAGAGGGTGTGGAGAAAAGGGGACCCTCTTGCCATGTTGGTGGGAATGTAAATTGATACAGCCACTATGGAGAACAGTATGGAGGTTCCTGAAAAACTAAAAATAAAACTACCACATGACCCAGCAATCCCACTACTGGGCATATACCCTGAGAAAACCATAATTCAAAAAGACACATTCTCCCCAATGTTCATTGCAGCACTATTTAGAATAGCCAGGACATAGAAGCAACCTAAGTGTCCATTGACAGATGAATGGATAAAGAAGAGATGGCAATATATACAACGGAATATTCCTCAGCCATAAAAAGAAACGAAATTGAGTTATTTGTAGTGAGGTGGATGGACCTAGAGTCTGTCATACAGAGTGAAGTAAGTCAGAAAGAGAAAAACAAATGCCATATGCTAATACATATATATGGAATTAAAAAAAAAAAAAAAGGTTCTGACGAACCTAGGGGCAGGACAGTAATAAAGGCACAGATGTAGAGAATGGATCTGGGGACACGGGAAGGGGGAAGGGTAAGTTGGGACGAAGTGAGTGCGTACCATTGACATATATACACTACCAAATGTAAAATAGCTAGCTAGTGGGAAGCAGCTGCATAGAACAGGGAGATCAATTCAGTGCTTTGTGACCACCTAGAGGGGTGGGATAGGGAGGGTGGGAGGGAGACCAAGATGGAGAGGATATGGGGATATTTGTATATGTATAGCTGGTTCACTTTTTCATACAGTAGAAACGAACACAACAATGTAAAGCAATTATACTCCAATAAAGATGTTAAAAAAATATTCAATGGAAAACACCATACATTTCCACTGTTTCATCAGTTCTAAAATATATACCTGTGGGTACTTATTGATTAAATTATATCTAAATGCAATTTTTTCAGATGATAATATAGTTTATAAGGATATTATGGCTTAGAGAATATGTTAGTTTGTGGTTTACAGAAGTTAGTAAATGATTTATAAATGCTGGGTCCAATAATGAAAGACATTATCAGCCCTGTTAAGAAGGGTATATTCAGTTCTTGGCAAGAATCTGAGATTCAGGTTCTACTGTTTAACTCTTCCCTACTTCCCCTCTTCCCCATCCCAAATTTCCCAAAATGTATAGATTCCTGATCAGTTCACTAACTTTAGTATATGACAGATTATTTAAGTTTAATTATTCACGAAGATTCATGATAATCTGACCATTGATTGTTTCTGGCTACTAAACACAGACAGCAAATATGTCGTTTATCAGAATTATGGAATTGTTCTGCTTTTCCCTATTTGCTTTTAGTTGATCCATCGGGATTTAAAGTTGTCTTTTTCTTACAGTACATTAGTAAAGGCCTCTCCAAGTAGAACAGACATTCAGGATTCTAGCATTTTATGACCATAACCCAGGGGATAGATCCTCACTGCACATGTAGTCTGAGCCAGGAGAGACCCCGAAATTCTTTAACAAACTTCTTTACTACTGCCGAACGAGGACTGGTAACTCCTGCCCTGAGGTGCCGTTGTTCTCACTGTTTCCCCTGCACAACCTAGATTCAGAGCATTCCATTTTTTTTTTTCCAATCATCACAACACAATGACTCTGGTTACATATTTCCATTTATATTAAGACCTGTAGTCTTAGAGAAACCCAACCTAAACAAAATTCAATTAAAGAAACCCATTAGAAATTGATCTACAAAATCTCTGACAAAGCAGGAAACTTTTTCATAAAACATTCAAACCCAAAAGGAAGTCTATCAATTTCTGTTGCCATGTCTTTCTTCTCCCCCCTCACTGCACCTCCTTGAAGTTACCCCTCGCGTCCCCTGATCCTGGGTGGCTTGCTTGCTCCTGGGCCTGCTGCCTAGTGTTATATCAGTATCTTCCTTTCCTTCACCCTACGATTGCCTTTCATTGCTGTCCTGTATAAAAGCCTGTTCATTTCCTGGGTGTTGTAGTTTTTCTTTTTCTTGTTTTACTACAGCTTTTGTATGGAAGATATCCTGTAGAGGCTTTCTGGGAAATGATACATAGAACTTAGGTTTTTGAGTCCTTTCTGGTCTGGAAATATTACAGTAAACTCAGCCATAACTTATAGCGCGGTGGACAGACAGTAACTAAATTTGAAATATTTTTTTCTCTGAATCTGCAGACATCCATGCATTGTCTTCCAGCTACTTTTGCTGATGCTAGGAAATCTGATGCCATTCCACTACCTGATATTTTTATCTTATATGCAAGCTTTAAGCATCTTTCTTTTGTTCTTTCTGTTCTTCATTTTCAGGATGATGGGCCTGTGTGTGTGTGTGCGTGTGTGTGTGTGTGTGTACTTTATTTATTATTCTGGGCACTTGGGGGAATCTTTCAATTTGGAAACTAATAGTCTTTGGTCCTGAAAAAAAATGTTTTAAATTATTTATTTGATAATAGAAGGATGCCAGTTTTCATCTCTCTTTTCAGAAGCTAGTGTGAGATCCTTTAGACTAATCTTCTTATGGGCATATATTTTTCCTATTTTTCATCTGTGTTGATTTGTTACCATTTTTGTTAGATTTTTCTCAATTTTATTTTCAACGTTTCTATTTTTTAAATAAATACCCACCGTCACCATTTTTTCATTTCTAAGAGTTCTTTTTTGTTTTATGATTGTTTGTTTTATGACCTTCTGTTCTCATTTTATGAATGCAATATCTTCTTTCATTCCTCTGAAAATATTAAATTCCTTCATGTCTAAATGTACTTCTGTTCCTTACACTGTCTCTGCCTCTGTTTTCTCAGAGTCTACTTTTATGATTGTATGTTTTGGTTTCTTTCTGCTAGCTTAGGTACTTTTCTCAAATATCTGTCCGTTTTTGGCACTCACAAGCATATTAGAACCTCTATGTGTGGGAGTGGCTTGAAAACAAAAGACTTTACTGTAAAACCCCCAGATACAGGTTTCCATACATTTTTTTTTCTGTTTGCTCTGTCAGGTTCCCTGAGATGAATTTCTCAATCTCTTCCTTGAGAGTATAAGTCTAGTGCTGGTCTACCCTCCTGAAGGAGTGTAGACAAAAAAAATTGTCAGGTAGATTTTTACTTAAACCTTCTTTTTGCAGTACATAATTCCCTTCCTTCTTCCCAGTGTCCTTTGGAGCAGGACTTGGTTCAGAGTATCCAGTAACATCCCTGAAATAGGATGGAACAGTATCTAGAAGACCAACTCCTCTTCATAAGAACTTAACCAAGTTATTTTCAGCTCTTTATCTCCAATTTCTGAGCAATTTGGGAGATTTTTAGCTTGGATCACCTTAAGTTTAATTGACTCCTTACTCTGTAGCTTTAGATTTTAATAGTTCCCAGCATTCTAAGTCAGTTATTAGTTTTCCATCTACTTTCAATTTTCCAAAATTTTGTTGTTATGTCTAGTCTTCTTTATCTGCTATTGACCTTCTCTCTCCTTTTCATCCTAATATATTTTGTCCTTTTTGTATTTACCCTCATTTTAGTGTGCTTTCCGGGAGTGAGCTCAAAGTACACTACTAATGTGCATTTTAAACTGTCATCCATTTGACTTTTAAACCATGTTCATGTATTTGTTTCATAAAATAAATTGAAATAAAAATGCTTCCTTAAGTAATGACCTTAGTGTTATTATGATAATAAATATGCCTTTACAAGTGGGAACTAACTTTTAAAAAAATTTGGACTTCCTATATTGGTTCTTCAAGTATTTTTTCTTCACAATGTAAAAAAGACTTAATCATCTTCCTTGAATTGTAATCAATATTAAAGACACAAACTAACAAATTTAACCCTCGATCTATAAAATTAAAGAAAGTAACTTTTTAGACCATAGTTGAATATATCTACTCATTATTACAAGATCCATCTCTTTGCCTTTGTCAGCTGTTTATTAAGTATTCCTCTTTCAACCATATCTCTCAAAACACACACAAACACACACACACATATGCACACACACACTTATATGCAGAAATACACCAATACATTACACACACACAAATATTCATTTTCAAACTATCTGAAAGAATACTTTTTTCTAAAACTCACCTTTCTCAAAATACCTGTGTAACCCTGCTTTCATGATTATGAATTCAACGGCCAATGTAAGAAAAATGTTTTTGCAGATAGTTAAATTGTATTAATTCTTGGTTCATTAACTTTTCATATTTTGGCCAACACAATAGGTTGAATGGTGGCCCTACAAAAGATATGTCCACATTCTAATCATTTGAACCTCTGAATGTTACCTTAAGATGAAGAGAGCATCCTAGATTATACAGGTGGCCCCTAAATCCAATGACAGTTGTCCTTATTAGAGTCCAGCAAAGGAAGATTTCAGACAGAAGAGAAGACAAGTGCATGGAAGAGAAGGCAACGTGAGGACTGAGGCAGTGATTAGAGTCATGCAGATGTGAGCCAGTAATGCCAAGGATTGCCAGAAACCACAGAAGCTAATAGAGGGACACGGAATAGATTTTCCCTTAGAGCCTCCAGAAGGAACTGACTCTGTTGACACCTTGATATCATACCTCTAGCTTCTGGTTTCCAGAACTGTGAGAGAATAAAATTCTGTTATATCAAGCCACCCAGTTTTTTATGATAGCCCTAGGAAATTGACTCTACCCTTTTTCTGCTACTTGAGTAAACAAACTTAAGATCCACATACCCCAAGTCCTATTCCCCTGCTGGCCTGAAGTCAGAGCTCCCAGTATGGCGGAGCCAAGATGAGGTGGAATGGAAATTACGATTACTCCCCCAAGCCGTCTGATTGACATGCAATACTGAAGGAGGTGGCCTGTGTGATTCAAGGAATTTTAACTTCAACAAACTCTTTTTAATTTGTTGAAGTATAGTTGATTTACTATGTTGTGTTAATTTCTACTGTACAGCAAAGTGATTCAGTTATACATATATGTACATTCTTTTTCATATTCTTTTCCATTGTGGTTTATCACAGAACATGGAATATAGTTCCCTGTGCTATACAGAAGGACGTTGTTATTTATCCATTCTACATATAATTGTTTGCATCTGCTAACTCCATCCCTCCCTTATCCCCTCTCCTCCTTGGAAACCACAAGTCTGTTCTCTATGCCTGTCATTCTGTTTCTGTTTCGTAGATAAGTTCATTTGTGTCATATTTTAGATTCCACATGTAAGTGATATCATATGGTATTTGTCTTTCTCTTTCTGACTTACTTCACTTATTATGATAATTTCTAGGTCTATCCATGTTGCTGCAAAAAGGCATAATTTTATTCTTTTTTATGGCCGAGTAGTATTCCATTGTACATGTGTAACACATCTTCTTTATCCATTCATCTTTTGGTGGACATATAGATTGTTTCTATGTCTTGGCTATTGTAAATAGTGCTGCAATGAACATTGGGATGCATGTATCTTTTTGAATTTTAGCTTTCTCCGGATATATGCCCAGGAGAGGGATTGCAGGATCATATGGCAACTCTTATTTTTAGTTTTTTGACAAACCTCCATATGGTCTCCATAGTGACTGCACCAATTTATATTCCCACCAACAGTGTAGGAGGGTTCCCTTTTATCCACACCCTCTCCAGCATTTGTTATTTGTAGACTTTTTGATGATGGCCATTCTGACCTATGTGAGGTGATACCTCATTGTAGTTTTGATTTGCATTTCTCTAATAATTAGCGATGTTGAGCATCTTTTCATGTGCCCATTGGCCATCTGTATATCTTCTTTGGAGAAATGTCTATTTAGGTCTTCTGCCCATTTTTTGATTGGATTGTTTTTTTGTTGTTGAGTTGTATGAGCTGTATGTATATTTTGGAAATTAATCCCTTGTTGGTAGCATCATTTGCAAATATTTTCTCGCAGTCCGTAGGTTGTCTTTTTGTTTTGTTTATGGTTTCCTTTTCTGTAAAAAAGCTTGTAAGTTTGATTAGGTCCCGTTTATTTATTTTTCCTTTTATTTGTATTTCCTTGGGAGATTCAGGAAACTGGTTTTATTGGCTGAGGATAATAGAAGTCTAGAATCACTATGATACCATACGATTAAACCATACTATTAGCATTATCCCATGTAAAACTTCTTTTGAGTCTAAATAGTTTGTATCTATCAAATATCAGTTCTATGATCAATGTATGAGTCATTTTTAAAAATCATGTTTTAATTCAAGCCACTTAGTGATTTAGACTGGAACTATTATAGTTTTTTTAAAAAATTTATTGAAGTATAGTTGATTTACAATGTTATATTAGTTTCAGGTGTACGGCATAGTGATTTAATATTTTTATAGATTTTACTCCATTTAAAGTTATTGCAAAACAATGGATAAATTTCCCTGTGCTGTACAATATATCTTTGTTGCTTATCTATTTTATACATACACAGTAGTTCATATCTCTTAATCCGTTACCCCTATCTTGCCCCGACCTCCTTTCCTTCCCCACTGGTAACCACTAGTTTGTTCTCTAAATCTGTGAGGGAGCTGTTACCATTTCAAGCAACACTGAACACGTTATATCATTAGTCTATTCAATAGATCATCACGAATTCTTTGGAAATTATTGATCTATCAAGGGAAACATCCTAATGGATTCTATGTAGTGTAATATTCTTCTACAGATACATTTGCTGCACATTTCTGACAATTAGCTAACTAGAGAAACATCTTTCACATTTATACCAGGAAGATAAACTGTTATTATATTTAGTTTACCAATAAACAATATCTACTATGTTGTATGTTTTATACACTTTTATCTTTTTTCAATGCAGCTATGAAGGCCTAAAAATAAAATGGTCATTATTACTGTTCAGATTTAAAAATATATCCCGGAAGATCTCTTCTGCTTTGCTCTGTAATGTCAGGAAGTTTGTGGTTTCACAGATATTTTCTGTAATTGTGCTACAAGAAAAATTTGAGTAGAAATCTAGAGCAATTCATTCAACAAATAATTAGTAGACATCTTCTATGAGCTGGTCTTTGTGCTCAGTGCAGGGAATCTATTTTAATAGTAGTTTTTATTTTCTTTAAGCTTTCTTATTGACTCACTCTCCAAATGTTAATATTAAAACACACACACCAAATTAACATGTATCAGTTTTAAACTTTATGGAAGATCTAAATCTCTTTTCTAAGAACAGAGTCAGGAGAGAGGACTGCAATGAGCTTTAAATGTTAAGGAGTATTAATTATGCCTAGACATTATACATTATAATATTTGAATGTATTGAACTATTATAACTATTATATCTGAATCTAAATAAGTAAGAATTTTATTTAATTCCTGGCATATGGCAGTAAAGGTACCAGAGCATGGGAAGATGTATAACATGGTACAGTCACCTAAAAAATGATAAGGTACAGAAATATCTTTTTCTCCTCTCTCTAAGAATTTATTTTTAGTTTTAGATACAGTTGGTGTCGTGTGTGTGTGTGTGTGTGTGTGTGTGTGTGAAGTATGAGAAAGAAAGAGTCTTTGTGTTGTGTAGATCACTTTTGTTTTGGTATCACAATCTACACTTACCCAAATTATGTTTAGCTTTCTCAAACCACTTCCATACCAAAGGTTCTACTAGTTTGTTATCTGTAATTTCTTAATAGCTAGATCAATGTAGGAATACTTACTCCCCCCAAAATAAGCCATATATTAAACAAAAATCTAAAACTTTCCCTTATAAATTCTCATTTTTGAAGTGTCAATAGGAAATATGATTTCCAGCTTTGTGTGAATAAATAGATAATAATGGGTAGGTAGAAAATATCATCCATTCAAATGATCACATGAGACTGCATTGTTTGATTTAACACTAAATTTTAATTACTATTTTTGAGAGCCTACTCTGTGCCAAGTACTCTGTCAGTTACTGAGACTGATGCAAATAACTTAAACATAGTTCTGACCTGGCGCCCACCTTAGTAGAGAAAATCACAATTTAAAAACCATGACAAAATAAAGCTTGTAATGTCTTTGTGGACAGTATGAGCATAAATGGAGAGCAAACTTTGGGGACATGGATGAAAAGTTTATAGTGTAAGTGTAGCACATGCTTCATTTCCATGCTCACATCCCTTCTGTGAGCTGTATCTTACTTCTAATTCCAGCATCTGCATCTCTTGGCCAGATTTGTTTTTTTCCCTGAAGACATTGAAAGGGCACACAGCCCTCATGGTAAGCAAGCCCAAGACATAATCCTCAATCAGTGGCTGGGAGGAGTGTGTAAAGATCCTAGGCTCCCTGCCTCTTGGGTGGGTTAATGCTGAGATGTGTGTTTTACTGTTTCCCAAATTTCCTGTATGTTAAACTCTAATCATCCCTTGATAGTGGACATTTATTGGCTGCCCTTCCCACCCTGAATGACTCCCCAGCTTTCCTACAAGGTTTTCCTCTACTTCTCAAATGAATTTAGTGCACTGAAATCCTGTCACATGTCTGCTTCTGGTGGATATTTGATTATACAAGTGGCTTTAGGAAGCAAATTCTGTGAATAGGAGACTAAAATTGGAACACTTGTGAGACAAATGGGAAAGAAAACTCCCTTTGAAGAGAGTACTTAGGGGAATGATACACCCTGACATGCTAGAGCATCACATCAACAAGAGTCTCATATGTGGTGACTGGGGATGAGATGTAGGTAGAGGAGGAAGTGGTAGTTTATATGGCATCCCCAGCATTTGAGAGATGTGATGGGGATGAAAATCCTAAGGATCTGGAGTTGGTTGGTTGTTGGGAAGGAAGGTAACACAAGGAAGGAGAGTAGGACACGCTCAAATCAGCCAATTATGCACTCGGGTCACAGTATGAAGGCCAAAAGATCTTTATTCCAGTATTTAATCTTTATTTCCTGCAGGCAGAGAGCAGATTTGTTGAAAATCTGGCTTAGGAGCTCATTGTAAAACTAGAATTACTGAGAAAGTCAGCTTGAAATCCCTGAAGTTGTTCCCTCTACAAACATCCCAGTCAAGGTCATAAATCAGAAGACATACCACATACCAGATGGATAAATGCCATATTCAAAGTCTTAAAAGTGGCCAGAACACAAATGGATTATGAGACATGACAGTGGAATATGATAACCTTATTCAAACAGCAGCCTTACAATCACGTCACTGTGATAGATATGGCATTGTTTTGCAAAAATAAGTTGTGTGAACATAACTTTTTGAGTACTTTATTATATTGAATAGTGCACCCCCTCAAAAAAAGATATGTCTAAATCATAATCCCTGGTATCTGTGAATGTAATTAACTGCAGATGTAATTAAGGTAAATATTGAGATGGAGTCATACTGGATTAGAGTAGATCCTAAATCCAATGAGAATATCCTTATAAAGAACAGAAAAGGACACACAGACACACAGGGAAAAAGCCATGTGAAGGCAGAGGCAGGGATTGGAGTTATTTTGCCACAAGCTGAGAAACTACCAGGAACTGGAGGAGGTTAGGAAAGATTATTTGCTAGAGTCTTCAGATGGAGTATGGCCCTGCTAACACCTTGACTTTGGGCTGCTGGACTCCAGAAATGTGAGAGAATAAATTTCCATTGTTTTAAGGCAATACAGCGAATTTAAATTTCTAGAATAAAAGTGCTGCCTCTGACTTCACTAATTGCAGTTGGTTCTTGTGAATGCCCTAAGGAGACTGAAAACTATCAGTGCAAGTGTGCATTTTAAGGGGTTGAGCAGGAGTGTGCAGAATAAAAAGCAGGATTGTGGCACATATCCTAGAGCACAATTGCAACTTGGGAGGAAAATTTGTCTTTTATACATTTCTTGAAAGTTACAATCCTCGACATTCATATACATTTTTTATTTAGTTTTAGGACTTAATTGTAGTACCTCTGACACAAACTAGTTATCTAGAGGTGAATTAACTCACATTCCTTGAGACTTAGTTTTTTTCATACACAAAATGAGGGATTTCAGATAGGAGAAAAAAACCTTTTTGTTCTAAAATAATCTCACTGTAATTTCCTGATATATTTAAAACATAAAATCAGTGAACTTTGGTATAAAATTATTAAATAGATCAATAAAAGCATATGTATAGAGTTGGTCAATTTTGTTTAATTACTGCCACAGTGATCCATTAGTTACCTGTCTGCATTTTATTTTTTTAAATTTTATTTATTTAATTTTTAAATTTTAGATGTTTTAGGTATCCATTCTTTTTTTAAAAAATTAGTTAATTTATTATTTTTGGCTGCATTGGGTCTTCGTTGCTGTGTGTGGGCTTTCTCTAGTTGCGGCGAGTGGGGCTACTCTTTGTTGCGGTGCATGGGCTTCTCATTGCCGTGGCTTCTCTTGTTGCGGAGCACGGGCTCCAGGCACGCGGCCTTCAGTAGTGGTGGCTGGCGGGCTCTAGAGTGCAGGCTCAGTAGTTGTGGCGCACGGGCTTAGCTGCTCCGCGGCATGTGGGATTTTCCCAGACCAGGGCTCGAACCCATATCCCCTGCATTGGCAGGCAGATTTTTAACCATTGCGCCACCAGGGAAGTCCACTGTCTGCATTTTAATTGCCTACATTCAATGTATTTATCTCCTTTCATTAAGAGGTAGTACAATGATTCAAACACATGGATTTTGTTAGCAGTGGCAAAATCAAGTGTTGATTCAACTCTTCCTATTCAGTAGTACAATTGGATTATGTTCAGTACCATTGATTCTGTGACCTTGTTTACATATTCACTTATAATATTAACAAAAAATCATCACTATGCAGCCTTAATGTTGAGATGAGAAATTTGCTGCTAATAATCAAAGTTTTATTGAGGAACATTAAAATCTCATTGTTTTTTTCTTATTATTAATGAAGTAAAACAAGTTTGCATCTATATTTGAATATAAAAGCTGACATATGCTAAATAAATTAAGGATATCTCAGTTGGTAATTCAATATATGGAACATACACAAATACACATCACTACATTCAGTGTTTTAAAAATTTGCTGTCCATTTCCTGTACAAAAATCTTTGCATCTTCAAATGTATACCCATTATTCCTTTTTTGCCTGTTCTAACTCATAAAAGAGCACTTTGTTTCTCTATTGTATATATAATCAGAAAACTTTTTTTAAAATTTGGAGTATTTTAGATATTGCCTTGTAAATATTCAGTATGTCTGAAAAAAATGTCATGTGCATCAGCATTTTTTTTGCTTCAAGTAAAAGGGTATAGATTGGGCTGTCCAATATAGTAGTCACTAGCCATACGTGACAATTGAAACTCAAAATGTGGCTAGTCCAAATTGAGATGGGATATATGTGTAAAATGCATAGCAATTTTGAAAATTTAGTACATAAAAAAGGAATGAAAATTATCTTAATGACTTTATATTTTATACTGAAATAACATTTTAACTATATAAGTTTAAATAAAATATGGTATTAAACTAATTTCATCCGATCCTTATTTTTTTTTAATGTGGATACTAGAAGATATATACTGAATCATACTCACATTTGTGGCTCATTTGATTTTTCTGTTGGACAGTGATGGTCCTGTAAATCTCCTGTATGACTTGCAAGCTAGCTTACAAGGAAATAAGTTAAAAGAAAGGGAGGATAACACTTATTAAATACATATTATGTAAGGGACTTTATCCTATTCCTTTTATGTATGATCAATTCTCACAATAATCTTCTCAGAATGATGTCAATATTTTCCCCATTTTACTGTTAAGTATTCTAAAGCTTAGATTGGTTAGTTAACTTTTATTTTTTAAAACAGGTCTAGTTAAAAGTAAAGTCAGAAGCCAAAGCATGTATTATCTGCTACTTGCAAGTTTCTTAGATTTAACAAATTTAATTTCTTTTTTTTTTCAACATCTTTATTGGAGTATAATTGCTCTACAATGGTATGTTAGCTTCTGCTATATAACAAAGTGGATCAGCCATACATATACACATATCCCCATATCCCCTCCCTCTTGCGTCTCCCTCCCACCCTCCCTATCCCACTCTTCCAGGTGGTCACAAAGCACCGAGCTGATCTCCCTGTACTATGCAGCTTCTCCCCACCAGCAGCCACCAACTGCTTCCCATTCTACATTTGGTAGTGTATATATGTCCATGCCACTCTCTCACCTCGTCCCAGCCCACACTTCCACCTCCCCGTGTCCTCAAGGCCACTCTCCACATCTGCATGTTTATTGCTGTCCTGCCCCTAGGTTCTTCAGAATCTTTTTTTTTTTTTAGATTCCATACATATGTGACAGCATACAGTATTTGTTTTTCTCTTTCTGACTTACATCACTCTGTATAACAGACTCTAGGTCCATCCACCTCACTACAAATAACTCCATTTCGTTTCCTTTTATGGCTGAGTAATATTCCATTGTATATATGTGCCATATCTTCTTTATCCATTCATCTGTCCATGGACACTGAGGTTGCTTCCATGTCCTGGCTATTGTAAATAGTGCTGCAGTGAACATAGTGGTACATGACTCTTTTAAATTATGGTTTTTTCAGGGTATGTGCCCAGTAGTGCGATTGCTGGGTTGTATGGTAGTCCTATTTTTAGTTTTTTAAGGATCCTTCATACTGTTCTCCACAGTGGCTGTATCAATTTACATTCCCACCAACAGTACAAGAGGGTTCCCTTTTCTCCACACCCTCTCCAGCATTTATTGTTTGTAGACTTTTTGATGATGGCCATTCTGACTGGTGTGAGGTGATACCTCATTGTAGTTTTGATTTGCATTTCTCTGATGATTAGTGATACTGAGCCTCCTTTCATGTGCTTGTTGGAAATCTGTATATTTTCTTTGGAGAAATGTCTATTTAGGTCCTCTGTCCATTTTTGGATTGGGTTGATTGTGTTTTTGATATTGAGCTGCATGAGCTACTTGTATATTTTAGAGATTAATCCTTTGTCAGTTGCTTCATTTGTAAACATTTTCTCCCATTCTGAGGGTTGTCTTTTCATCTTGTTTATGGTTTCCTTTGCTGTGCAAAAGCTTTTAAGTTTCATTAGGTCCCATTTATTTATTTTTGCTTTTATTTCCATTTCTCTAGGAGGTGGGTCAAAAAGGATCGTGCTGTGATTTATGTCATACAGTGTTCTGCCTATGTTTTCCTCTAAGAGTTTTAGAGTGTCTGGCCTTACATTTAGGTCTTTAATCCATTTCGAGTTTATTTTTGTGTGTGGTGTTAGGGAGTGTTTTAATTTCCTTCTTTTACATGTAGCTGTCCAGTTTTCCCAGCACCACTTATTGAAGAGGCTGTCTATTCTCCATTGTATATTCTTGCCTCCTTTATCAAAGATAAGGTGACCATATGTGCGTGGGTTTATCTCTGGGCTTTCTATCCTGTTCCATTGATCTATATTTCTGTTTTTGTGCCAGTACCATACTGTCTTGATTACTGTAGCTTTGTAATATAGTCTGAAGTCCGGGAGCCTGATTCCTCCAGCTCCACTTTTCTTTCTCAAGATTGCTTTGGCTATTCAAGGTCTTTTGTGTTTCCATACAAATTGTGAAATTTTTTGTTCTAGTACTGTGAAAAATGCCGGTGGTAGTTTGATAGGGATTGCATTGAATCTGTAGATTGCTTTGGGTAGTATAGTCATCTTTTTTGTATCATCTTTAATTTCTTTCATCAGTGTCTTATAGTTTTCTGCATACAGGTCTTTTGTCTCCTTAGGTAGGTTTATTCCTAGGTATTTTATTTTTTATTTTTTTGTTGCAGTGGTAAATGGGAGTGTTTCCTTAAGATCTTTTTCAGATTTTTCATCATTAGTGTATAAGAATGCAATAGATTTCTGTGCATTAATTTTGTATCATGCTACTTTACCAGATTCACTGATTAACTCTAGTAGTTTTTTGGTGACATCTTTAGGAGTCTCTATGTATAGTATCATGTCATCTGCAAAGTGACAGTTTTACTTCTTCTTGTCCGATTTGGATTCCTTTTATTTCTTGTTCTTCTCTGATTGCTACGGCTAAAACTTCCAAAACTATGTGGCATAATAGTGGTGAGAGTGGGCAACCTTGTCTTGTTCCTGATCTTAGAGGAAATGGATTCAGTTTTTCACCATTGAGAACGATGTTGGCTGTGGGTTTGTCATATATGGCCTTTATTATGTTGAGGTAAGTTCCCTCTATGCCTACTCTGTGGAGGGTTTTTATCATAAATGGGTGTTGAATTTTGTCGAAAGCTTTTTCTGCATCTATTGAGATGGTCATATGGTTTTCCTCCTTCAGTTTGTTATTATCATTTATCACATTGATTGATTTGTGTATATTGAAAAATCCTTGCATTCCTGGATAAACCCCACTTGATCATGGTGTATGATCCTTTTAATGTGCTGTTGGATTCTGTTTGCTAGTATTTTGTTGAGGATTTTTGCATCTATGTTCTTCAGGGATATTGGCCTGTAGTTTTCTTTGTTTGTGACATCTTTGTCTGGTTTTGGTATCAGGGTGATGATGGCCTCGTAGAATGAGTTTGGGAGTGTTCCTCCTTTCGCTATCTTTTGGAAGAGTTTGAGAAGGATAGGTGTTAGCTCTTCTCTAAATGTTTGATAGAATTCACCTGTGAAGCCATCTGGTTCTGGGCTTTTGTTTGTTGGAAGATTTTTAATCACAGTTTCAATTTCAGTGCTTGTGATTTTTCTGTTTATATTTTCTCTTTGTTCCTGGTTCAGTCTCAGAGGGTTGTGCTTTTCTAAGAATTTGTCCATTTCTTTCAGGTTGTCCATTTTATTGGCATATAGTTGCTTGTAGTAATCTCTCATGATCCTTTGTATTTCTGCAGTGTCAGTTGTTATGTCTCCTTTTTCATTTCTAATTCTGTTGATTTGAGTCTCTTTCATTTTTTTCTTGATGAGTCTGGCTAATGGTTTATCAATTTTGATTATCTTCTCAAAGAACCAGCTTTTAGTTTTATTGATCTTTGTTATTATTTCCTTCATTTCTTTTTCATTTATTTCTGATCTGATCTTTCTGATTTCTTTCTTTCTTCTAAGTTTGGGGTTTTTTTTGTTCTTCTTTCTCTAATTGCTTTAGGTGTAAGGTTAGGTTGTTTATTTGAGACATTTCTTGTTTCTTGAGGTAGAATTTTATTGCTATAAACTTCCATCTTAGAACTGCTTTTGCTGCATCCCATAGGATTTGGGTGGTCGTGTTTTCATTGTCATTTGTTTCTAGGTACTTTTTGATTTCCTCTTTGATTTCTTCAGTGATCTCTTGGTTATTTAGTAATGTATTGTTTAGCCTCCCTGTGCTTGTATTTTTTTTACAGTTTTTTTCCTGTAATTGATATCTAGTCTCATACATTGTGGTCGGAAAGATACTTGATATGATTTCAATTTTCTTAAACTTACCAAGACTTGATTTGTGACCCAAGATATGATCTATCCTGGAGAATGTTGCATCAGCACTTAAGAAGAAAGTGTATTCTCTTGTTTTTGAATGGAATGTCCTCTAAATATCAATTAAGTCCATCTTGTTTAATGTGTCATTTAAAGCTTATGTTTCCTTATTTATTTTCATCTTGGATGATCTGTCCATTGGTGAAAGTGGGGTGATTAATCCTAATCTTGGTTGTAGGTTTTCCCATTTCATCAATTTAAATATGTCCTGCCACACCCTTCTGGCTTGCAGAGTTTCTGCTGAAAGATCAGCTGTTAACCTTATGGGGATTCCCTGTATGTTATTTGCTGTTTTTCCCTTGCTGCTTTTAATATTTTTTCTTTGTATTTAATTTTTGATAGTTTGATTAATATGTGTCTTAGCGTGTTTCTCCTTGGATTTATCCTGTATGGGACTCTCTGTGCTTCCTGGACTTGATTGACTATTTCCTTTCCCATATTAGGGAAGTTTTCAACTATAATCTCTTCAAATATTTTCTCAGTCCCTTTCTTTTTCTCTTCTTCTTCTGGGACTCCTTTAATTCAAATGTTGGTGCATTTAATGTTGTCACAGAGGTCTCTGAGACTGTCCTCAATTCTTTTCATTCCATATTCTTTATTCTGCTCTGTGGCAGTTATTTCCACTATATTATCTTCCAGGTCACTTATCCGTTCTTCTGCCTCAGTTATTCTGCTATTGATTCCTTCTAGAAAATTTTTAATTTCATTTATTGTGTTGTTCATCATTGACGTTTGCTCTTTAGTTCTTCTAGGTCCTTGTTAAACGTTTCTTGTATTTTCTCCATTCTATTTACAATATTTTGGATCATCTTTACTATCATTACTCTGATTCTTTTTCAGGTAGACTGCCTATTTCCTTTTCATTTGTTTGGTCTGGTGGGTTTTCACCTTTCTCCTTCATCTGCTGTGTATTTCTGTGTCTTCTCATTTTGTTTAACGTACTGTGTTTGGGGTCTCCTTTTCCCAGGCTGCAGGTTCATAGTTCCTGTTGTTTTTGGTGTCTGCCCCAGTGGCTAAGGTTGGTTCAGTGGGTTGTGTACGCTTCCTGGTGGAGCAGAGTAGTGCCTGTGTTCTGGTGGATGAGGCTGAATCTTGTCTTTCTGGTGGGCAAGACCGCATCTGGTGGTGTGTTTTGCGGTCTGAGAACTTAGTATGATTTTAGGCAGCCTCTCTGCTAATGGGTGGGGTTGTGTTCCTATCTTGCTAGTTGTTTGGCATGGGGTGTCCAGCACTGGAGCCTGCTGGTTGTTGAGTGGAGCTGCATCTTAGTGTTGAGATAGACATCTCTGGGAGAGCTCTTGCCGATTGATATTACCTGGGGCCGGGAGGTCTCTTTTGGACCAATGTCCTGAATTTGGCTCTCTCACCTCAAAGCCTTGGGTCTAACAGCCGGCCGGAGTACTAAGACCCTGTGAGCCATACGGCTGGAGAAGAAGAGCTATGAGTTAGGTATCAGTCACTGCCCTGTTGTAACTCTGTCTCAGCTGTCTCCAAAGTTCACCGAGATACATTGGGTTATTCCACCATTCCTCAGAACTTGCACATGACAGTCTGGGATTTATAGATGTCCTCCTGATACTCTTCATTGAAATACCTTGACTTCTTGATGGTGAGAGATATGCTAATAGTGTTGGTTCTCTTCAGTTCAGAGACTGGGACAGTCTAAGCCTTCATGTGGCCAAGACAGGAGCAGCTGTGCAATGGTCCCAAAGTGATAACATGTCAGATTCCAAGAAGGCTTTCTACAGTGCCTGAGCAGTGGTCCCAAGCAGCCACTCCACTCGGCTGCAGCACTCTGAATGGGGACCTTGGTGGGACCATCACATCAGGATTTCTGCCTGCCCTAGAGCCAAACTTGCCCACCTAGGCAAGTAGCTGAGGAGAGCGTCTCCTGGCTCTGTCTCACCAGAGGAGTGGACACCTGGAAGCTGTGCAGCCAGCAGTGCAGGAGCTCTCAAATTTAATTTCTAGTAGAAGATGTCAGAGATTGTTGTTGTCTTCAGTATCTACTTTCCCCCTTATTATAGTAATAGAATTCTTAATTTTTACTGGGCCTTGATTTCCAACCCACTTGCAGTTCTATATAATGAACGACTAAGGGATGCAAGCAGATGGGACTCTTCCTCAGTGTATCTACTTCAGAATGATGATGTGTGTTTTTTGCCCCTTCTTCTTCACCCCTTTCTCCTTGAATGTGTGATGCTTGGAGTCAAAGCAATCATTTTGGACTTTAAGACTTTGGGATAAAACACTCCTAGGATAAGATTACCTGAGTTTCTGGAAATGTCACACAGAAGAATTGGCATAAAAACAGTTGGATGATTTACCTCAAGACTTCCACATGTGAGAACAATAAAAGCAGATATTGTTGAAGGTATTGATATGCTTGGTCTTTGTGATTTTTAAATATGCTTAATCCTACTTGATACCAATAATAATTAAATATCCTTTAAAATGGAATGAAAAGTATTTCTGTAATAGGTTTCAATTTTTGGATAAACAGTAACTGAAAAGTCTGAAGAATAATGATAACGTGGCAGTAAAAAATAGGAACATTTTAACCAAGGGACTTGTAGGGCTTTCTGGCCATGGTAAGAAGCAGAAGGGGTAGAAAAGGGGATAAAATAATTTAACAAAATACAAATGACAAGCAAAAGATACAACCTGACATAGTTTCTCTACAATTGTGCATAAAACCTTTTAGTATCTCAGAGACATCTTTCATTCTTACCTTAACTAGTGCCATTTGGTGTTCAGATCTCCTTCCCACATCATCTTGAGCTCAGAGATGGCATAAATATGCCTTTAAGTGGTAAATATATGCTATAAGCAGGAACAAGTTCAGTAATTTCTCTACTAACCTGAAGTTATCAGAAGGATAACAGAAGCAGATAAAAATGTCCATTCCTGATCTGTCTCAACCATATACATAAGGGAAAATGAACAAAATCCATGAGAGGAGACTCCCCTTGTCTACCACTGCTATACAAAAGTGTAGAGCTGGTAACCAATACAAAAATGCCAACAATAACGGATACCTCCAAATGTAAAGTGGACAGCTAGAAAAATGGGGAAACTATTCATTTTATTTTGTTACTTGCTCAAGACTTGATTTTCATTTTTCCCACTTTTAGGTCGTTATTTTGCCCATGAAGTTTTCCATTAAACTTTCATCTGACAGGCAGGTGATAGTCTTCAAACCTGGGATTAGTCCCATAATAGGAATCCTTGCTTGAGGCTCTATCTGCATTTCTGAGTCAGAATGTTGTTCATGATTTTTGCCAGAGGGAATTTTTAGAGGTTGGTACAGATTCTAGTTTAAGGACACTCTCCTAGTCTTTTCCCTCCATCCAAACCCTTCCGTTCAGTCTTACTGAATTTAATTTAAGCAGTCTTGCTCTTCTGGAATTCAAGCCGAGGAAGAGGAATAAGTAAACATGGATATTGACCACTAGAGATGGTATTGCCTATCATGACTTCCTTGAAATATAAAGCAGTGTTGAGACCAAACGGCCCGATTTTAAGGAAGTTTACAAAATCTATTAACTGAGTTAAATTTATAAGTTACTAACTCTCAGTGGCCTGCTGAAATTGTTTTTAATTTTTTTACTAATCTAATTACATTATTTTCTTTATATATGTTATGTACCAAAATAAAACTTTCTCTTTAAAAAACTGGAAACTAAATGCAGTTAAAATGAAAATTTATTTGGGATATTTTTCTATACCCAATACTGTATTCAAGGCTAACATATTTAAGAAATGGGAATATTCCTTCAGAAGTGTAGAGTAGGCAAAAATCCAAGCACGGTGTGACTCTCTAACTTAGGAAAACTGGGTTAAGCCTTTAAAAATTAAGGAGCAAACAAAATGAACACAATGATTTAGAAAATATTCTATCTGTTTTCCCTCGGTTATCTTAATGTTTTAAAGACATTGGTCCTCCACAGATGGTGCCCCTGAAACAATCCTGTCTGCTTAAGGATTTAATATAATTGTGAAATTCAGCATTCCTGGGATATAGCTATATTTCTCAGAAAACCTATAAATATTTCTCAGATGACTTTGAATATATGAAGTGACCCCAAGCTAATGAAAATTGAATGGGGGCTGGAGTTTTTCCCCAAAGCCTAATGTTTAGAATTTTAATCTACCGAATTCAGTCAGCCGTAATTAGAGGACTTCAGCACTACACAGACATCAATCACCATGATATGACTCGGGGGAGGCACGTGTGTATAATTAATCACCACGCATACCTGCCGTTTCTTCTCTTCCCTTGTGAAGATTAGAAGGGAAAGAGATGAGTTACCACATTGTGTAAACAATGCCACATCTTAGCGGCTCAATTATTTTACTTTCCTAGAAGAAGAGCCTTGCTTTAAAAAGTTGCTAATGTTCAATATTTTTCATTCTGTCTAGTATATATACTCATGGGCATTTTCTTCTTCTACCCTGAAAACTACAGAGCTATTTCCCTAGGTAGGGGGCAGGGGACGGGGAATTTACTGACTGTCTTATGAAAAGTGTGCTGTTCTGCCTCAAAGGACAGAGTTCCCCCATGTGACTCCCCAGTGCTTATCCATGAAACACCTGTCTTTTCTTTGAAGACTTCCATCCAAGTACTGAGAGAATCTGACCTTTCTTAACTTATGAGGTAATGACAAGACTGCCAAACATGTGTTGTCTCACAATTGTTCTAACAGATCTGTGCCATAAGCTATGATTAAATACTAGGAGAAATGTCATGAAAAGATAAAACATAGAAAATGGCTTATTTATGGAAATTAATGAATTTAGAATTCTGTAGCACCTATGATAAACCACACATACAGTGAGACAATAAGTGTTAATGAACTTTAAATGTTGAAGAATATTTTTCTGCTGGGCCATCAACAGTTTGAGTATGAGTGGCAGATTTTGCATATTAAATGCTGATATTTGTACTCTGCAGGACAATAATGAGAAAAGGGGTGGAGTTGTCTTTCAGTGTAAAATAATAAAGAATAAAGGACTCTAGTCTCTATAGTTTCCCAAGGGAATTGTATTCTTTAAGTTACTCAGCTCAAATGTAAGTTTGTCTCATCCAAAATTTCAAATTCAAAAATTTTCCCTTCAAGCAAATCAGAGGAGGCAGACACAACATACACCACTGGGTCCAAGGTTCAAAAACCATTGGAAGGAAAACTGGACAGGTACATGTAAAAGTATGAAATTAGAACACTCCCTAACACCATACACAAAAATAAACTCAAAATGGATTAAAGACCTGAATGTAAGGCCAGACACTATCAAACTCTTAGAGGAAAACATAGGCAGAACACTCTATGACATAAATCACAGCAAGATCCTTTTTGACCCAGCTCCTAGAGAAATGGAAATAAAAACAAAAATAAACAAATGGGACCTAATGAAACTTAAAAGCTTTTGCACAGCAAAGGAAACCATAAACAAGACCAAAAGACAACCCTCAGAATGGGAGAAAATATTTACAAATGAAGCAACTGACAAAGGCTTAATCTCCAAGATTTACAAGCAGCTCATGCAGCTCATGCAGCTCAATAACAAAAAAACAAACAACCCAATCCAAAAATGGGCAGAAGACCTAAATAGACATTTCTCCAAAGAAGATATACAGATGGCCAACAAACACATGAAAGAATGCTCAACATCATTAATCATTAGAGAAATGCAAATCAAAACTACAATGAGGTATCATCTCACACCGGTCAGAATGGCCATCATCAAAAAATCTAGAAACAATAAATGCTGGAGAGGGTGTGGAGAAAAGGGAACCCTCTTTCACTGTTGGTGGGAATGTAAATTGATACAGCCACTATGGAGAACAGTATGGAGGTTCCTTAAAAAACTAAAAATAGAACTACCATACGACCCGGCAATCCCACTACTGGGCATATACCCTGAGAAAACCATAATTCAAAAAGAGTCATGTACCAAAATGTTCATTGCAGCTCTATTTACAATAGCCAGGACATGGAAGCAACCTAAATGTCCATCATCGGATGAATGGATAAAGAAGACGTGGCACATATATACAATGGAATATTACTCAGCCATAAAAAGAAACGAAATGGAGTTATTTGTAGTGAGGTGGATGGAGTTAGAGTCTGTCATACAGAGTGAAGTAAGTCAGAAAGAGAAAAACAAATACAGTATGCTAACACATATATATGGAATCTAAGGGAAAAAAAAAAAAAGGTCATGAAGAACCTTGTGGCAAGATGGGAATAAAGACACAGACCTACTAGAGAATGGACTTGAGGATATGGGGAGGGGGAAGGGTAAGATGTGAAAAAGTGAGAGAGTGGCATGGACATATATACACTACCAAATGTAAAATAGATAGCTAGTGGGAAGCAGCTGCATAGCACAGGGAGATCAGCTCCGCGCTTTGTGACCACCTAGAGGGGTGGGATAGGGAGGGTGGGAGGGAGGGAGATGCAAGAGGGAAGAGATATGGGAACATATGTATATGTATAACTGATTCACTTTGTTATAAAGCAGAAATTAACACACCATTGTAAAGCAATTATACTCCAATAAGATGTTAAAAAAAAAAAAAAAAAAACCATTGGAAGTATCAGAGTGGACCATAAAGATAGAGCAAAGAAACTACTGGACTTGGAACAAAATTTGCTTTTGTGGCAACTCTTCACTGTAGGTAAAGCAATGCATCTTAAGGACATGACACAATTTTTGGGGCCTTCAATCTGAAGGCAAGTCAAGAGGTTCCTAAAGCTCTGAGGGGCAGCTGGTAAATGAGAAAACTTATATCTGAGAACAGGAACAAAAAGACCTCTGGATAAAAGCCCCAAAATTAATGCAGCAAGAGAAAATGCAAATCAGAAATTGTTTAAAGATAAAAGTGATGGTAGCAGAAGCAGAGTACTAGGAATTTGAGTTGTGTGTTAGAATTTGGACTCAAAGACAATTAAATGAACCTTCCTTATGCAAAGGCAAGCACAAAATTTTAGAAAAGGGCTTAAAAATCAAACCATGATTGGATATTCTGCTTCTGCCTATCTGAAGCTAGGTTAATTCCTGAATCCTTAATTAGAAGGAAGCATATCTATGTTACCAAGTCTCTTGACATTGCAATTTTGACAATTGAGGATCCAAGGGAAAAGTCAAGAAGAAAATGCCAGTCATGCAATCTTAGCCAATTTTATTTTTCATGGCTCCAACCCTTTACAGGAAAGCAGATTGTGATGAATCCAAAGTCTGTTTCAGGCAGGAAAATATTTGGGATTACATTAGCAAGAAAAGGTTGCAGATGATATCAATTTTATTTTTTAAAACATAATTGATATGAATTCAGGTATATGTCAAGTAGCTAGCAGAAAGAGGGATGATCAAATTTGTGTAAAACATTAAAATGAAGACATGAGCTAATATTTTGTGATCTAACTTTTAAAGCAATTTCCCACTTAAATTTTGGGAAAGGATTTAGAAAGGACTTAATTCCAAAAATTTTTAATAAAAATACTATAAGGTTACCAGTTTTTCCTTTGAAACAATAGGACAGAATCAACCTTCTTCTTTGTAGAAAAATAATCGACTTATGATTTCTAAGTAAAGGCAGCAAAAGTTAAATAGCAAGAATGTTACCAGTAGTGCTAAGGAAGCATTTTATGAAGTGAGGCAAAGCAAAGACAATGTCTGATTGCCTGCATCTTTAAAGACAAAAGCATTGAAAAGGAGAAAGATGAATTATCTTGGTTGAAAGATTTTTTTTTTGTAGAGTACTCATGTTTTAGGTCATCCTTTCATCCAATAGTGCTGATTCATCAGTTTGAAGAAATTAATAAATTCAATGCCAGGTTTGGCATCATGTTCTTTGTGGGAGTTCAGTAAACATTAATCAAGGGAGCTGATGAGAATTTACAAAGGAGAAAAACAGTATCATCCACCTATTTGTGACATACGATAAAAATTGTAGTAGCCCTGGCATTTAAAATATGGGCTACATGTGGCTGTCTTTCTTATTTTGGTGACCCTGTTTCAAGTGCAAGTTGCCTTCTTTGATAGATGGATAATTCTATCTTGAATTTCTAATCACATTACTCTGCAAAGTTCCCTTTAAAGAAAAAGAAGTACCTAAAGTACCAACAGTTATGTCTATGCAAAATGTCAAAGGGGTTTAACATCTTTCTAAATTATAAAAATGATATTGGTAACTCTTCAGTACTCAAGTTGCAATTATTAGATCTGAAGATTTAATAAGTTCACAGCTTACACATTTTGGTAATTCAATAGATAAATATTTAGGGAACTTACTGTGAGCCAGGCTATCGAATAAAATGAATACCACCTCTTTCAATTATTAAAATTGTCATTATTACTTAACAGTGCATTGCATACTAATGAGGTAGTAGGATGAGGGAGAGGGATAGGGGGACACAGGTCCCATAAGAAGAAAGGTAGGAGAGGAAAATAACATTCAGACATTCTGAAGGTACTTTCCTATACCTCATTTCACTTAGTCTTTAACCTTTACATCACCCCACTGAGACAGGTGTGACTACCTATCTTCTCTATTTTTTTCTTTATATTTCTTTCTTAACAAATGAAAAATTCTTGGCTTAAAGTTATGTGATTCTCCTAGCAATTAAATTATGTAACTAGGATTTGAAGCTGTGTCTATTTTACTTCTGATATAGTATATCAGTATAACTATAGTGGTTATAATTTTAACCACATTGCCTTAGGATCTAAGGGGAACACTTCTGCTATCACATCCCTACTCAACCGTGTTATATCATTCCTAGCTATAAAACAGACTAATGGTTCCAGGAACCCATAACAACAAGTTTGAACTAATAGCCCATTTTGCTCAATGACACAGTCATTTCAAATCCGACTGTTTACCATTACTTATTGTGGGAAATATTTGTAATTTCCAGAAACCAAGCATCCTAGTTAATGCATTATCACCTGAACTCTAATTTCCTTACCATCTTGGATATCGAATCTGTTCCCATTTTTTATCCCCTTTGTGAAGGCCAAGATTAAAGCACCGTGCCCTTGGAATCTCTGAGCCAGTAATTAGCAACCCATAAATCTTCAGTCTTTTACTTATGCTCACCTCCTGACCTTATCTAAAATTAAACTCTCTGCTGAGGATAATGCTTTGCCTGCACCCCTCAGATCTAGGAGGTAGATAGGATGTCCTCAATTTTTAAAAGCTTTATTTTAAGCATTTCACTTTTCTACTACGCTTCTTATTGATTCATTTTATTTATTCTACCATATTTATTTTCTTCCTTCATCAACACCATCTTTCCTGCACTTCCATTTTCACTCAATTTATATACATTGAGCTATCATTAAAATGACGGCATTGAAAACATTCACAATTCCCTTTCCCACTCAACCTCCATCATCTTTGAAAGCAGGGTCCTCCATCTCTGCATGTGCCACAAAACTGCTGGCTGTAGCTGGGGGGAGATATCACAAGCATGGTGTTCTGTTTCACTAGTAATTCACAACTGCAAACAAATACTAGCACTACCAAGTAAACCTACTATTTTTTGTTGGTACATTTTCCTTTATCTTTCAAGTTTTTACCACCTCTCTTTCCCACCATCCTTCACTCTCATGTAATGATTTCACTCCATGTTTCATTGAGAAAATAAAATCTAACACTGAAAAAGAACAATTTTTTCTACTAATACATCTATAATCCAACACAATTTTGTATCTTCCATCTGTCTCCTCTCTTATTCCCTTACTTTTATCTAAATCCCTTCTTTTTCCTTGGTTCTGGATAATATTCATTTGATTTTAGTCAAAAGTTTAGCTTATTCTCTATTCATCACTCTCTTCTAAATCATCAAATTATCCTGCTCCACTGGATTATTAACATTAGCTGATCTAGTGTCTCCTACTAAATGAATTATAACTCCACTGTACAACAAACAAACAAATTCATCCTTCATGACACAACCCCTCCAGTGATGGGTCATTTTCTATTCCTCTTCATAGAGAAAATATTCAAAGCATCTTCTACAATTTGTGTCTGATTTTCTCATTTTCTGTTTACTTGTCAACCAATTTTAGTTGTGCTTCTGTCCCCACAACTACTGAGACTATACTAACCTAGGTGATAAAAAAACAACACATTGCCAAACTTACCAATATTTCTTTAGCCTCATCTTACTTGAAATCTCATTGATACCCCCTTCTTTCTGGGATGAGTCCTCTCTTGGATTCTTTCATATCACACATTCCTGACTTTCCTCTTCTCTCTCCTTTTCCCTCTTTCCTAGGCCCTCTTCTCAGGATATACCTACTTAAATGTGCCCCAGAGGTTAAGCTGGAGGACTTTCATTCTTTTCTATCTACCCTCCACCCCAGTGATTACATCCAATACCAAGGCTATAAATAATATTTTTATGTGATGATTATTCAGTTTATATGTTCAGATGGCTAATTCAATAATTTATTATACATCTTTAGTTGGATATGTAATAGGCATCTCAAATTTAGCATGTCCAATATGCATTACATCTTGTATCCCTTCCCAGGAGTCCCCCTCTCAGTAAATAACACTGCAGAGTCCCCAACTTGGAAACACACTTTATTTTTCTCACTCGTGTTTTCGTCATCCAACCCATCATTACGTGCTTTTAGGAATAACTCAAACATTTCCAAATATACCAATTTTCCCGCCTCAATTTCTGGGCCCCATTCAATCAGTTTTTTCATACAGTATTTAGAATGACAGTATTTTTTTAAAATCCAATCAAATAATGCCTCTTTTCAGCTATAAAATTCCTCAATGACTTCGCATTTTTAAAAGCATAAAATCCAAACTTCTTACTACAGCCTTTAGGCCTACCAGCTATCTCACCTGATTCTGAACTCTTCTCATTCACTATCCTACAATCATATCATACAGGCTCTTTTTGTTCCTCTTTCTTGCTTCAGTGCCCTAGTTCTTGCCCTTTCTATTCTTTGCCTGGAATGTTTTCTTAGGGACCTCACAGTATTGATTCCTTTGTGTTTCTTGTCTCTCAGCTCATGTCTCATCTGTAGAGAAGCTCTTCATTTTCACACAATGTAAAACCCTTCCCCATGATTCCATCACATCATCTTGTTTATTCATTTTATTTCAAAATATGTTATAATATTATTTTTCTTTTCCATTTAAATTTAAATTCAGTCGGAATAAGGGTCTTGTCTACCCTGACAAGATGAGACCTAAAGCTCTCTTGCCTAGAAGCGTCACTTGCACGTAGTAGGTACTCAATAATGATTTGTTAAAGAACGAGTCAGTGGATATGTCATTTCCCAGGATCATCAGTAAAGGAAATACAAATGTTAGAAAAAAGAGACTGTGATACCCAAAATTCAAAAGCTTGTTACAATTTTCATAAGGATTAATCTTTATAAGTGTGATAATGAAGACGTTGCTATTTCTAGGATGTCAACAGAGACAGCTAATAGTGCAGAACATGGGCAAGATGAGTCTCAGAAGTGAGACTTGGAAGGTCCAAAAGAGCTAATTTTTTACTTCAGAAATTCTAATTTTTAAAATTCCATTTTCTTACCATTTTTGGAAACATCTCATGTTTCTTAAAAGAGTAACTGGAGCCACATTCTGTACACTAAATCCATGTTTTGATTTAATCACATAGCACATGTGATGGGGGTGGAGATAGTTACATCAATGGACTTTCTGTTTTCTTATAGGATTTCTTTTAAATCCATTTCAGAGATGCTACTATGCTTTTAACTCTAAATTAATTAATCTCCCTTTACCACTTTATAGATTTATTCCTTTCTTGGTGTCCAAAACCTTTAAACTCTGTTTTTATTTTGAAAATAATAAATCATTCTAGAGAATGGATGAAAGATTTGTTAAGACAGTGGCCGGTAAAAAGAGATCTAGAAATGCGTGGGTATGCTTCACAATGGTAACTCTCCATTTCCCAAAAGTATAAGTGCAGGTATATTGATTAATCCAGAATCTAAATTTATTGTTCAGATGACCAATGATGATCCTTGTTCAATTATTTTAAAGAGGATTTTTGGAAGACAGTTCTTCATGGATCTCTCATGTTTCTGCCTGTCTTGCTAACAAGGCACTAACTGCCCTTTTTTCCAGATTCTTTTCAAGGATGTCTGTATAGGAAACAACCTTGGGAAACAGTGATGGTGTCTCCCTCTGAAGCACTAAAAATGATTGAAGTTGCCTATGCTCAGGGTTCTTCTTTTGTAATGAAACATGATACTTGTGCAGTTATCACCAGGCCCTGTTTTCATGACCATGTGAGAATTGGGGCTTGGCAGCTGATGCAAAGTGATGAAATTTTGGTTACTGCTATTGCTTTATCAACTCTCCTTTTTCTCTAGCCTAGGAGTTGTGTGTCTTTTACCAGCAGCTATATAGTGATGACAGGCTAAATTGTTTGCTCGTGAGTAGGTTAAAATTTCAGATCCTTCGTGGTTCTTGATAGTCATCAGTATTTATCTAGTAGTCTATGAGCTCATCAATGCCTTTTGTTTCTTTTTTTCTTAAAGAACACAGTATCTTGTTTTTTTCGTTTTTTTTTTTTGAAGATTGATTGATTGATTGATTGATTGCTATGTTGGGTCTTCGTTTCTGTGCTAGGGCTTTCTCTAGTTGTGGCAAGCAGGGGCCACTCTTCATCGCGGTGCGCGGGCCTCTCACTATTGCAGCCTCTCTTGTTGCGGAGCACAGGCTCCAGACGCGCAGGCTCAGTAGTTGTGGCTCACGGGCCTAGTTGCTCCGCGGCATGTGGGATCTTCCCAGACCAGGGCTCGAACCCGTGTCTCCTGCATTAGCAGGCAGATTCTCAACCACTGCGCCACCAGGGGAGCCCTGCCTTTTGTTTCTTATGTGGCAATATCTGTTTATCTCTTGTTATTAACTATTTGCATAGCACTACACCACTATTTGTCTTGTATAGACCAAATTCCATTAAAGTGAAATTTGATAGTACTATATAAATATCTACCACTCTCTATTTTCTTTCTGTCTTTTAAAAATTAACCTTGACTTTTTGTTTTATTTGCTCTATTCTTAAAAACATGCAAAAATAACAATTTGTGTTTTGAATTAAGTTTAGGAATTATCGTTTTGGAGATGTGTTCCCACAAAATACTAAAATGTTTGCTCTGATAAAAATTACATTGGGTAAATTTGAGCATTTTCTGTACAAAATATTGTAATTTGAGAGCTTCTGTGCCTTTAGTCTGGATAAACCTCAGAATGAGTTAGTTTAATGAAAAAATTGTCCCTGTTACATAGCAAACTGACTTAGAAACACATAAGTTGAAATATACCACAAACAAAATTGTTATCAAATCAGTAATAGTTCTTCACAGCTTCATAAGGTATGGCCATTTAACTAACTACACTGACTGTAACATCTCTCCATGGTTTGTTTGTTCATCTATTTATTCATTCATTTGGGAGAACTCAAACTGAATGAGATACATGGACTTTGTGTTTTTAGGCCTTCAGATAGAAAACTAGAGTCTTATTTGCCCAGAAATGCATATATATATCCCTTTATATATACGTTCCTATATGGACTCACTAGATGTTTTGACATTCATAATTAATTGAATAAAAGTACATTCCAACAACTCATCAAATATAAACAATAAGAAAAAGAACTGCTGTAAGTGTGTACATTCAAACAAAAGGTTTCCTGTCCTAGAATTTAGGTCTTCAGAGGAAATTGGATTGGACTAATAGGAAGGGCCATCCAATAACTTCAAAATGTATGATTGTCCTGATGGTTTACTAGGAAATTTGCATTCCATAAATTTAGCCATGTGTGAGAGTAAACAATCAGATCATACATGTGTAAGAGGACTCAGAATTCAAATCACAGTAATCCTGAGAGTGATATTAGGGAAGCCCAATGTGAATTTAATAAATCAAAATTTGATCAAGCGTATATCAAACTGTTTTAGTCCATTAGTGTTGCTATAACAAAATACCACAGAGTGGGTAGCTTATAAACAACAGAATTTTATTTCTCACAGTTCTGGAGGCTGGGATGTCCAAGATCGAGGCAGTAGAGCGTGGCAAAGGCCCACTTCCAGGTCCATAACCTGTGCCTTCTCTCTGAATCTCTGTAGGGTCTCTTTCCTAAGAACACAGGTTCTTATAAAACTAGCTGGCTGAATCCCCCTGATGACAAATCACCTCTCAAAGGACCTACCTCCTAATACCACCGCAATGGACATTAGGATTTCAACATCTGAATTTGGGGGGGAAATATTCAGACCATAGCACAAGCCAAGTTTAGAGACTGAAGCCTCTGTTATTTGTAACATACAAAAAATATTTACCAAATGCTTACTATGTGTGAAACATTGTATATAAAATAATGATCAAAACAAGTAAGAACCCTGACTTCCTGGAGCTTGCAATTCAATCCACATTGACTAAGTAATTATTTAAATTAATTTAAATTCAAAATTTTGCTAGGTGCTATGAAGTAACTCCTCCAGTGTTATAAAAGAGACGTAATTTAGTTTCACACTAAGGAAGGCCTCCTGAGAACAGCAGGGCACATTGGAGTGGAATATAAATAGAAGTAAGCCCTGCAGAGTCTCTCTGGGGTTGGTGGTGGAGAAGGGGCTTGCGGATACCTAGAACCCAACATTCATATTACTCTATCAAGGCTTCCCAAAGTGATGGAGAGTATTTGTTGCTAACTAGCTAAAAGAGACTTCTTAATATCTACTAATTCCTGTGTTCCCTGTCCATATTTACCAAACAAACTTTTGATAATGTGGTGCCTGATATAACTTGCCCTCAGTGAGAGAGGATATGAGTCATATTTCATATCATTATACATTTTATAAAATATTATTTAGATTATAATTTGACTTTACATGTTACTCAGGCTGCAGGAAGGAAAAGCACTAACTTTAGCATTCTTGTCACATTTGCAGCTGTATTGTAAATTAGCATATTAGCATTTGGCTTTCCTCAATCAGTCTGTTTGAGCTTAATGTGTATCCAACTCGGAGATATGGATACTTTTAAGATATGACCCCCAAATTAGTCTGTGTATATAAAAGTCTTCACCAGCTTTCAGACAGTGGTGAATTCATTGAGATAAATGCTGCCTTCTAGACTGCAGTGGCCAGGTTAGGTGGCCAGAAGGATCTCTTCAGTTTACATACTTTTTTCTTTGTTAAATAAGAACTATTTATTCCTTTAGAACTGATTTACAAACAGTAGGGGCACATCTGTTTATTCATGCCTGTTCAATGATTGTAAGTGAGTAGGAAAATAACAGAATAGAAGTTATACTGGATAATATAAGTCCATATTTGATAACCAAAATTAGTTGCTTACTTTCCTCATTGGAGATATCATGCATCTAGTTAAAGCTTGATGAAATGTAAATTTGAAAATAAATAGAAAAATAGACTAGTTATTTTTAATGTTCACAGATGACAATTATCAAATATAATTAATTATTGTAAATTAAATTATTTTAGAAAATTATTAATAGTGATAATAAATATAAACACAAACCCATATAATTGCAATAAGTAAATGCAGAGGAGAATGTAGATAAAGACTCCTTCAGGAGATGACCTAATGCCTTTGCCTACTAAACTCTTAGGAAACAATTTTATTTTATATTTTTTATTTTTATTTTTTTTTTAAACATCTTTACTGAAGTATAATTGCCTTACAATGGTGTGTTAGCTTCTGCCCCACAACAAAGTGAATCAGTTATACATATACAATATGTTCCCATTTCTCTTCCCTCTTGCATCTCCCTCCCTCCCACCCTCCCCATCCCACCCCTCTAGGTGGTCACAAAGCACCGAGCTGATCTCCCTGTGCTATGCGGCTGCTTCCCACCAGTTATCTATTTTACATTTGGTAGTGTATATATGTCCATGACACTCTCTTACCCTGTCACATCTCACCCCACCCCCTCCCCATATCCTCAAGTCCATTCTCTAGTAGGTCTGTGTCTTTATCCCGTCTTGCCACTAGGTTCTTCATGGCCTTTTTTTTTTTCCTTAGATACCGTATATATGTGTTAGCATACTGTATTTGTTTTTCTCTTTCTGACTTACTTCACTCTGTATGACAGACTCTAACTCCATCCACCTCATAACAAATACCTCCATTTCATTTCTTTTTATGGCTGAGTAATATTCCATTGTATATATGTGCCACATCTTCTTTATCCATTCATCTGTCGATGGACATTTAGGTTGCTTCCATGTCCTGGCTATTGTAAATAGAGCTGCAATGAACATTTTGGTACATGACTCTTTTTGACCTATGGTTTTCTCAGGGTATATGCCCAGTAGTGGGATTGCTGGGTCGTATGGTAGTTCTATTTGTAGTTTTTTAAGGAACCTCCATACTGTTCTCCATAGTGGCTGTATCAATTTACATTCCCACCAACAGTGCAAGAGTGTTCCCTTTCCTCCACACCCTCTCCAGCATTTATTGTTTCTAGATTTTGTGATGATGGCCATTCTGACCGGTGTGAGATGATATCTCATTGTAGTTTTGATTTGCATTTCTCTAATGATTAATGATGTTGAGCATTCTTTCATGTGTCTGTAGGCCATCTGTATATCTTCTTTGGAGAAATGTCTATTTAGGTCTTCTCTCCATTTTTGGATTGGGTTGTTCGTTTTTTTGTTATTGAGCTGCATGAGCTGCTTGTAAATCTTGGAGATTAATCCTTTGTCAGTTGCTTCATTTGCAAATATTTTCTCCCATTCTGATGGTTGTCTTTTGGTCTTGTTTATGGTTTCCTTTGCTGCGCAAAAGCTTTTAAGTTTCATTAGGTCCCATTTGTTTATTTTTGTTTTTATTTCCATTTCTCTGGGAGCTGGGTCAAAAAGAATCTTGCTGTGATGTATGTCATAGAGTGTTCTGCCTATGATTTCCTCTAAGAGTTTGATAGTGTCTGGCCTTACACTTAGGTCTTTAATCCATTTTGAGTTTATTTTTGTGTATGGTGTCAGGGAGTGTTCTAATTTCCCACTTTAACATGTACCTGTCCAATTTTCCCAGCACCACTTATTGAAGAGGCTGTCTTTTCTCCACTGTATATGCTTGCCTCCTTTATCAAAGATAAGGTGACCATATGTGCGTGGGTTTATCTCTGGGCTTTCTATCCTGTTCCATTGATCTATATTTCTGTTTTTGTGCCAGTACCAAACTGTCTTGATTACTGAAGCTTTGTAATATAGTCTGAAGTCAGGGAGCCTGATTCCCCCAGCTCCATTTTTCGTTCTCAAGATTGCTTTGGCTATTCGGGGTCTTTTGTGTTTCCATACAAATTGTGAAATTTTTTGTTCTAGTTCTGTGAAAAATGCCAGTGGTAGTTTGATAGGGATTGCATTGAATCTGTAGATTGCTTTGGGTAGTAGAGTCATTTTCACAATGTTGATTCTTCCAATCCAGGAACATGGTATATCTTTCCATCTATTTGTATCATCTTTAATTTCTTTCATCAGTGTCTTATAATTTTCTGCATACAGGTCTTTTGTCTCCTTAGGTAGGTTTATTCCTAGATATTTTATTCTTTTTTTTGCAATGGTAAACGGGAGTGTTTTCTTAATTTCACTTTCAGATTTTTCGTCATTAGTGTATAGAAATGCAAGAGATTTCTGTGCATTAATTTTGTATCCTGCTACTTTACCAAATTCACTGATTAGCTCTAGGAGTTTTCTGGTAGCATCTTTAGGATTCTCTATGTATAGTATCATGTCATCTGCAAACCGTGACAGCTTTACTTCTTCTTTTCCGATTTGGATTCCTTTATTTCTTTGTCTTCTCTGATTGCTGTGGCTAACACTTCCAAAACTATGTTGAATAATAGTGGTGAGAGTGGGCAACCTTGTCTTGTTCCTGATCTTAGTGGAAATGGTTTCAGTTTTTCACCATTGAGGACAATGTTGGCTGTGGGTTTGTCATATATGGCCTTTATTATGTTGAGGAAAGTTCCCTCTTTGCCTACTTTCTGCAGGGCTTTTATCATAAATGGGTGTTGAATTTTGTTGAAAGCTTTTTCTGCATCTATTGAGATGATCATATGATTTTTCTCCTTCAATTTGTTAATATGGTGTATAACATTGATTGATTTGCGTATGTTGAAGAATCCTTGCATTCCTGGGATAAACCCCACTTGATCATGGTGTATGATCCTTTTAATGTGCTGTTGGATTCTGTTTGCTAGTATTTTGTTGAGGATTTTTGCATCTATGTTCATCAGTGATATTGGCCTGTAGTTTTCTTTCTTTGTGACATCTTTGTCTGGTTTTGGTATCAGGGTGATGGTGGCCTCGTAGAATGAGTTTGGGAGTGTTCCTCCCTCTGCAATATTTTGGAAGAGTTTGAGAAGGATAGGTGTTAGCTCTTCTCTAAATGTTTGATAGAATTCGCCTGTGAAGCCATCTGGTCCTGGGCTTTTGTTTGTTGGAAGGTTTTTAATCACAGTTTCAATTTCAGTGCTTGTGATTGGTCTGTTCATATTTTCTATTTCTTCCTGGTTCAGTCTCGGCAGTTTGTGCATTTCTAAGAATCTGTCCATTTCTTCCAGGTTGTCCATTTTATTGGCATAGAGTTGCTTGTAGTAATCTCTCATGATCTTTTGTATTTCTGCAGTGTCAGTGGTTACTTCTCCTTTTTCATTTCTAATTCTATTGATTTGAGTCTTCTCCCTTTTTCTCTTGATGAGTCTGGCTAATGGTTTATCAATTTTGTTTATCTTCTCAAAGAACCAGCTTTTAGTGTCATTGATTTTTGCTATTGTTTCCTTCATTTCTTTTTCATTTATTTCTGACCTAATCTTTATGATTTCTTTCCTTCTGCTGGCTTTGGGGTTTTTTTGTTCTTCTTTCTCTAATTGCTTTAGGTGCAAGGTTAGGTTGTTTATTCGAGATGTTTCCTGTTTCTTGAGGTAGGCTTGTATTACTATAAACTTCCCTCTTAGCACTGCTTTTGCTGCGTCCCATAGGTTTTGGGTCGTTGTATCTCCATTGTCATTTGTTTCTAGGTATTTTTTGATTTCCCCTTTGATTTCTTCAGTGATCACTTCGTTATTAAGTAGTGTATTGTGTAGCCTCCATGTGTTTGTATTTTTTACAGATCTTTTCCTGTAATTGATATCTAGTCTCATAGCGTTGTGGTCGGAAAAGATACTTGATACGATTTCAATTTTCTTAAATTTACCAAGGCTTGATTTGTGACCCAAGATATGATCTATCCTGGAGAATGTTCCATGAGCACTTGAGAAAAATGTGTATTCTGTTGTTTTTGGGTGGAATGTCCTATAAATATCAATTAAGTCCATCTTGTTTAATGTATCATTTAAAGCTTGTGTTTCCTTATTTATTTTCATTTTGGATGATCTGTCCATTGGTGAAAGTGGGGTGTTAAAGTCCCCTACTATGATTGTGTTGCTGTCGATTTCCCCTTTTATGGCTGTTAGTATTTGCCTTATGTATTGAGGTGCTCCTATGTTGGGTGCATAAATATTTACAATTGTTATACCTTCCTCTTGGATCGATCCCTTGATCATTATATAGTGTCCTTCTTTGTCTCTTGTAATAGTCTTTATTTTAAAGTCTATTTTGTCTGATATGAGAATTGCTACTCCAGCTTTCTTTTGATTTCCATTTGCATGGAATATCTTTTTCCATCCCCTCACTTTCAGTCTGTATGTGTCTCTAGGTCTGAAGTGGGTCTCTTGTAGACAGCATATATATGGGTCTTGTTTTTGTACCCATTCAGCCAGCCTGTGTCTTTTGGTGGGAGCATTTAATCCATTTACATTCAAGGTAATTATCGATATGTATGTTCCTATTCCCATTTTCTTAAATGTTTTGGGTTTGTTATTGTAGGTGTTTTCCTTCTCTTGTGTTTCTTGCCTAGAGAAGTTCCTTTAGCATTTGTTGTAAAGCTGGTTTGGTGGTGCTGAACTCTCTCAGCTTTTGCTTGTCTGTAAAGGTTTTAATTTCTCCATCACATCTGAATGAGATCCTTGCTGGGTAGAGTAATCTTGGTTGTAGGTTTTTCTCCTTCATCACTTTAAGTATATCCTGCCACTCCCTTCTGGCTTGCAGAGTTTCTGCTGAAAGATCAGATGTTAACCTTATGGGGATTCCCTTGTGTGTTATTTGTTGTTTTTCCCTTGCTGCCTTTAATATGTTTTCCTTATATTTAATTTTTGACAGTTTGATTAATATGTGTCTTGGCGTGTTTCTCCTTGGGTTTATCCTGTATGGGACTCTCTGTGCTTCCAGGACTTGATTAACTATTTCCTTTCCCATATTAGGGAAGTTTTCAACTATAATCTCTTCAAATATTTTCTCAGTCCCTTTCTTTTTCTCTTCTTCGTCTGGGACCCCTATAATTCGAATGTTGGTGCATTTAATGTTGTCCCAGAGGTCTCTGAGACTGTCCTCAGTTCTTTTCATTCTTTTTTGTTTATCCTGCTCTGCAGTAGTTATTTCCACTATTTTATCTTCCAGGTCACTTATCCTTTCTTCTGCCTCAGTTTTTCTGCTATTGATCCCATCTAGAGTATTTTTAATTTCATTTATTGTGTTTTTCATCATTGCTTGGTTCCTCTTTAGTTCTTCTACGTCCTTGTTAAATGTTTCTTGCATTTTGTGTATTCTATTTCCAAGATTTTGGATCATCCTTACTATCATTATTCTGAATTCTTTTTCAGGTAGACTACCTATTTCCTCTTCATTTGTTAAGCTGGTGTGTTTTGACCCTGCTCCTTCATCTGCTGTGTGTTTTTCTGTCGTCTCATTTTGCTTATCTTACTGTGTTTGGGGTCTCCTTTTCACAGGCTGCAGGTTCATAGTACCCGTTGTTTTTGGTATCTGTCCCCAGTGGCTAAGGTTGGTTTAGTGGGTTGTGTAGGCTTCCTGGTGGAGGGAACTAGCGCCTGAGTTCTGGTGGATGAGGCTGGATCTTGTCTTTCTGGTGGGCACGTCCACGTCTGGTGGTGTATTTTGGGGTGTCTGTGGCCTTAGTATGATTTTAGGCAGCCTCTCTGCTAATGGATGGGGCTGTGTTCCTGTCTTGCTAGTTGTTTGGCATAGGGTGTTCAGCCCTGTAGCTTGCTGGTCATTGAGTGATGCTGGGTCTTGATGTTGAGATGGAGCTCTCTGAGAGATTTTTGCCGTTTGGTATTACGTGGAGCTGGGAGGTCTCTTGTGGACCAGTGTCCTGAAGTTGGCTCTCCCACCTCCGAGGTACGGCCCTGATGCCTGGCTGAAGCACCAAGAGCCTTTCGTCCACACGGCTCAGAGTAAAAGGGAGAAAAAATAGAAAGAAAGAAAGAAAGAAAGAAAGAAAGAGGCTATAATATAGTGAAGTAAAATAAAGCTATTATAAAGCAAAGCTATACAGACAAAATCTCCCCCAGAAGCATATACATATACACTCACAAAAAAAAAAGGAAAAGGGGAAAAATTAATATATCCTGCTCCCAAAGTCCACCTCCTGAATTTGGGATGATTCGTTGTCTATTCAGGTATTCAACAGATGCAGGCACATCAAGTTGTTTGTGGAGTTTTAATCCGCTTCTTCTGAGGCTGCTGGGAGAGATTTCCCCTCCTCTTCTCTGTTCGCACAGCTCCTGGGGATCAGCTTTGGATTTGGACCCGCCTCTGCGTGTAGGTCGCCTGAGGGCGTCTGTTCCCTGCCCAGACAGGACGGGGTTAAAGGAGCAGCTGCTTCGGGGACTCTGGCTCACCCAAGCCGCGGGGAGGGAGGGGTACAGAGGAGGCGGGGCGAGCCTGCGGCATCAGAGGCCGGCGTGACGTTGCAGCAGCCTGAGGCGCGCAGTGCGTTCTCCCGGGGAAGTTGTCCCTGGCTCACGGGACCCTGGCAGTGGCGGGCTGCACGGGCTCCCGGGAGGGGCGGTGTGGAGAGTGACCTGTGCTCGCACACAGGCTTCTTGGAGGCGGCAGCAGCAGCCCCAGCGTCTCACGCCCGTCTCTGGGGTCCGCGCTGATCGCCGCGGCTCGCGCCAGTCTCTGGAGTTCGTTTAGGCGGCGCTCTGAATCCCCTCTCCTCTCGCACCGCGAAACAAAGAGGCAAGAAAAAGTCTCTTGCCTCTTCGGCAGCTGCAGACTTTTTCCCGGTCTCCCTCCCAGCCAGCTGTGGTGCACCAACCCCTTCAGGCCGTGTTCATGCCGCCAACCCCAGTCCTCTCCCTGCGATCCGCCCGAAGCCCGAGCCTCAGCTCCCAGCCCCGCCCGCCCCGGCGGCTGAGCAGACAAGCCTCTCGGGCTGCTGAGTGCTGGTCAGCGCCGAGCCTCCGTGCGGGAAGTGCGGGAATCTCTCCGCTTTGCCCTCCACACCCCTGTGGCTGCGCTCTCCTCCGTGGCTCCGAAGCTTCCCCCCTCTGCCACCCGCAGTCTCTGCCCGCGAAGGGGCTCCTAGTGCGTGGAAATCTTTCCTCCTTCACGGCTCCCTCCCACTGGTGCAGGTGCCGTCCCTATTCTTTTGTCTCTGTTATTTCTTTTTTCTTTTGCCCTACCCAAGTACGGGGGGAGTTTCTTGCCTTTTTGGAGGTCGGACGTTTTCTGCCAGCGTTCAGTGGGTGTTCTGTAGGAGCAGTTCCACGTGTAGATGTATTTCTACTGTATCTGTGGGAAGGAAGGTGATCTCCGCGTCTTACTCTTCTGCCATCTTCTCTCCTCAACCAGGAAACAATTTTAGACTGAACTTTCCTTTTTGTTATATTAGTGTACGTGTGTGTATGTGTGTGTTTCTGTGTTTTCTTAACTAGTATACCTTTTCCCACATAAACTATATTTTCCATATTACCAGTGATATAGCTGCATATTACATATCCTGTCTGGCATTATTCATAGCACTGTACTCTACTGTATTTCCAACTATCGTCTCTCAGTGACAAGAACAATCACTGAAGATGGAAGTCAGCTACACCACAAATCAGCAACCAATAAATTTGTCTCATGTAAATTCTCAAAATCCTAAGGATCTTTAGGTCATAGAGGCTGGAGAGTTTTTTGTGACAAAGCCAAATGTAGTAGTTGATATTCTTCCTTATTAGAATAAATGTTGGTAAGGTTATTAATTGGGAAATTAAATCATAATTATTTAGCATTGATGTTAATTCTCTATATGATGAATGGGGGTTTATGAGTGTAAGACTGGCCTTTCCTGCTCGCTGTATTTTCTTGAGTAAATGTCTCAACTTCTCTCAGCAGCAGTTTAGAACAAGTAGATTTAGAACCCATGTTTTAGCCACATTCTTTCCAATGGTATTATTTCCTTTGCCCTAATGTCCCATCTAAAAATCAATCCATACCTCTGGCTTTTCTGGATCTGAACTAATGAGCAATAACAAATAAAATCACATAACCAAGCAGACAGGTGCTGCTCTATACGTGTACACTACCGTCTCTACAAGGCTTTTAATACTCCCTGGAAATTCTTTATATTTTCCAAGGCTTCCTTCTAACCCATTCTCAAATTACTTCAAACCTCTGTTTCTCTTCGCAAACCTTCCATATGACACTTTCCTCTTTTCACATTCTGGTAACTTCTTCTAGCCTCCTAAACCTAAACCCATAAGCAGGCTTTTCTGCACCCTCACTTCTGGTTCCATTCCTCTTGCCCAGGCTCAATACTCCTCGCTGGCTTCAGTTTCCATCTTCTCCTGTTTCTCAGGACTGTCCCACTATTGATTTCCTCTCTTTTACCGTACTTTACTCTTTTTGTACTGATACCTTCTATATTGTTTTCTTATTGCTACTGTAACAAATTACCACAACTTTAGTGGTTTAGAACAAGACAAATTTATTATATTATAGTTCTGGAAGTCAGAAATTGATCTTCGAGGGCTAAAATTAAGGTGTCAACAGGGCTCTGTTCCTCATGGAGGCTTTAAAAGAGATTCTGTTTCCTTGTCTTTTCCAAATTTTAGAGGATACCTGGATTTCTTCACTTGTGGACCCCAGAAAGCAATCGTGATTCCAATCTCTGCTTCCAACCTCCTATCTTTTTCTCTGATTCTGACACTCCTGTCTTCTTAGAAGAACCCTCTTAGAATATACATTGAGCCCATCCAGAAAATCCAGGAATATCTTTCCAACTCAAGATACTAAACTTGAGTGCCACGTTGCCACAAATGGCACTATTTCATTCTTTTTTATGACTGAGTAATATTCCATTGTGTATATGTACCACATCTTCTTTATCCATTCCTCTGTTGATGCACATGTAGGCTTTTTATAAATACCAATGATTTTCTAGCTTCTATTTTTAGTATAGATCTCGTTTTATTTCATAGCATACAACTAATTACTGTAATTTTCAATTAGGTGGGGAAAACACTTTATGCCCTAATCTTTTTCCATTTCTTGTATTCCTTATCCTCAAACATAAGTCTTGAAATACATTCTTGAATTTGTCTCTGTATCTCTGCCATCAACCTGTCATAATTCTTGTGTTCTTTCTTCTAAATACATCCTGAAATTTTGTAATTCGCTCCATTTTTATACCCATTACCACAGTTCATGCCAATATTGTCTGTCGTCTGAATTATCTGTAGAGCCTTCAGGTGAGTCTCCCTGCTTCAAATATGGCTTCCCTTCCAAGCTATGCTCTATAATGGAGGCAGAAGAATATTTTTAACACTCAAATGACCTTTTAGAATTCTCATACTTAAAACCTTTCATAGTTTCTTCTTAGTCTTAGATGGGACTAGCTTCATGGGCGTGTGGCATGAGCAATTACACAGGGTCCTACTCTTAGAAGGGCCCCATCTTGGTTTGGTACTCACTCTACCATCTTGAAATTCTTAATAATTTTTGAACACAAAGCCGTATAGTCTCATTTTGCACCGTTCCCCACACATTATGGAGCCAATCCTGCTCTTAGGTAAAATTTTCATATCTTACTAAAGCTTATAAGACTTTCATAACTAGGTCCATTTTCTCTGTCTTGTCAGCCACTCATATTGCTCTTTCTGTCTGAAAACACACACACACACACACACACACACACATACACACATGCACACGCACAACTCAAACATTTGCACTCCATCCCCAACCCTTTGTTAAAATTCTATTCAATCTGTAGATTTCTGTTTTAACATTATTTTCTCTGCCTTGCCACACTCCATTCCATAGCTAGTCCTAATCACAGGGTATCTCTGTTGCTCCACTATGTCACTCATCTCCCTCTATGGTAACTGTTATTTGCTTTTCTGTATCTTTCAGAGAATGCTAAGATCCATGCCACTGTTTACTACTTCATCCATAGTGTATTACATAGTTCCTATATTATTATGGATATATGCACTTAATTGTGGATGGTTAACAAAGAGTAATTGTCTTTTTTACTTTTTTCAAAAGAAATAAACATGCAAATGCTAAAACTGTCTACTTAATATGAACCTATGCCAGCAAATAAAACATAGTTATTATTTTTCTATTGATCAGATTTGTACATCTACCAAAATTCAGAGAGACACTAGCATCGTGGGTTTTACCTCTGCAAATGTTGCAAGAAAAGGGAATATTTTTTCAAATCAGAGCACAAATCTTTAAAATTATAGCGTCCATCATTGACTATTCTCTTTTTTGACTTTTACAGGAATGGTCTTTTATAGTTATACAAATATTATTATTATTCTGAAAAAGCAATTCAATTGCTAGCTAAACCCTATGATGAAGACCAAAAGAAGTGAAAAATTGGAAGTCAATTTTCCTGTCTTGCTATGATTGTCAAAACAACTCTTATTTGCTCCATGTAAATAAAAGACAATGGTGGAAATGGTATTAGCATAAAAGCCTAAGGGAAGGAGATATCCCACGGTGTATTTTTTGGTAAAAGAAATAGCAACCTGGTACACAAGGCTAGAAAAACATTGAAAAATGAGCTTCTGCAAATGTCTAAAGTGGACCAGAGTGGGAAATACTTTTCCACCCCATAATTTTGTCCTAATGTCTATTCTCATCAGGTTCTCATTGGGTAGTAGGATGGGCCTGAACAGCCTACAGCACTGCTTAATTATCTGGACTTTATTATCACCATGCACTGAATTATGATCATTATTCTCATTAAGCAATATTTACACAGAATCTACTACCCTCAAGATGCTAAGATGCTAAGGGAATTGTAATAGATAAGTATCTTAATTAGATTAATTTAAAAAATTTTAAATTGTATTTTAAATTTTATTAAAGAAGAGCTCAGGACCCTCTTCCTTGTTATGCAAATGAAAACGTGATTTTGCTTTTCTAATAGTCCTAATTTATCTTTCTGCAAAGTGGTTCTGCCCTATGTCCCTCTAGCTCCATTAACCTAAGAGCATTTCTCATATATTTAAAGAAGTGAACAGGAAGATTAAGTTAGATAAAAACTTAAAGACACTGTGAGCTTTAGGAAACATGCTAAATAATCAAACATAAAATCAATTGCAAAATAATGCAGTTGAAAGTCCAAGAAAATCGTGTGATCACATGACTAGCACCCAGGAAAAAAGGACCTGTATGCTGGGCACAGATATGGCACCAGCACAAAAGACAGATGTTTTCCTAAGCACTATTGTATAACCTTATTTGGGTACAGCTGGGGGACATTGCCAGTCAGATCCAGACCGTGTTCATTAGAGAAGCGGTGAAAAGTGATAACAGAAACTCATTTTTCCCTTCCAAGAACTATGTGCTAAAGCAGACTTGTCAGTCAGCCTTTGGGAATCTTTGCCCATGTGCAGATGTTGCTATTCGCTTGGTGCATAATCAGATCTGTCATTAACACCTCCACAGTCTTCTATATTTGGGCAGAGAAGAGAGTGTTTTTCTCTTATGCGGGAATCTAAGTGTTTTGCTATGCCCTAGTCAAAAATAAAATGGAAATTATTTCTGGGATCTCATTTATGCTTTATATGATCTTGTGTGAAAATTTAGGTTTCTTCTCAATGTTATGATAAGCTTTTCAAATTGACTGAATATTTCCCTGCCTTAGAAAATGGAAGGCTAATTAAGCAGGCAATAGACCTTTCCTCACCCTGTGCTCAATTTTACCACTTATTTTTAACGCTGTTTTACCCTTGACTATAAAAGCTCACTATTTGCTGAATGTTTTACCTCAAAGTTTCAAAAAAGAAAGGGAAAAAAATCATCTTAAAAGCCTATTGATTTTTTAAGCATGTTTTGGTTTTGCAAGTTAGAGATGGAATGATTAATTAACTTATGGTTAAATGTTGATTTCCTGTTCTCAAGAGCAAGGATAATGTGTTATACTTATTAATAATAAATAACTTATAAATTGTTAGACATAGAATAGGCACTCAGGATATACAGGATCTAACAGATTCTGGGCATGTCATGATAAATATGCCACAATTTTTATTCCCTTGATGATATTAGCAATGATCACAAATGCTAGCCCTTCTTTTGGGCACCCTGTAGGAGTGCAGTCCTAATTCCCCTGTTTGAGTTAGATATGTTCAGGTGACTTGCTTCAGTTTATGAAATGTGATACAGAGGTGTTGTTTCACCTTTTGAGTGGATGCCTGAAGAATCAGTGCATGGTGTGCTGGTATTTCCTTCCCTGTTAATCGTCATAGCAATCCTGAAAGGATAAGATAGGGCCTCTGCCAGCCTTGAAGACCTGCAGTTAACAGAACCTCCTGCCAACCCACAACAAACATCTGGTATGAATGAAAAATAAACATTGAATACTTGTAGCCATGAGATTTAGGGATTGTTTGCTACTGCAGCGTAACCTAGCTATCCTGACTTACATGAAGTAAGATCAAAACAATCTAAAAGAATGCATAGGAGTTAATAATAAGAATGGAAGTGAGGAGCGTTCTAAACAAAGAGGGGTATCAAAAGCAAAGGAACAGAGAGATTTCAAAGTCCATCGCTGGGGGATAAAACACAAAATTAGTGACTCAGGTTTGATACAATCAGCAGAGAAATCTGCTCAAAGAATAGGTTTTTAACCACATATTGAAGACATGAGCAAAATTGGTGGAATTGTTGAGGGAATATGGACTGAAGGAAATGTCAAACATATGTTGGAAAGGGGATCAGATGCTACTTTTCCTAGAGAGCATATGCTCCTTGGGAAGCTCTGCATTACCCTTCGACTCCTTTCCATAGCCTGTGGCAATTGTAGTCTGTGAGAATTCCTCAAATACAGCTTTTGACCTCTTAGAAAATCTGTAGAGTTTTGTCTTCGTGCCTTTTATAGTCTACATGTATTTTAAAAAGTGGACAGGAAAATTAAGCCAGATAAAATTTACAGATGTTAAGAGCTTTAGGGAAATTAATGGTCTAGTCCCAATGGCAAAGCAGTGCAAGGAAGGAATAAATTTGAAATTTAAGGGAATAAAAGTTGTGTCATATTACATTTATTGAATATTAATGTATACACTTCTGAATTACAATATTTGACTAGTAAATATTGCATAGAGAAGTTTTTTTTCAAGCTGAAGTTTTATTTAAAATGTAAAAGAAATGGTTCTTGAAAATGCTGATGAATAAAGCAGAAGGATACAGTGCTCTCTTTCAGCTAGTCAATCCAAGTACAGGGTAACATACAATATTTAAGTGCTGGTAGGATTTTACAGTAGTTTAGTTAGAGGACTTGAGCCTAGATTATGTAGAGATTCTCAGCGTGTAATCTGGGTTCTGAGTTTGCACCTTTACTGAGCATGAAGGAGGGCTTGTGCTCAAATCCTTTGGCCCAAAGTTCTTTGCATAGCATCTGTTACAGTAGATTTCACCTTCCTTCCTAGTCAGGGTTGTTGATACAAGACTCTTCCCACACTTGGCACATAGAAACACATTTGTGCCTGGACTTTCCAGCTCCAGTTAGCTACTCTGCAGCATATGTGAAATCCCCATATCTGGAACACTTCTCATCACCTCCTTATTTATGAGCATTTTTAGAGGTACTTGGAATTGTTGTAGTCCTGTAAGTTTGGATGCCCGGCCTCTCACCACCGTCCGTCTGGAACATGCCAGCGCACCTGCTGCACTTAAGCCTTTTGGCCCATTCTTCTTTCCATAGCAAGATTTACAGTGGGTCTTTTCATCAGGAAATGCTGCAGTCATGCTATCTAAATTTTTCCTGTCAATCATGAACAGAAAGCAGCAGTGAAAACTTCTCCCAACACATTGAAGCTCTTCCACAGGGTTCACGATGCTCCCACCAGCCCCAACTCATTTCCAGTCCCCAGACCCCAGACTGGCTTTTGGAGATGGAGGTAGGACCAAGCAACTCCAGGCTGGGCAGAGAGGAGCGGTACACTAGTGGAAGTCAGGGAGCCAGGAGACTTTTTACAAGTTTGGGTGTATTTCCTTTAGAGCTGCTATGAAAACACTCTCTGACAGAGAATTTATGTTTTTTCTTAATAATTTTATATTATCTTAATAATGATGAATTTATATATTCAGTGGCTAAGCACCTATTATTTTCAAATTCATTAATGTTATTTGAAATTGTTCTTCCTTAAGAACTGTATTTATTCTTAATACTGTGCATGTTCAATTCATTTTCTTCAGATTCTTAAAAAAATAATAACTCTCTTGGGGAAAAAAAAACAGTCCAAACAAAATGTGCAAACTAATTTGGTTGCCAGTCTTCAAAATAACAGTAAAATTTCATTGACTATTTGGTTGTTCTATAATTAGTATGGAAATAAATGGGCTATAAATAATCAGGCTGGTGGTATAAATCTAAACTTGTCAGGCTTAGCTAGTTAGGAACTGATTTTGTGTGTGTGTGTGTTTTCATTAGTCATGAAATATATGCAGAATTGCTTCCATGTCAGTTTTAAGTAGCTGAACACTTCTATATATGCATATCCCCTGGGGATATTGGGAATAGAAATTCCCCCAAAAATTAAGTACCAGATTGTTTAGAAGCACAGATATAAGGGGTAAAATTCTACCTTTAGCTATGTTAATGCAAATCCAGTCACAGTCATGCATATATTATTTTTATTCTTCTGGATCTGAGGTTGATATATCAGAAATGAATTTTAGCCCATTTATCCTGCTGATATAACACATCACATATGTACCAGGGAGCTCATCATTTTTTGCTTCTTTTTTCTGGTATTACAAAATATAACCAGTAGCTCATTTTCTTATAGAATCTGAGAGCTCTCTCCAACTCTGAAATGGTTAGACTATCATTCCAGTGTAAACCAGAGCAGTGCTTGATGCTACTGACCCTGGCAGGCTCCCTCTCCAGGGATTTCACAACAAACAAGTTGATTGAATTGATCAGTGAATTCAGTAAATCGCTGGCTGATTCCATGAAGCAACCCGATCTCCTATGATATTGTTGATATTGAGATATCATATCTCCTATGATATCTCCTATGATATTGATCTCCTATGATATTTTCAATCTTGATCAGATTGAAGAGTCATGTTGATATTGTATAGGCAAAGTTCAAATTTACCAGACTTTACTCAGGGCCCTTTTTTATTTGGTCATATTTCCAATAAATATGTATTCGGATGTGTGGTATTTGTGTGTGTCTGTGTGTGTGGAGGGGGGCAGGATTTTGTACACCTTATATCATATATTATATTGTACTACTCTATCCACTCAAAATGAAAACTAAACATGATGTCAGGCAAGAAAATGTAATGTTTTGGGGTTTCCATTTAATATGATATCACTTATATGTGGAATCTTAAAAAAAATGGGTACAAATGAACTTATTTACAAAGCAGAAATAGAGTCATGGATATAGAAAACACACTTATGGTTACCAGGGGATAAGAGGGGAAACAGGGATAAATTGGGAGATTGAGATTGATATATACACACTACTATATATTAAATAGATAACTAATAAGAACCTGCTGTATAGCACAAGGAACCCTACTCAATACTCTGTAATGGCCTAGATGGGAAAAGCATCTTAAAAAAAAAAGAATGGATATATGTATATGTATAACTTGTAAGTTGTATTATAAATCAACTACACTGCAATAAAAATTTTAAAAAGGAATGACAAATAAACTGTGGTTATCTATAAGCCAAAAAAAAGAAGAAAAAAAATGGAAACACATCAAAATTCTTTCTCATCAAAAGAATCAGAAATTCTTTCTCATCAAAAGAATTTGTGTCTCCATTAATACTTTAGTTTATATTTACTTTGCCGATTTACCTATCAAAAGTATTATCTTTTCCTGTCATTTATTTTACCTGTTTTCATGGACTCCACAGCATAACTTCAGATGGGCCTCCTGGGATGGTGAGATGTCCCATATATACACACTAGACAATCTATAAATGACAATGTACTTAACTTGTCTAGGAGTTGATCTTGAAGGAGAGAGATTATGAATCATAGTAATCGAAGTGTTGGGTCCCCATACATAAAGATAGCTAATATTTACTGAGTAGTTACATAGGTCAGGCAGAATCCATGTTTTACATGAATTAATTTCATTTAATCATCTCAACAGCACTGTACACTGTTACTGCCCATTATTTGTGCATGAGGAAAGTAAGTCTTAGAGAACTTAAGTCATTACTTTTAACTGCGTAACTTGGATTCTTTTTTCTCAGTTTTATTGAGAAATAACTGACATATATCTCTATGTAAGTTTAAGGTGTACATCATGATAGTTTGATTTACATATATTGTGAAATGATCACCATAATGGGTTTAGTTAACCTTTATTCATTTAAACACAATAAAAGAAAAAAATTCTCCTTGTGATGCCTAACTTGTGTTCTTAAACAACATTCTATAGCAATGTGGGATTTTTTTTCAAAGCATTATATGAGTTCCTTGAACTGCAAGACTATAGTTATGTAATTGCCAATGTAAAAATCAAAGCAAGCCTTTATTCTCTTTTTAACACTAACCACACATAAAAGTGAACACTGGATGTCTCAGAGTTATCAACTGTGCATTTTTGGTTGCAGTACTCATGGGATGAATATAATGCCATGATCAAAAGGTAGAAGGGGAATGCTGTGGAGAGAGATTAAAAGAGGACTAACAATATTTCCTAGGTTTATCACATGACTGTGCTTGAAACATCAGATAATAGACTGTTAAAGAGTCAGAGCTAATGGACCAGTTCATTTTTTTACATAAGGCGTTCTATTTTTTTTTGAATTTTATTTATTTTTTTATACAGCAGATTCTTATTAGTTATCCATTTTATCCATAAGATGTTCTTATTCTTTTCAGATATAAATTAGCCCAATCATATTAAATATCACGCACTATGTGTAGAGTTGGGTAATGATCTCCATCAAATAATGAGTGCAGAGGTTTCACTTCACTCTGTGTTTCTGTTCCAGCTGTTTCTTCTTATCTTAATTTTCCTAATTGGGTTACAATTAGGCTGTGAATGAGACGTTAATATGGGAATTGGAGCTTTTCAACGAAAAGGTTTACTTCTTTTATTGTTTTGTGGTTCTTAACTTTCAGAGGCCTATTTCTTGCTACACATTAATTAAAAAACATTACAAAGTATTTAAGACGAGCTTCTGGCATGAAAAGAACTACCTATTTACATCTCCACAGAGCTAACAATTTGGCTGCAAGAAAAACACTATTTGGGAAAATTTTTTCAATTTGTTTAGGGCATGAGATGTTTATTTAAAAACTATTATAATATCTCATATTTGTTTCTGACATTGTCTACAGGCCTGACTTCACTTACTAATTTGAAAACTATCAGCTGGACAAGCTTTGAATTGGAATGGTAAAAGTCAAATCTATGTCCTTGTTGTTCACTGAGTATGATCCTTGGATCAACGGTATCAGTATCACCTGGGAGCTTGTTGGAAATGCAGACTCTCAGACCCAGTTTGCTTTTAATCCTATTGAAACATAATCTGCATTTTAACAAGTTTCCCAAGTAATTTATATGCATATCAAAGTTTGAGAAACCATTTTAGAGTCTGATTATAGTAATGAATCAAAGGCAATTCCAACTTTTAAAAAATTATTTGTCTCATCATCCATTCTGATCATATATAAGAAGATATGAAATATCAACTGGGTAAAGTAGTCTAGTGACAATTAGATTTCACTTTTTAATAACATCGCTACTTTGGATTTTAAAAAACAGGTTAAACGATTTTGAAAGCATTACATGAAAAAAGCACAGAGGCAGAGTTGAGTTGGAAAGTGTTGGTTCTTTAGGCTGTTGCTCTCTAAGGAATCTAGACAGTCTAATTTTCTTCTCCCCTGTGGGTCAGTGGTGCTGAAGTTCGAAGACTGATACAAGGCTCTAGAACCAGTGGAAAGTATTTCATTACATTCATAAATTTCCCCACTATGTTTTCTTACTTATTTTAATAATCATGGACCTCTTATTTATTAAGTTCACTTTACCCAATTAAATGTACTTTGCCACTTGAAACTTTAATTAATAATGCATTTTCAAAATTCCTGTTCTAGACGACCAGATTCCTGAGGAATGCTGTGCAACTATTTATTTGAGTGTCATCTGTTGCCAGCCATTGATGTCAAGGTGACTTAGCTGAGATTTTTGTGGTTGTCCTATGAGAAGCAGGACACCCTTGTGAAGTTTTTCATTCTGTCAGTGATCACTGTGTTATCTTTCTTCACCTATTTCTTTGGTGTCCTGAGATTTGAAAATGTTATCCACAAGTTTTATCTGTACTTCAATTATTGGACTACCCTGTTCCTGGTTGAGGAGGGGTTTTATCATTTCTGTAACTGGTTTGGTGGCCAGGACTGGTACTATTTGGAACAAGTCATTGGAGGGACAGTTTACCTAGGCTTAAATGATTATCTCTGCTGCAAGTTACCATGTACTTCATCTTATCCACATTATATATAATCAACATTCAGAATATCTGTATGTCCCTGGCCTCTCTTTTCTCTTCCTTCACTTTCATCATCAAGTATTAACCTCTTCAAAGAGCTCGAGGATGGGGGCTGGGCCCCTTGCTGCTTCCATAATTGCTATAATACCTGAATGTATCTCCTGATCTGTGGCTGTATTCTGAGATAATGAAGGGATGGCTATCTTTTGCATTCTGCTCACCTACTATGTGCTGATTAGGGCAGCAAACACTGGTTCCATGTATTGCTGGCCAAGTATGTCCTTCTTTATTCTACATGGTCTCTTCGTTGGAAGAAGTTTATATATTCTTGATCAGCTCAGTTACTTTCCATGTACTCATGTAGGTGCTCACAGGACATTTCTCCCAGTGAATCTCTGTGGCCTTCTGTACTGTTTACTACCTGAGCACCATTTTTTGGATGAGGTTCTCCTTTGTGTGTTTGCGTCTCATTCTGTCATCAGAGAACACAGCAAACTTTGTAGTCTTTGCTCCTTGCTAGATCTGTGCCTTTGTGGATTACCTGTGTAGCAAGTTGAATACCTAGCAATTCAAAACTCTTTTCCAGAGTTCCCCCTCCCTGGTGGCTTTGTCCTTTTCACCGTGGAAACTCTCTTCTACTGACCCTGGAGTGGGTGTTTCTACTCAGTGATGGATCTTTTCTGTGCTAAGATCCACATTCTCATTCTTGGTGCTAGCATCAGCCAACAGTCGGGTCATACTATTTTCTGTTACTTGCAACAATAAACCTTAAATAACACAGGTACACAAATGTCTTCATTTTTTGATCTGATGCTTAACTTCCTTAAAATAATTTTGGAAAAAAAAATGGCAACATGTAAGATTAAATTTAAACCTAGGTGGTTAGTTTATGGATATTTGGCTTATTCTATTTATTTTAAGATTTGAATTGCTTCACAGTGATAATAGTTTTAAAATATGATTTTGGTTTTTTCCAAATAGTTTTAAAAGATTAAAAATTGAGAAAAATGCAGAACTCCGATGAACAACTTTGTCAAGCTTTTATATAGCTATGCTATTGCTGACTTAGGCAAAGCAACAATGCCAAGAAACTTTAAGCTTTGAGACAAGCCAAGTTGTCTTGTTGCTCCCTTTGTATGAATGTTCTTCTCGCCCCAAAACACAAACCTTGGTCCTCATGGACCAGATACTTTATTAATTGTGGTCTTCTCAAAAAGCCTTTCCTGTTCAATAACTAATAATCCTCCAACTTAATTCTTTCTAGTTCTCTTCTCTACTTTACTTTTCTCTACAATTATTCACACTAGTTTTATTTATATATGTATTTTTTTAATTGGGGTATAGTTGCTTTTCCCACCACCAGAATATAAGCTCCATGAGGACACAGTATATATCCAGTACCTAATAGTGCCTGCCACATAGTGGACACTAAATAAATATATGTTGAATGGATAGATGAACAAGAGAATTGATATCAGGTAATATGATCTTACACCCTTAAGACGTCTTGATGTGTAAGAGTTGGGCCCTTGGAGGGTCTCTTTTCTTGGCATCTTTTGCTTCTGATGCTCTGAAGTTTCTTGACATCTCGATTTAGACAGATGAGCCCGTGGTTAGCTGAAATACACAGGAACGTCTATTTTAAGATTTACTACTAACAAGAATAGAAATTGTGAATTATCACAGTGATCCAAGATAATCTAATCTTGTATATAGCAGACCCTGCGTCAATGTAAGAGAGCATTCTTAGGATTCTTCTTCTTATTATTATTATTCCTAATAATAATAATATTAATCTTATAATCTTACTAATAAAAAGATAATAATATTAATAATATTATTATTAATCTTATTATTAATCTTAATATTAATAGCCACTCTACTGTGAGTTAGCCAGAAGAAACTGGGATTTCCTCAAGATCTATAATACCCAGGAGAAGAGTCAATAAGTTTGATGTTCTTTACCCTCCTCAGTGGTGAGAACTAAAAACAGAAAGGAAAGGAGAGAAATGGTAAGCACTCAAAACACTTCCAGAAGTAGTAAACTGGCCTTCAGATAGCCAAAGAAAGAAGACTAGCATTGTGATAAGTATCCACTTCAGAATGCCACATTTCTGATTCCTTATCATACTTTGAATGCATCTTTTAAATAAGGATTTAAGGAAGATGTCTTTACTGAATAAATGATGAGAAAGCTACCTCTTCTCTGTAATGAGTTTCTTTTAATTAAGAGGGATACTTCACACGAGTTATTCCAACTCATTTTAAAATTACAAGATGAGAAGCATGTCAGGCCAGGCCATTTCCCAGAGCAAATGTAAATGGTTACACTACTGCAATACCATCATGTGATGATGTATATATCTTAAAATGATAAGAAGGATATTTTAATTCAACTAACAAAATAACAAGTGGAAAAGCAAAAGACAACTTTGTATATTACCAGTTACATTTTTCTCAATCTTAGAGTAAAAATATTTTTTCTTTTCAGTTTTTGCTCAAGGAATACTGTAGACCCTCAGTGACCCAGAAACCTGCCACAGAGAGTGCATTTCTTTGTCTGTAAAGTTGAGATCAAGAACAAAGAAGGCCTCCAATGTTTAAAAGCAAGGAACAAATGGCTTTATGGTGGAAGCACAATGTGTTATTTGGATAAGACAATGGAAAATGGAAAAGTAGAAGCTGTGGACAGGGTCTGGAAAGATATTTTCTCTACCTGGCTTACATAATTGCTATAGGGATTATTCATTTACAATTAGCAGATATTTTGTTTCCTTGATACCATGATTTGACCTTTTTTTTTTTTTCCTTTGGAAAAATTAAGAATCCAGTTTTAGGCCAGTGAGTTCTAAGTTGTGCAGACTCCCCTTTCCCCCCGCCCCCCCCCCCCCCAAACACAAGAACTGTCTGTTTGCTAAGTACCTATATGGACACTATACCCTCTTACCCTCTTAAAGTATAAGCTCCACACAGGCAAAGTTAAGTGCAATTGTAAATTGAGATTCCTACTATTGTTTTAGCCCCAATGAAAACTATTGGTTTTTTTTTTTTTGATGATTCATATTCTACCTTTAGTAAATCATTCCTGGAACTTATGAGATTGTTTCCCATTTTGACATGAATGCACCTGGGGAGATTGCCAAAGGAGAAACATTTTTATTGGGCATTTACAATTTTGCATAAATTAGATTCTTCTTCCTCTTCCCCTTCCTCTCCTCCTCTCTCTCTCTCTCTTCCTCATTCTGTTCTTCAATCTCTTTTTCTCCTCTCCTTCTTTCTTGTGTCTGTTTCTTTGCCTGCCTAGTGCTCTCAGAATGGAAAAAGCACAAAGGCCCTCAACTTTTTGCAAATATTTATTACTCTGGCCAAAAGAATGCTGAATCTAAAGGCTGTTTACGTTTAGCCAAACGTAAAATATAACACTTCGTTTTCCTAAGAGATTGTGTGTTCCATTAGGAGATTCAGGTCTAGGTGTCAATTGATGGGTCCCAATTCTCTCTCAACAATAAACTGGATTATTGGTTCTACCTCTTTGTTTTCTCTTTAATGAAATGAAGATACTACCAGTCGTGTGTAAGATATGGTTATCTTTCAGCTGCAGTTGGTCAGCTCTGTGCTTATCTCCAGGAATGTCTGGAAGTCTGGTGCTGACATCTGATAAGAACGAAGATGTGTTAGTTATTGATAAAGGGCAGTTTACAGTTTGAATCTCTCATACAGGTGCCCAGTGCCAAATTGTCTATATTGTTTGGAGATGGATTGATGGTTTATACTTGTTTCAACCTACAGAGCTATGTAACCAGTAGGGTGTAAAAAAAACACTGCTGTAAACTTTTGAGTAACCCTGAAAACAAGATGCCTTACACATGTCTTGTTGGTTTATAATCTGAAGACAGAGAACATTTGCAATTGAGAGACAAATTGCAGATGTTCTGCAATGGGCTGCATCTGGAAATGTTAAACCCTCTATGATGGTACGTTCTTTCTTTCTCCTGCTGTACCGCACTCTTTACTTTTTTTAAAAGCTTTTTGTCAGTGCCTCCTGTGGAGGCTTGCGAGTTCTTTCAGTTATTAGGACCTTTGTAATGGGTGTAATGACCTTTTTTCAGATATAGTTGAGAGATCAATTTAGATACGGTATTATTACTTTAATTTTCTTCTTCCCTGTACTAACTCTGACTAGAGTAAACATATTTGAAAAGTGGAACACAGAGAATAGTAATAAAAGATTTGTTCCTATCTCGAAAGCCTTTCCGGATGTGAACCATTTAAAGAAATGTCAGATTATAACATATGCGGGTACATAATTTCCCAACGAATTTTTTGGGAAAAAATCACTGTGAAGTGGTGTTTGACATCTGTTTTGACTGAGCGTAACAGATTTTTTTGGCCGTAATACATTGGGCATGTTGATGCTTACTTAGTGTCATATTATTGTCTTTCTTAAAAATCTGCAAATAAGACTTTTTCAAATGAATTAGCCAGTAGGTGTTTCCAAATTACAGACAATAATTCCAGTTCCCATTTTAGGGATAGTGAATTTAAGCGTTTGTAAGTGCCTGTTTGGCATTGTTTCACTAAAATTTTACAATAAATTTAAGAAAAACATACCACTCAAGGAAGGCTTACTTAGTTTATAGTTATTTTATAATCATTGTTATTAAGGCATTTCAAAATAATGCTTTATTTTATTGTTTATTCTCCATGGTGTCCAAAAGAATTATTGTTAGATGTCCCTACCACTTTTTAATAAAAGACATAATAATCCCTGAAGGATGCATCTGATAGCCTCAATAATATAAAGATGAATATTAAAATATACTCTTTGAATTGGTGATTACCCTGAATAAAAGGGAACATTATGACTTTCATGTTAATTGTCAAATTTCACTTTAATAAAAAAAAAAAAAAAACTATATATAATACATTATCCTAACACACACACACACGTTTTTTAGTGCTGTATTTTCAAACAGGACAACAAATAGAGAAATTCTAATAAAGTTATTTGCTACTTTACATTCTTCTCTATGTTTTAAATTATTATCATGGATGTCTTTTTTTTTTAAACATCTTTATTGGAGTATAATTGCTTTACAATGGTGTGTTAGTTTCTGCTTTATAACAAAGTGAATCAGTTATACATATACATATGTTCCCATATCTCTTCCCTCTTGCATCTCCCTCCCTCCCACCCTCCCTATCCCACCCCTCTAGGTGGTCACAAAGCACCAAGCTGATCTCCCTGTGCTATGCGGCTGCTTTCCACTAGCTATCTATTTTACATTTGGTAGTGTATATATGTCCATGACACTCTCTCACCCTGTCACATCTCACCCCTCCCCCTCCCCATATCCTCAAGTCCATTCTCTAGTAGGTCTGTGTCTTTATTCCCATCTTGCCACTAGGTTCTTCATGACCTTTTTTTTTTTTTTTCCCCTTAGATTCCATATATATGTGTTAGCATACTGTGTTTGTTTTTCTCTTTCTGACTTACATCACTCTGTATGACAGACTCTAACTCCATCCACCTCATTACAAATACCTCCATTTCATTTCTTTTTATGGCTGAGTAATATTCCATTGTATATATGTGCCACATCTTCTTTATCCATTCATCCGATGATGGACACTTAGGTTGCTTCCATGTCCTGGCTATTGTAAATAGAGCTGCAATGAACATTTTGGCACATGACTATTTTTGAATTATGGTTTTCTCAGGGTATATGCCCAGTAGTGGGATTGCCAGGTCGAATGGTAGTTATATTTTTAGTTTTTTAAGGAACCTCCATACTGTTCTCCATAGTGGCTGTATCAATTACATTCCCACCAACAGTGCAAGAGTGTTCCCTTTTCTCCACACCCTCTCCAGCATTTATTGTTTCTAGATTTTTTGATGATGGCCATTCTGACCGGTGTGAGATGATACCTCATTGTAGTTTTGATTTGCATTTCTCTAATGATTAATGATGTTGAGCATTCTTTCATGTGTCTGTTGGCCATCTGTATATCTTCTTTGGAGAAATGTCTATTTAGGTCTTCTGCCCATTTTTGGATTGGGTTGTTTGTTTTTTTGTTATTGAGCTGCATGAGCTGCTTGTAAATCTTGGAGATTAATCCTTTGTCAGTTGCTTCATTTGCAAATATTTTCTCCCATTCTGAGGGTTGTCTTTTGGTCTTGTTTATGGTTTCCTTTGCTGTGCAAAAGCTTTTAAGTTTCATTAGGTCCCATTTTTTTATTTGTGTTTTCATTTCCATTTCTCTAGGGGCTGGGTCAAAAAGGGTCTTGCTGTGATTTATGTCATAGAGTGTTCTGCCTATGTTTTCCTCTAAGAGTTTGATAGTGTCTGGCCTTACACTTAGGTCTTTAATCCATTTTGAGTTTATTTTTGTGTATGGTGTCAGGGAGTATTCTAATTTCATACTTTTACATGTACCTGTCCAATTTTCCCAGCACCACTTATTGAAGAGGCTGTCTTTTCTCCACTGTATATGCTTGCCTCCTTTATCGAAGATAAGGTGACCATATGTGCGTGGGTTTATCTCTGGGCTTTCTATCCTGTTCCATTGATCTATATTTCTGTTTTTGTGCCAATACCAAACTGTCTTGATTACTGTAGCTTTGTAATATAGTCTGAAGTCAGGGAGCCTGATTCCTCCAGCTCCATTTTTCGTTCTCAAGATTGCTTTGGCTATTCGGGGTGTTTTGTGTCTCCATACAAATTGTGAAATTTTTTGTTCTAGTTCTGTGAAAAATGCCAGTGGTAGTTTGATAGGGATTGCATTGAATCTGTAGATTGCTTTGGGTAGTAGAGTCATTTTCACAATGTTGAATCTTCCAAATGGATGTCTTTTAAAAACCTATATCATATACATCCACATTAAAGCCGAATCAGTATCATTTTGTTTAGGAGACAGATATCTCTAGCCCCCAGCTTTCAGGACACAAAGGTTTTAACACATCTTTTTTCAGTTTACACTGCCTTCTCCCTCTCCTTCCCATTTTCTATTCCTAAGATTGCAAGAATAGAAATATTTGTATTTTTCTTTTGAAAGAACATTGTCATACCCTATTTTCTGAGATAATACTTGAGAATTTTCAAAGTGATATTCAGCTGTGCTTCCTTGATCTCTCCAGCTAAACTATATTTAAGGAGAGTTGATTTTTTTTTTTTTTTTTTGCCTTTGAAATCAACTTTACTTTTAAAAAATATCCCAAAGGAATTCAGGAACAGAGAAATTCAGCTGTGACAACTCAGTTTCTGATAATAAACAGGTTTTACTCCTTCTATAAATGAGCAACTCAGTTGTGGTTTGACTAGTTTTATCAGTAGAAAGAAAACAGAAAATTTTCTTTTTCTCATCTTCATTAGATCATTGTTTTTATTAGGCTTGGATGTCGAATGTCAGGTGCATTCAGTGAGGACAAGATTGATTTATCATATTCGTTGTAAAGTGGTGATATCTAATGAGAATACAAGCACATGTTTTGCCTTTAAAATAAATCAAGGATATTATAGTCAACATATTCTTTAGAAACTTAGAGTAAACTTAAAGACTGTGTTGGGAAAGACCAGATGTTGGACACTGTAACATAAGGAACAAAGAATAAAAGTATTCCTCTTATCTAATTAAAAAAGGAACAGAAAAAGGCAAGCTTTAAAATAGTCTTCAAGCCCATGAAATTTTATTTGAAAAACAAAGCAAACCAATCTAGTATTTTTCACTTCAACTATAAATAGACAAACTAAAAGGGCTTATGTCATAGCACAAATATATGAGATCTCTAATATCCTGAACATGAAAAGTAATATAAATTTTAACGGTTTGTTCAATATATCGTCGAATTTTAGCTGAGTGTGTATGGATTTGATGACTTTCAAAATCCTTCCAGCTCCATGAGTTGCTGAGTGTCTCAAAGTATCACCTTTCACTGTTTGACGTGCTTATAACTGCAAAACATCCTTCCATCATATACAGTAAAAACAGGCTTCAAAAAACGAGATGAAGCTAGGAATGTTTAATCTAATTTCATTTTACAGAAGTAGAAAAAAAAAACACTAAGATTTTGCAGTGCTTGGGTTTCTTTTTTTTCCTCTGTAAAATAGTAATTTCATTTTTAAAATAAAGCTGTCATTAGATAACTTTTTACATCTCAGTGGTTTTGTGTAGCTTTGAGCAATGTACAATATGTTCTCCTTTCCTTGAGGTTGTCTGATATAAGTGAATTTGTGGTGGCACAAATATATTAAGGGGAACGATGTTTCACTGGTAAAAAAATTGTTAACATCAGCACTTTCATATAAGGAGAGGATAAATAAAAGAGAAGTTTATCTTATGTGGTACATTGTCCTCTTTACACAAACCATTGCATGAAAAAATAAGCAGTTTATTTTTCCCAATAGCCCTATTTAATAAAAATATAACACAAAGAAAGCAAACATTTGGTAAATTTTAAGTGTTCAGTACATGCAGACATATAGAAGTATATAAAATCATTATATATTTGCAGAGAAAGAACAAGATCCTTGAGATGAGCTAATTTACCTGTAAAATGCTCACCACTAAACGGTTTAAAAATTATCGTTTCCCATATTTATTTCTGATATACAAAATTCATGCTTAAGATACTTATGTTAGTAAGTCAGACCATGTAGGATATCTGGGATAGTTCATGCTTCACCTATGATAATGAGACTGTTACAAACTATCCCTTTAAAAATCTCCCTCTATAGATCTATAAAAATAAAGGTCTAAAACTTTATATCATTTCTTTGAGGTATAATACTGAATACAAAATAATTATGATTATATAAGGTATAATACAAAAACTAAACTGTATGCTTCAGTGCTATATCTCAGAATAATAATAGCACAAATAGCAAATAATAAATATAGTAAAAATAATAGGAAAGATACATATAGGGTTTGCTCTGTGCTAGGTATTACTGATTATAATATCAGATGTATTTATTTAGTCTAATTTTTGAGGTAAAATTATTATTTCGTCCACCATAAAGATGAGAAAATGGAGTCACAGATATTAAGCAACTGGTTAGGGTTACCAGCTTAGAACGTGATAGAGCTAGGATCTAAAATGAAGTAGGTTACTTCTAGAAACGCTCTGAACTACTTTACTGTACTGTGTTTCTATAGAAATAATGTTTTTGAAGTCATAAGCATAATTTCTGATTTTTTTTTGGTATTTATTTGCCCTTAGTAATACATTTCTAATCTTTGAATATTTTACTTTATTGTATTAGTTTCCTATTTGGTTATAACAGTTTATATATATATATATATATATATATATATATACACACACATATATATGTGTATATATATATATATATATATATATATATATATATATATATATAAAATCTTACTTCTGGAGCCCAGAAGTCTGAAATACTCTCACTGGGCTAAAATCAAACTGGCCAGGCTGTACTCCTTTCTGGAGGCTCTAGGAGAGAATTCACTTTCTTGCCTTTTCCAGCTTCTAGAGGCTGCCCTTGGTCCTTGGCTGTAGCTTCTTTTCATCTTCAAAGCCAGCAGTGGCCAGTTGAGTCTTTCTCATGATGCTATCTCTCAAATTCTAATTCTCCTATCTCCCTCTTCTCCATTTATGGACCCTTGTGATTACACTGGGCCCACCAGATAATCCAGGGTAATCTCTTTATCTTAAGGTCAGTTGGTCAGCAACCTCAATTTCATCTGCACCCTATATTCCCCCTTGCTGTGTAACATAACATATTCACAGGTGCAGGGATTAGGACATACACATCTTTGGGAGACCATTATTCTGCCTACCACACTCATTATGTATTTATATTGGGTATTTTATACCTGTATGTGTGTAAGTATATGTGTGTGCAAAATAATATCACAATATAATGAGAAATGTAATTATCCATTTAATTGACTCTACCTTAGACATTTTTGTTTGGTAGTCTGAAATTTAGAAAATGTTACCTAACTAACCATGGATGAGTTAGTTTTTGTTGGAAATTGCCATTTGGTCAGTAAACTGATGTGAGACAGTGTGAGGACTGCAATTAAGGCTCCCTGCAGAATTGGGAAAGTGACAGTTGGCATGGACCATATTACTTAGTATCTGCAGGTTGCGGTGTGCAACCAGTAGAGGCTTATTCACTCTCCCAGGCTCTTTGGAACCACACTGGTAATAATTTTGTAAGCCTTTGTGAAAACTGATTAGCTTTTGATAGCAAGTCTGTTATTATCCTGGGTCACTTGCTTACGTTTACTTTGCTTTTTTGCTTTTTGATTTGTTTCCTGAAAAGCAAAGGGAAATTAAAAGAAAAAAATTTTCTGTGTTAAAATTATTTAAACAAGCATATATGCTTATTTTGTCTCCAAAATGTTGGATTTAAACATGAGAAAGAGCACTCATTGTACTGGTATTCTTTATATATAATATTTACAAATAGAAGAAACTACTAAATATTTATTTATAGAGTAGCTTGAATCATGCTCAACTTTTTGCTCTATTTTTAAATCATGCCTTATAATTCAGAACTAACATAGTCCAATAATTATCAGCATAAAGAAAATACTTATTATGAAGCTAGAAATTTTTCTCTTCACTGTATAAACTTTTTCCTGAGGGGAATTTTCTTTAGGATTCAAGTCCTTTCTTGGAAATAATGACCTAGAAATACAGGCCTGAAAGATTGAAAGATACAAACAATGTCTACATGCAAACAAGCAGCGGACAGAAAATAATCACTATGAACACCTGTGTTTATGACCCACATAATGATTCTATGGTATCAATGGAAAAGGACTAAAAAGAGTTGTAATAATGATTTAGGCTGAGCCCATGAATTGAGAAGTGCATAAATGCCAGAAGCAGTGTTTCTCAACTCTTTTTTTTTTTAAACTATTACCTCTTAAGGAACCTTTCTAGACATACTCTTCTTAATCACTCCTTTCCTTCCATGGAATTTTAATACCCAGATTTACTGTGTGTCTGTTTACATATGGTGGCCCTTTGGAGAACCACAAACTATTATAATATCTAAGATGCCAACTCCCAAAGACACAATTTTCACACCTTGGAGATTAAAATCATCTCCAGTGAGAATACATAATATAGAGTGACAGCAGTGGAAGGAATCTCAACAAGCTGTTATTAAAAACACTTCACTTTACAGACAGTAAGCTGGGACACAGAAGGAAACTGATTTGTTTAAAAGCATGCATACTTAATCGGTGTTGTGGATAAAATAAAAGAAGTATAAGGCATAGAATTTGTCAATTTGCTTTTATATACACCTAATATTGACCAAAACAAGAAACACCACTGGAAAGAGAAGAAAAAAAACAAACAAACCCATAGTACCCACAAGATGACTAAGTGATGATGTAACAGTCTGGGCACTCGAGGTGTTACATCTTAGTCTGATACTTTGATATAAACAGAATGTAACATTAGTTGAAAGTTCAAAAACTAAGTATTACTTGTATGAAAATCTATAATAGAAAAAAATCCTTTGAGAGGAGCTCAGCAACAGAGACTTAAACATTCCAATACAAGGCAAGGCTTGTTTAAATGTCAGTCACTGGTATTCTCTTGGTATTTTCCCTGGGTTAGAGCTTGTTCAACAAAGTAAGGAGTTCACAACTGTCAGGTGCTGGCATTTCAAAGGGTAAAAGACATCTTTATGAAACAATCAAGACAAAAATCTCTTCATGTACAATAATGTATTAAATATCACCTAGAAAAGAGTATTAAAATTTCTCTTTCTATATATGAAGAAGTACTGTTCTTTCTTAGAGATATAGAAATAAAAATGATAGTCACAATCAGAAAGTAAAACTGCCATTTGAAGTTAATATCGTCATATTCCTGATCTAAATGACTACAGAATAATTAGCAGAAGGTTATTGTTAAGATCAGAGCAATAAACAATGTACTATGATTAAATTGCAACATTTAGAGAGAGAAAAAACAAGCCAACTTCCTTGCTCATAGGGAGAGATGGTTTCTGGCAGGTAACTGCATACATTTTTAGTTGGAAGCACTAGACCTCTAATTAAAACTAGCAGGATTCTCTTAGTCCAATAAAGTATTCTAAATTGCTTCACTCTACATGCTTTACTTTTAATACATTCCTAGAAGTATTAGGAATACCTGTTGTAAAGTAATACATATAGTGTGCCACTCATAGGGAAAACAAAATATAGTAGGCGGTTATATGTAACTAATATAATTCAAAGCAGGTATTTAAATTTTGAAGAAAAGAATAAGTAGTTGTGTCCTTGTCTTGGTCCATGTGTTTGATCATGTTAACAGTTATTCCCCTTGAAACCACACTTTATCCAACTCAGCTATCCTATGTGTCTCAAGGCCAGCAAACTCAAGCAAACCTCCTTCAATTTCATTCATACAGATTTCCTAGGACCTTGTCACTTTTTTTATTAGCCTTACTCCTAAATCAATTTTGAGTTTTACCTGGTCCCTGACTCCTGGTTTATATTCCATTGTGATTCTTCTCCTCCCTTCACTGGCTGTACCCTTAAATCTAGTAGATTTTTGGCTTAATATTTTATTCCTATATATCAACTAGAATATAACACCCAAGTCTCAGATCCAGGCACCGTATCTCCCAAACAGACATCATTGGCTGGTGCCCAAGCTGAGACTGTTCTACAGAAATCAGATAGTTAATTTATTCCTTCATTTTTTCTTTTACTCATCATAAAATTATTTATTGAACATTTCAATAGTCAGGGAACTCTGCTAGGCTTGGAGACACAATGGTGAATTGGAATGAGTGGTTTTTAATTCATGGATCTTACATTCTATTTCAGGAGACAGATATGAAATAAATAATAGTGTAATTACACAATTAATTATTCGATTGTAATTTTGATAAATACTACAAATAAGCTCATAGAGCATTTATATCATGTAACTAGAAACCTGTCCTATGCTGGTAAGTCAGAGAAAATTTCACTGTATAAATGACATTTAATCAGAGGCTCAAAAAATATAGTTTACTTTTCAAAGAATAAGGAGAAAAAGAAAAGAAAGTGAAAAGCACAAAAGACCTAAAATAAGGAGGAGCCTGGCTCATTAGATGAAGTATGGGAAAACCAGGGGCAGAAAGTAAGGGGTGAATAGAGGTGTATAAATATATTGGTGAGGTAGATAGATGTCAGATTATATAGAACAATCTTAAGCATTTTGAATTTATCCTGAGATCTTTGGGAAGACATGAATGACTATAAAGTTACGAAATGACATGATCATATTTAGGCTTTATAACTAATTTTCAAGAAAGACTATGGATAATGAACTGGGGGTTATAAAGCAGCTACTAAAAATCAGTTAGATCAAAGGACACAGTCAACAGTGAAAAGGCAATCTAAGGGATAGGAGAAAATATTTGCAAATCTATATCTATAAGCGTTAATATCTGGAACTTCTATAACTCAACAACAAAAAAGTGAAATAACCCTATTAAGAAATGAACAAAAAATAGACATTTCTCTGAAGATGGTACACAAATGGCCAAGAAGCGTATGAAGTTGTGGTTACCATCACTAATTATCAGAGAAATATAAATCAACACCACTATGAGATATCACCTCATACCCGTTCAAATGGTTACTATTAAAAGGAAATGAAAACAAGTCCTGGTGAGGATGTGGAGAAATTGAAACACTTGGCACTGTTGGTGGGAATGTAAAATGGTGCAACTGCTATGGAAAACAGTTTGGAAGTTCTTAAAAAATAAAAATAAAAAAAAACTACAATGTGTCACAGCAATCCCACTTCTAGGTATAAATATAAAATAACCTAAAACAGGTCTTGAGGAGATATTTGTATACCCATGTTTGTAGCAATACCATTCATAATAACTAAGATGTAGAAGCAACACAAATGTCCATCAAGGGATGGATAAATAAACAAAATGTAGTATATACATACAATTATTCAGTCTTAGAAAGGAAGGAAATCCTGTCATGTGCTTCAACATAGATGAACCTTGAGGATATTAGGCTAAGTGAAATAGGCCAACCATAAAAGACAAATACTGTATGATTCCACTTATATGAGATATCTAAAGTAGTCAAATTCATAGAAACAGAAAGTAGAATTGTAGTTTCTAGGGTCTCAGGGGAAGGACGGATAGGGGAGTTGTGGTTTAAAGGATATACAGTTTCAGATTTGCAAGATGAAAAAGTTCTGGAGATCTGTTTCACATCAATGTGAATATACTTGACACTACTGCACTGTACACTTAAAAATGGTTAAGATGATAAACTTTGTTATGTGTTTTTAACCATTATAAAAAAGTTATTTAGGAGCTATTGCTACAGTTCAAGAAAAAGGTGAATGCAGTTTGGATTAGAATTATAGCAGTGGAGATCAAGAAAAAAGGACAAATGTAAGAGAGATTTTGAAAGTAGAATTAACAGCCGTATTAGGTTAAATACGTGGAAAAAGGAAGAGGAAGTAGACAAAGAATTACTGAGATTTTTTGAATTATAAAACTGTATTTGTGCACTATTATGCCTGAGATACTGACAGTAAGGAAAGTCATGGAAATAGATGAGATCCTAAACCGTGTAAGAGGCCGAGAGTCGAGAAAGAAGAAAGTGAGATATAAAGAGAATCTAATGCTTACCCTGACCATCTCCAGAGTTTACAGCTCAAGTCAAGGAAAATGAGTTAACAAAAAAAGTGAGAAGAAGAATATCAATAGGTGTAGTCTAAATCAGTTAACCATTCAAACTCACATTTACCAACTCTTTGTTACTTACCTATTAATATTAACAAAAAGAGATTACTTACAGTAATCTTACAGGAAAGAATTCCCCAAATATTCTACTCTTACACTCTATGATGATCAAAGAAGAAGCTGAATGGTTTCATTTAATTCTTTCTTTGCTTTGATTTATATAAAATATGTTGATGTACAGATTGGGATGAAGTTCTAAAATAAGCAACTGATTTTCAACTTTACAATCATATGCAAATCCATATATATTTAAAATCCCTCTGTACATTTTTAATTTTTAAAAATTTGAAGAAACAAAAATTAAACCCTTTTCCACACTAGAATTAGAAACTTCAGCCATTATGTATGTAAAAACAAAAGATAACAACAAAATGTCCTTCTTTATAGTGGCACAAAAAGAAACTTTGTTATCTAACCAAAAGTGCTCATTCTTCTTTCAACAACTGAGAAAGATTGGATCTTTTATTTGTGTTTATGTTAGCATATTAAATATACTTGGGTTCCAAATTTTTGTAGTTTAATTTAGGGCAGAAAGAGTAAGATTATGTAAAGGTTATTAGAGGTGGATTAATACATAATACCTTTAAAAGATGGGTTAAGTGAACTAATTGTGTATATTCAACATAAATCAACTTATGTGTAGATTCACCACTGAGTTCAGAATATTTTCTTACACTATAACAAATTGAGTGCCTGGGAATACTAGCTCTTATGTGCACAGTTCACGGACAACTTTCAAAACGTGATCATTTTTTACCATCTGAGCACACTGAAAATAGCCCCTAATTATTAAAATTAATTATTAAATTATAGATACATTGATGAATTAATGTCCAACTCACTCTCTTATAAGGAAATTAGAATGGGATATAGCCAAATATATTTCCACTGTACTGTTAATCACATTATAGATAACATGTTATTGAACAGAGATAGATACCTTATTCATAAAGACATTTTAGGTCTATCCTTGAATTTCTGCCTTATGAAATATTGAGTGTTTTAGGTACTGTAAATCACTTAAATGTTTATTACTTGGTGCTCCTCTGATAAGATGATCTAATATTAGTTTCTCTGAATTTCAGTTTACAAACCCAAAGTATTATAAACCACACAATAAGAAATTTGTGGTGTAGAACAATTACCTACATGAGTAATTTTTTTTTTTAATTTTAAGATATTACTTGAGTAAAATATTTCTGAAGATTTCTTTCTGTCTGTATTTCATACTTTTTGGGGGGGGGGAATTAAAATCTGGACTTCAAAATTTGCAATAAAATTAATTGCAAAAACATTTTAAAAATACTCTTTTAGAAACTAATTAAAATAACCTTTTTTGTTCTAATCATCTTGCTATTTTGAAGTGTAACTTTCAGTATGTTAGTCATTCAAATGTTGATGTTTACTCTGGCATGAATCTTGCTTTTGCAGATCTTTTTAACCCTGGGATAATTTACAAACATTTGAATTAACTTTTTCTTTTGCTTTTTCTAAAAAGATTCTATCAGGTATTCTGATATAATTACAAACATATTCAGAGCTAACAATGACATATTCTTTCCATTTTATTCCAAAAAAATTAATTTTCCATTGGGAAGAATTGCAAATATATAAGTAATGACCTTAATATTTTTATGGACTATAAATGTAGCACTGTAGAATAGCAAATATGATCTGAAAATAAAGCTCAACTAAAAGAATAAGACAAAAGATCATGAAGGCATTTAAAAAATAATCTACCTTTTATTTCAGCATGCAAAGTAGATTGCAGAGAATTATTATGCAATTTCAATGGATTCTGAGGGAAAACATTATTATGATAAAGTAACTTTTTATTAAAAAAGTTATAAAACCACTAATGGGATCATACACACATAAATATATGCATGCATATGTACATATGTATAATTTATAGCTATAAAAATATAATCAGTAATAGTTTAACTCTTTATATGAATATAGAGTAATTATATTGAAATGATAGAGAATAAACAAATGCTCATTACATATATTTTATAGGCTATAATGTTTAAGTATTATTTTAAAATCCTTCATTGAAAATTAAGATTAATGGTGAAATATATTACATATATATATATGTGTATACATTTATATATACTTTTAACATATATTGTTTAAATTCAGAATTTGTGTTAACATCTAGAACTTCACACTGTGGCACATACTATTATATATAAAATCCTGATATTTTCTGTTTAAAAAACTTATTTCCACAATTTGAAAATTGTATAGAGGCTTGAAATAGTTCTTATTCCTATTAAACTGGGGCATGATTCTTTTCTTGGAACAAGTCAATATTAATATTTAATTAAAGTCAGCACTTCAGTAAATGTACCCTTGCCCTTGAAAAGATAAATCGCTTACTCAGGAGAGAAAAACAAAGTGTACACAAACTTCACCTTCTATTTAGAGAAATGCTGGAGTGAGCAGGTTGTGGCATACATCTCTATCAGCTGACCCTTGGAAGGCACTGGTAGGAGAGTTAACGAAGGAAAAAAATCAAACTAAACTGTTGTATGTGTTGAATAAAGAAAGCAAGTAGAAGCAAAAATAAGGTATTATAACCTAACCCAAATATTGAAAAAAGATTAGTAAAACTTAATCGTTACTATATTGTTTCAAAACTTGTTTAAATGAATGTATTTTCCATAAATTTTTGCCCACATCATTAAAGAAGTGAGTTGCCATAATTATTTTGCATCATAAAGATTCACTGGACTTTTAAATGAGTTTTTTTTTCTCCCACCGTGGTTCCATATCCCAACCAAATTTTAAAGAGATGACTCATTTTATTCCAGTGACACGAAGTTCATTCTTCAATATGCTAAATTCATGATGAAATCTGTGCTAATGAATGAAAATGGAAACTTAATAAAATAGGAAAGCTTGTAGGAGGAGTCAAAGATTCTAAAACTTTGTTGAATACTGAAAACCCAGGGTGGACTATATGCTACTTAATGATGAGTACTTACCTAAGGGTCAACAATTCCCATCACTTTCTTATAACAAGGAATTGCAAATTGGCCATGTGGTGATCAGGTCTAGTAATACATCAAAGGGCATGTTACCTCTAGCTTCTACAACTCTTAGGGATTCTTTAATAGTCTTCCTTGACTTCCACCTATGGTACCTGTCCCTATCCCTGCCCCTAAATAGCAAACAGTACCCATAGATATTTTTCATTGACCATCCCAAAGAGAAAAGGGAAAATCATGGTATTATTTAAATTTCTTCCCCCCATCATTCCATTTCATTATGTTTCCTCTTTTCTAGAATGATTACCAAATGTTGATAACCTATTTAGTTATAAATGGCATTCAGTTCACTATTCCTATGAACAAAGATGGAAATGAACATAGAAGGAAAAAGAGGGCAACTTATTTATCAATGACTTTTCTTCTGAGAACATAGGACTTCAATTTTATTAAAAACAAGTGGACTTCTGCTTTCCAGTCTGGCATATAAGGAGCTTGGAAGTCATCACTCCTTCCTAACAACAAGTAAAAAGCTTAACAAGCTTAAAAATCAATGTATCTTCTTAGATCCATCAGAGAAGTGACATCACAGGGCAAACTTCTACCCCCAAAATGGAGAAACAGACAGGTGGGTAAATAGCATCATAACCCACTAGAGCAGAAATTCATGAGCAGAAACATCCATGGGAACAAATACTGGGGTGGGAAAACCTAAATTTTAACTGATGAATTCTTGGAGGCTCAGTGTGGATAAGACTAAGAGTTAAAAACTCCAAGGGGGTCCAGTCACAGCGTTATCTCTGCACTTTTATCTTTGGGATCTCTACCAGGTTCTCAGAGAGAAAAAGCCCCTTGTGCCTCCAATGAGGGGAGGACAGAAGGAACTATATTGAAATATGCTAGAACATTCAGTTCTTCTTAATAAGTCCTGCCTTCAACAGAAATGATTTTATCAGAACCTAACCTCTAAAGGTTTCATCAGAGCCTAATTGTTGTACGGGAATGTAAATACCCAACTCCAGCCCCACTAACCATCCTGTACCACCAAAGGGGAAGGAAAAAGCTAAAAAGCACTTGTGAATTTCACAGCCCAAGGGCACAGACTCACCAAAAGTCTGAGACCTAATCGTATGACTATAGAATGCTTCCCCTCTCCCCACACCTTACCACTACACCACTAAAGCTCTATTTACTAGAATCATTTTACTCAGTACATCATGTCCAACTTTAACCAAAAGATTAAAGAAATAATAAAAAGGCAAAAAACACAGTCTGAAGACACAGCAAGCATCGAACCAGACTCAGATATGGCAGGGATGTTGGAATAATCAGACCAGGAATTTAAACAACTATGGTTAACACTCTAGGGGCTCTCTGATGGAATAAGTAGACAACATGTAAGAACATATGGGCAATGTATACCAAAAGATGGAAATTCTAAGAAAGAAATGCTAGCGATCAAAAAGCCTGTAACAGAAATGTAGAATGCTTCTGATGGGTGCACTAGTAGATTAGATACAGCCAAAGAAATAATTTCTGAGTTTGAGGATATGTCAGTACAAGGTTCCAAACCTGAAAAGCAAAAAGAAAAAAAAAAAAAAAAGGCTGAAAATAATAGAACAAAATACCAAAGAACTGTGGGACAACTACAAAGGTGCAACATATACATAAAGGTAGTACCAGAAGAAGAAAGAGGAAAGGAATAGAAGCAATACATGAAGCAATAATCACTGAGATTTCCCCCAAATTAATGGAACATGCCAAATAACAGACCTGGAATGCTTAGAGAACAAAAACCAGGATAAATGGGAAATAACCCCCAATACCTATGAATATTGTATTCAAACTGCAGAAAATTAAAGAAAAAGAAAAAAAGATACCTTGAAAGAAGACAGAGAAAAAGAAACACCTTTCCTATAGAGGAGCAAATATAAAAATTACATCTGACTCCTCAGAAAATATGTAAACAAGAAGAGAGTGGAGTGAAATATTTAAAGTGTTGAGAGAAAAAACCCATCAACATAGAATTCTGTATCTTGCAAAATTATCCTTCAAAAATTAAGGAGAAATAAAGACTTTCAAAGACAAATAAAATTGAAGGAATTTGTAGCCATAGATCAGATTTACAAGAAATATATTTTTGAACTTCTTTAGAAGAAGGAAAATGATATAGATCAGAAACTCAAATCTAAAATTTATATGGAGAGTCAAAAGACCTAGAATATCCAACATAATATTGAAGAAGAACGAAGTTGGAGGACTGACACTATTCAACTTCAAGACTATTTACATAGAAGCAGTAATCAAGAACTGCAGAATTGGCATCAAAATAGCCAAGTGGACCAATGGAACAGAATAGTGAGCCCAGAAACAGACTAACAGAAATACAGTCAACTGATCTTTGACAAAGGAGCAAAGACAATACAATGGGAAAAGTACTCTTTTCCTACAAATGGTGCTGGAACAACTAGAAAGCCACATACAAAAAAATATATCTAGACAAAGACCTTACAATCATCACAGAAATCAACTCTGTATGGATCAGAAACCTAAATGTAAAACAGAAAGATATAAAACTCCTAGGTGATAAGAGAAAATCTACAAGACCTTGGGCATGGCACTGTCTTTTTAGATATAACACTAACAACATGATCTCTGAAAGAAAAAATTGATAAGTTGTACATCATTAAAATTTTCTTTAAAGGACTTCCCTGGTGGCTCAGTGGTTAAGAATCTGCCTGCCAATGCAGGGGACATGGGTTTGAGCCCCGGTCCGGGAAGAGCCCACATGCCATGGAGCAACTAAGCCCATGTGCCACAACTACTGAGCCTGCGCTCTAGAGCCCGCGAGCCACAACTACTGAGCCCGCGTGCCACAACTACTGAAGCCTGCACACCTAGAGCCCGTGCTCCACAACAAGAGAAGCCATTGCAATGAGAAGCCCGCGCACTGCAACGAAGAGTAGCCCCCGCGCACCGCAACTGGAGAAAGCCTGCGCACAGCAACGAAGACCCAAGGAAGCCAAAAATAAGTAAATAAAATAAATTAATTAAAAGAAAGGTTTTTTTCTTTAAAAGTTTTGCTGTGTGAAAGACACTGTCAAGAGAATGGAAGCCTGGGAGTAAATATTTGCAAAGGACATATCTGGTAAAAACTGTTATCTAAAATATACAAAGAACTCTTAAAACTTAACAGTAAGAAAACTAATAACTTGATTAGAAAATGGGCAAAATCTGAAGAGACACCTCACCAGAGAAGATGTACATATGAAAAAATGATCAATGTCTTATGTCATTTGGGAATTGCAACAAACCTGAGATACCACCAAGCCCTTATTACATTGGCTAAAACCCAAAACACGGACAACACCAAATGCTGGTGTGGATGTGGAACAACAAGAACTCTCATTTATTCCTGGTGGGAATTCAAGATAATATAGTCAATTTTGAAAACAGTTTGGCAGTTTCTTACAAAACTAAACATACTCTTACCATACAATCCAACAACCATATTCCTTGGTATTTACCCAAATAAAATTTTACCCAAGTGGTTTTATGTCCACTAAAAATCCTGCACATGGATATTTATAGCAGCTTTATTCATAATTTCCAAAACTTGAAAGGAACAAAGATGTCCTTCAGTAGGTGAATGGATGAATAAACTGTGGCACATCCAGACAATGAAATACTATTCAGCACTAAAAAGAAATGAGCTATCACACCATGAAAGGATATAGATGAAACTTAAATGCATACTACTAACTAAAAGAAGCCAATCTGAAAAGACTACATACTGTAGGATTAAAACAATATGATGAAAAAAAAAAAAAACAAAAAAAAAAACAATATGATGTTCTGGAATAAGTAAAATTACGGAGACAGGAATAAGATCAGTGGTTGCCAGGAGCTGAGGGATGAATAGGCAGAGCAGAGGATTTTTAAGGCAGTAAAACTATTCTGTATGATACTATAATGGTGGATTCATGTCATTATACATTCCTCAAAAGCCATGTAACATACAGCATCAAGCATGAACTCTGATATAAACTATGGACTTTTGGTGATAATGGTGAGTCAGTTTAGGTTGGCTGATTGTAACAAATATGCCATCTTGATGAGAGAAGTTGATAGTAGGAGAGGCCGTGATTATCTGGGGACAGGGAAATATATGGGAAAACTCTGTACTTTCTGCTTAATTTTGCTTTGAGCCTATACAATACTCTAAAAATAGTCTATTTTTGAAACATCAATGTTCCCATATGAGTAATTATTTGAGGCTTTGTTTTTTACCACTTTATTGAGGTATAATTGACATGTAAAAAGCTGTACATATTTAATGTATACAACTTGATGAGTTAGAGGATAAGTATACACCTGTGAAGCCATCACCACCATTAAAGCCATAAACATAGTCTCTCAAAGTTTTCTCCCACTCCCTTATTATAATTATAATTTTTGTGGTAAAAACATTTAACATGACTTCTGCCCTTTTAGCAACTTTTAAGTATAAAATATTGTTAGCTACAGATACTATGATGTATACTAGATCTTCAGAACTTATTTGTCTTGCATAATGAAATGTTATACACTTTGACCATAACCTACCCATGTCCCCCACCCTTTAGCCCCTGACAACCACCTTCCTACTCTCAGTTCTATGAGTCTGACTATTTTAGATTCCACATACAAGTGACATCATTCAGTATTTGTCTTTTGATGCTTTCATTGTTTTTTGCTTCTCTTAAGTAGCTTGAGACTAATTAAGGAATTCATGCAAAAGCTGGAACTATATATTTCAATATTATTATTATTTATATTATTATTATTTTAGAATATATTTCTGTAAAGCTTTACAATATTCATAGTATCCTCACTATTCACAAAGTACTTATCTAACATCTACTAAGATGTCTGCCAAACATTCTTCTAGGCCCTAGAGATACATCACCAAACAAAAAAATAAAAACCCCTCACCTCAAAAGCTTACATTCTAGTCAGGTAAGCCAAACAAAAAATAAATTAATAAATAATAAATAAGCCATATTTTAGGGCAAAAGGTAATAGATGCTATGGAGGAAAAAACCCCACCACATACAGTCAGGTAAAGAGTACCAGAAATCTTGGAATGTTGGATTACAATTCAAATAGTGTATATCTCCTCATGAGAATGTGACATTTGAACAAATAGTTGAAGGAGGTGAGAAGGAGAGAGCCAGGTGGGTATCTGGAGGAAAGTATTTCAAATTAAGGTAATAGGAGTACTAAAATTCTCAGGCAGAAGTGGTAAATTTAAGAGACTAAAAGGAGATCTGTGTGGCTGGAGCCAAGTTGTATGGGTGAAAGTAGAAGGAGATGAGAAATTGGAGTGGTGGGAGAGATCTTGTATTTTTATATTTTACTCATTTTTTTCTCACACTGATTTTGTGGGCAGCAACTCCAGAAACACACGAAAACTCTCTTGTCACATGAAGTTTTGATGGTATGATTCACTGGAGACAGCTTGATGTCTGTGCACCTAGAAGCCTCCTGGGCCTCCCATGACCTTGATGAATAGAGAGCAGTTAAAATTCTTACTTTGGTCTTGTGGACTCAGAAAACTGAGATCATTAGCATGAATGTAAAATGGGTTCCAAGTAGTACCCTCAAATTAGTGTCCGTTTCTGAGGTTAATTTAAAAACCAAAATATCAATGTATTAATTTAGAATGAGCAGTTAGACTTTCAGATGAAACAGATATGCTTAATGGATGGGAAACTTTCAGGCAGGACAGGTACGCCTAGGCAATATACTTGTCTGGTATGTATCTGAGATTTGTGTCGGAAGTAAAATCATAATCAAATTTGTTGGTAAACATGAATTTGTAAAAGGTAAATAAGGTACCAAAGGTTTAATGATATAAGACAGGGTTAACTTTATGTCTTCATCTCTGCATGAAGGTTAAGTACTGCCCATACTAGAGTCCATTACCTTAAATCCTGGAGGCTTTTCCAAGGCCATTCCTATTAGCATAGATGAGCATTAATATATGATTCTTTCTTGCTGTTCTTCTATTCATGACTGTCAACAATCCAATGATGTAGTTCCCTGGCATCATTACGTCTAAGAGGATCTTGTACGGCTCCTTGCCTTTCTGTTAATCAAATGTCTATCTTTAAAAATAAAACCTATGTGTTAAAGTATAGCATGCATACACAAAAGTACAAAAATCATAAATACACAGACCATGAATTTTCGCAAAATGGATGCACTGATGTAACCACCTCTAGATCAATAGATTTAAGATTTCCATCTCCCCAGAAGTCCTCTTCATGCTCCCGTTCTGTACTGCTTCAATATAATCTTGAAAACCACAAATACCAATTTCTATTGGCTTGGCCAAAAAGTTCGTTCGGGGTTTTCTGTACGATGTTATGGAAAAACCTGAACGAACTTTTGGCCAACACAATACTTCAATAAATTAGTTTTGTTGTTTGGAGTCTAACTATACTTGCTCAAAATTATTTTTGTGAGATCCATTTATGTGTATGGAGCGATAGTTCGTTCATGTTAATGCAGTTTTGAATGCCATTATATAAGTATATCAAAATGTATTTATTCTTTTTCATCGTTGAAGGACAGTTGGCAATTACCACTTATTGGATATTATTAATAGTTTTGCTATAAGCATTTTTTCACCTTTATGGTTCACATATATACATATTTCTATTGAGTATATACCTAGGATTGGAATTGTTGTCATAAGATATAGGTATTATCAGCTTTAGTAAATACTCTCAGTTTTCTAATATCTAAGGTATCAATGGACTCTTTCACTAATAATATGTGACAGGTCTGGGTTCTCTAAACACTATTGCCAACCTTTTAAAATCTTAGTCCTTTTAGTAACTCTTTATGGTTTAATTTGCATTTCTCTTACAAATGATGATGTAGACCTTTTGATATGTTCACACAAAGTTTTAATATTCTCTTTTATGAAAAATACACTTTAAAAATCTTTCTCCAGTTTTTGATAGGGTTGTTTCTCATTTGCTTATAAATTTGTAGGACTTCTTTATTTATTTTGAATACAAGTTATTGTCAGTTATTTGTATTGCAAATAATATTTCTAGTTCTGGGGATAATATTTTCAGTCTCAAAGTGTGTTTTGATAGACAGAAATTCTTTTCTTTAGTTTGAGTTTTCAGTCCTTTCATTTATGGCTAATGCTTTCTGTGCCCAGTTTACAAAATGGCATTTCTCTATGTTTGAGCAAAAATTTTTCTTCTATATTATCATTTACAGTATTCTTCATTAGATCCACAAGCCATTTGGAATTGATTTTTATGTATGTTATGAGGTAGGAAGTTAAGATTCATTTCTTTTCTGTATGATTTCAGTTGATACAGAACCATTTTTTGGAAAAACAAGGCAAAACTATCTCTTACTCCCTGTGCTACAATGCCTGAATCAAGCTTCCCTACACATGAGGATTATTTTCTGGATTCTGTTCTCTCTCATTGCTCAAGTTTTCTATCATTGTTCCTTAACACACTTTCTTAATTGCTGTAAATTTAAATGAGTCTCAATTGTTGCTGCTATAAATACTCTGAATTTGTTTTTATATATTTCAAAATTGTGATGGTTATGTGTGCCCCCTTTCTTTCTCATATCAATTCTAAAACCCCAGCTTCTCAATTTCCACAAAATAACATTTCCTTAATTTGGAATATCTAATGTATTTATCTTTAATATAATTACTGATGTATTGGGTTTAAATGTACTATTTTACTATTAGATTTCTATGCATACTAACTGACTTCTGTTCATTATATTCTCCTTTCTGGCTTTTTCAATAAATCAGTTTTATTTTGTCATTTTCCTCCACTTCCTTAGTATATTAACTATACATTTTTTTCTTCTTTTATATGCTAACTCCAGTGGTTACAACATACATTCTTGCTTTGTTAAAGTCTGATATAAATTAGTATATACGTTGGTATATTTACTGCTTCTCAAACACTGGAAGAACCTTGAAAACACTCTAATACCAATTACATTTTATTATTATTTTCATGTGTTTAATTCTACATGTACTTCAATCCTCGAAGATTATTATGACTATTTTAAATTGTTGGTATTCACTTAAATTTACTCTTATATTTATGTTTTATTGTTATTCTTCATTCCTTTTTACTATTTTGTTATCCATCTGGTTTATTTTTCTTCTGCCTAAAGAACCCCCTATAACATTTGTGTCAATATGATTTATTGGTGATTTCTTCTCTTAGTTTTTGCTTGTTTTAAAGTTCATTTCATTTTTATATTTACATTTTTCCATTGGATTTAGAATTATTGATTGGTAGTTGTTTTATTTAAGCACTGATATATATATCTCATTTTATTCTAGCCTCTATATTTTCTTTCAAAAAGTCAGATGTCAGACTTGAAGGAATGTGTGTGTGTTTGTATGTATGTTTATTTTACCCTACTTGAATTCATAGAATTTCTGGAATCTGAGGCTTGAAGTTGTCTATAGTTTTTGGAAAATTCTCCATGTATCCCTTCAAATTTCAAGTTTACCTCACTCTCTCATGTTTTTCTGTTAGTCTTAACTGTTTTTGATTTTTCACTATGCCTCTTATGTCTATTATGCTCATTTCTGAATACTCTTTTCTTTCTCCATGCTTCAGTGAAATTTTTGTATTTCTCATCTTCCAGTTAGCAAACCCTGTCTTCAGCTATGCCTCAACTACTGTTAAATTTACCTATTGTATTCTTAATTTCATTTATTGCATTTGTACATTATAGAATTTCCATTTAACTATACTTTCTCATAGATTGCAATATCTGGAGAAATTACTTATCATTAACTTGAACGATTATCAAGATACTTAAAGTCTTCCTCTGATTACTCCCATTCCAAATCATTTATATGTCTGTTTTACTGTCTCTGTTTTTTCACTTAGGTTTTAATCATTTAGTGCTGTTTTTTATGATATTTCTCATATGTTTCTATTTAATTCCTGACTTTGTGTATAAAAATTTTTAGGTCTAATTTGGAGATCTGTCTGGTGTTATCTTGTAACAGAGAGGATTTTCTTTTTCTTCATGATAGGAAATTAGAACAGTTGCATATAAATTTAATATAATATGGGATTTACGTAGTTTGAAGGTAAGCTTCTTTCTTTGTGAGAGCTGGCCAATTTCTGCTTTTGCTCTAACTTCATTGGTAATTGTGTTTCTAAAGTCCTTACTGAAATATGCATGATATAAGGGTCCCACTTTGTCAGTCTCTGAAATCCAATTTTTTTTTCACCCAGTTTTGAAAAAACTGGCTTGGTAGTTAGCTCACTGATTATTTGAAACAGGTGTTGTTTGTTAATTTGTTTTAAAGTTTGTTGAGCTTTCCTAGCTTTTGTTAGTGGATGAATTGGTTCTATAACAAATAATTCTGCCATTATTATAAGTGGGAGCTGTATATGCAAATTACCATAAATGGAAAATAGGTATATTTTATGTTAATTATCAAAAGGAGCCTTACTTCCCTGATTGTAAAATTATTGAAGGAAGTTTTATTGTAAATCTAGCATAATAAGGTTTGAAGCAGGCTAAAACCTGCTTCAAATTTTAAAACCAAAATCATATGAACTGCTTCATCTCCTAAAAATCATACAGCTCTCAATTTTCAGAAAGTCAGTTGCAAGTTGGATTTTCTTATTCTATATCCAGGCTCTTAGCCCCTCAAAACAGTTTGATAACACAAGCTCAAGTTTACAAAATATTTTCTGTGAACTTTGTAGTTAATTTGGCAGCTCTTCTTCTCTATTCAGGAAACCATAGCAGTGTTTCCCAGCTAATAGTATGAGAAGTTAATATTTCAACATTGCCCTATACATTTATATGACTGTATAACATTTAAGTGGTCTACTTATGAAAAGCAATTAAAGAAATAAAGTCCTCTTCCAACAATATTCACATAATTTTACTTTTAGTGCTCTTCTTGCCTGAAAATATATAGCTTTATGTCCTATAGCTAAACTGTTGGATCCTTGTCTTTATGTATGAAAACTTATAAAACGGATTTGGAGCCAAATTCCACTAACACGCATGCACACTCACATACACACACACAGATACACACACAGATATACCATAAAATACACTCCTAGCTAGTCTTAAAGCTTATAACTTAGTTTCCCACCTCTTCCCATCCCACCACCACTGCCACTTCAGGAAAGTGTGTTTGTGGTGAGTTGTCATGTCAGAAATATATAATTTTCCCTTTCATTACTGTGTTCCAGAATCTATTCTCAATTGCCCTCAGATTGTGAAAACACGTGTCAAAATCCAAGTAATTAAGACATTCAATATATGGTGATAATTTAATTTTAAGCAAAACTTTCATAGAAAATAAATTCTTTCCTATACCAGAGGTAGCATTCTGTTTTATGTGTAAAAGACTTTGGAAGCTAAAGCATGAGGAAAAAGAAAAACTGATTTTGCAATGTATCTTATGGTCTTTATAATTTTTGAACATTTAAAAACTTTCTTATAGATGCTTTTTAAAGGAATATTTTTCTACCTTCTCTTTGTATTATGTAGAATGCTAATTACATATTCCTCTTTTGTTTTCAAAATATAAAGTTAACCAAATCACTATTTCATATAATCTCCAGAAGTGTATGAGGTGACTGTAGCAGGGAAGCAAATTTGACTTTACAAGCATGATATATTTATTGCATATGTATAACTAATGTAAAACCATCAATTCAATAAAATTAATACATGAGCAAAAATGATAACAAAACTTTTTTGATAGCAGTCTTGTTTTGCTCTGAATCATTTGGACAATTTTATTTTAATTTCCTTTTAAATTGATGTAGATTTTAATCTTTTTCATATTTATTGAAATTAAATTCTCTTAATTCATCCTTGATATTTTGAGGAAGCATCTCCTGTCAGTTGTGTCTCCTGTCAGAAAGAACCAAACTAGAATATCTAGAGAAACGTTAATTACTAAAACCCTTTAAAAAGAATGTCCTTTAAAAAAACTGAAGATCAGAAGTGAAAATCACTTCAACAAATAAAGCTCTAAATATATATCATTGCATGAAATAATGATTAAATACAGAAGACTTTATAAGCACCTGTGTGTGTTTTAGTAAATAGAGATTTACAATCAAAATGCAGTATCATTCAGCCATGTGTTAAGTAGGTATTAACACAAGGGGAACTGCTAGCATCTTAATGAAGAACCGCTATCAAATAATTATTTATTTTTACTTCTGATTCTTTTTGTGCTTGGTTATTATACTAACCTTAACATTTTCACCTTTAAGATTTCTACTCCTTAAGTATCTTTCTTTTGGAAGCCAGTCTCATTTTAAGGAAAAAAAACATAAAATTATGCTCCAGTTGGGTTGGAACCAACTCTGTACTATAATATGCCTATATCGAAGCCCATTTTCTTTTTTTGTAACCAGGTCTTTGTATTTCTATATTAGGAAATATATCTGGGTATTTTAATCACCATACAGAAGCTGAACTTTATTTAACATTATTAATGAAGTAGTTTAATAGTAACTAGAATTTGGAAGATGCAGAACAAAACGTTATTTTACGTATTTGAAAAAGCAAGTTAGATAATCGGTTCTCATCGAAGTCACTAATTTTCACAGTACTATCAAAGCATTTATTAAACTATTTTGATTACATTTTATATACTTGCTTATTTAAATGATTTCTAACTACAAAATGATGGGAAAATTACTCCAGGCATATTTTTTTTTCCTCTCTAGCACTTGGTTGATTAAATTCCCTCACCGCCTAAGGACTATAATTAATATTAGCACATTTTTAATTCTAAAGGGTATTTGACCATTTTTTCTCTTATTTTTATGATTAATATATGTATATACATATATATTTGTATGAAAGAAATTTTCATTAAAAGTTATTACTAATGCAAACTTAATTGTGTTTTTAATTTAGCTTAGTATTTACTTGTGAGCCAAGCTAAAGCTATAGCTACTGAGAATACCTTCATAACTTAAACAGGACAGGAAACAGTACAAATTTAGATCAAACTGTTTCTTAATGAGAGTAGAAAATATGGAAGGAAATCTAACAGGTGCCTAGCTCTCTAAGCAAATAGAACTAATGAGACAAATTTTCCATTTTGCAGAGAATAAAAAGAAAGAGTAAGACGCATAGCAACAATTGAGGAATATATGATAAGCCATCTGGCTTAATGATATAAATAGATGATAATTTCCATATGCAGTTCTCAATATTGGTACAAACACAAGACTACTAAATGAGTACTTAACCCACTTAAACATCTGCCAGGACTCTCATGCAGCTACAGTAAGCTTACCTAGCTGATACTTGATTAAGTTTTTTGACCAGTTATTCTCTATATACAAGGTAAATGTCAAGGGAATCTGATAAATTGGACCATACCCTGACCAAAACAGCTATTAGGCCAAATGCAACTGATGGGGTGAGTCCCTAGGAGTAAGTGACCTTGACACTGAAAAGGACAAAACTATGCAGAAAGAAATACACCCAGGTATAGAAAAGTGTTTTGCTTTATTTAAAGAAGAAATGTGCCCTTCATTCATAACATATTAAAATATGTATAAATACATAAAATATGTATAAATATGTATAAAAGCTTTCATGCATAAAAGTTTTCAGATATAAATATGTAAAAGGGAAAATAGAATCAAAGAATCTGGAAATCTACAAATATGTAATTTTGAATTGTCAATTATATATTGTACTGATTTGTTATTTATTTAACAAAATACATGTTTTCTGAGGGAAAAGTTTAAAAAATGACTAAAGAAATCAGTTTAGTTTTAAAAAAAATTCTCCAATCAGTTTAAATTTTTAACTAATAAATACAAACAATAGGAAAAAAAAGTTAAGTAACTCTGAGAAAATGTATGAAGTCATAAGAAAAATGGTAAGAAATTAATTGCTCACTTTTTATATTTAAAGCAAAAAATATATATCGGAAAGGACAATGATCACTTCCATTTAACCTAATAAAAAACAATCCTAGAGGAAAATGTGATAAATTGTGTTTTTATAGCAGCAGTTACCCAATTTGATGTACTCACCAGTGTACAACTAAGATTTTTTAAATTAAGAGATAAGGAAATATTTGAATTCATAACCATAACTACCAATTATCTGATGATATTTCCAGTATTTTTTATCAAACAATAAAATGGTGGTTAATATGACTATTTTATTTTTGTTATTTCTTATAGTCAAAATAAATTCTTGCATAATTGACATTGCTCTTGATTTTACGTACCCTTGCTTATTACATATGTGAACTGAGTAGTGTACGTGGATAATAACATCTTTATTTTCATCCCTATATTCATTCATTCAACATATATTATTGAGCAACTACTATTTCCAGACACTGGTACAGCACTTGTGAAGTGTCAGAGAATGGAGAGTCGTTGGCTTGTGGATATATTTTGAAGGTAGAGCCATCAGAATTCTCTGACAGATTGAACGTAGGTTGTGAGAGAAAAAAGAATCAGAAATGACTCTAACATGTTTCTCCTGAGCAAAATTATCCTATGGATTCTTAAGAACAAATTTAGGAAAAAAATTGATTTGAGCGGGAACAAGGTACTATAAATCAAATTTTATAAGAATCCTAAAACAGAACCATCCTCCATAGGACATAAGAATTAAAATTGTGGACAACCTCAGATGATTTTCACAGGAACAAAAATAAGTAAATAAAAACATTAAACTGAGGAACAAAAATTATATTTAAAAACTATAAAAAGTAAGAGGAAGGTGAGAGTAGAAATAGAGGAGTAAGTAAGCTAAGAGAAAAACCTCACAAGTTGTAAAAGAGAAGGTAAGATAAAATAACCCCTCTGGTCAATGGAAAGGAGAAGTTAAATTGCGGTCTTATATATACAACAGCCCACATGCATTAATGATGTCAGATTTGAAGCAAAAATTGTTCTACAATCAGGTGCTTCAGCTGTATTTGCAGCTAGAGGAATAGGAACAGTGAGAATGATAGCTAGAGGAGTCCCATTTAAAGGTGAGCCTTAAGAATGAAGAGTCCCTGAAATGGAAGAAAGGAGTGCAGAAAAAAGAGAAGGACACTGTAACCCGTGATAAAAGGCAGGAACTAATGCACAGTAATATTCAGAGGAAATATGCTGTGTGTGCTAATGGGAGAATTATATTAATGAGGAAATCGCTTTGATTTCCTACTTCCTTCTGAGAATAATTTAAAGACCATTTATTTTCTTATTAATACAGAAGACTGGACTTGAAAAAATAACAGATATACATGACAGCAATATTTTTGTAATATTAGTTGATGTTTTACTCCTGAAATTGCTCTTTTTTTTCTACTCCCCTCCACTGTTTCATTCAATTAAGCAGATTTGGAATCATTATCTTGGGGTAAGGGATATGAGTTAGATGGAAAATAGAAAACACTCTGTAAGTTGTTACTTTTGTTTCCAAAACACTAAGCCCCTTTAAAAAATTCACTGGGCCTATGGTATATTTAGATGTTTGGGAGAGTGAGATTTGAGGATTGTGTCTTTCCTCTGGAGCAGTGTTTCTCATCCTGGAGCAATTTTGCGCCCCTGAGTAACATTTGGCAAAATCTGGAGGCATTTTTGAATGTCACCACGAAGTAGGATGGGTGGTGCTGCTGGCGTCTAGTGGGTAGAGACAAGGGATAATGGTAAACATACTACAATGCGCAAGACAGCCCTTCCACCCCAGAGAAGAATTATCCAGCCCCAAATGTCAAGAGTGCCAAGGTTGAGAAACATTGCTCTAGGGAGGCTGGAGAATATTCTCTTTCTTTCATAGGAAGACAAGAAAGTATGAATGAGAAAAGAGAGTAGAGGGGGTGGCTGATTATGAAGGAAAGCATCCATTTCCCTAGTAGAGTCCTGGATGTTGTGAGGACATCTTGTCTCACAAGCTGATACCTAGAGGCATGGCATGAGCACAATAAAGAAGGACTGTGCATTGTGTTCAGGACAGTCTGGTTTGAGCCTGGCATCATGGTGCTTCTGTATGTCAGGGAAGTTATAGAATGGTCCCATGTCTCAGGGCACAGAAAGGTAGAGAGAGGTGACTGGAAGTGAAAATGCTAATCGAAGGACAGTGAGGGAGCATCTCAGGGAAGAACCTAATGAAGAACTGGAGACAGGCTGGGGGATGCCCTAGGTTGGCCAATTTTACAACAAGGTTGTGGCTTGAGGTGGATACAGAAAGTCAAGCCCTGGAAGAGAATACACTCTCTGTTTAGTCTAAAGAGGGTTCTGTCCAGCAACACAGGAAAATGTTTCCCAGGAAGACAGTTAAGTTTAGGAAAGCGTTTTGCATAAGGAAAAGTTTTCATAGAAATAAGCTTAAAATAATCCAATTTCGGATGATTACACTTGAGCAAGGGACTTTGCTGTGCATGCCAAACATTAAAAATTTCTAAAGCTAAATTTAAATACATCAGATTAGAAGATGGAGAAATTCTTCACTTTTCCCAAGTACAAGGTTTTTAATATAGGGCTCTATATAGTTGCTGTTGTTTGCTTTGTTTTTTGTTTTGTTTTTGTTGTTGTTTAACTTAGACATTCTAACTCACATGGCTGGGATTGAAACACTGAAGGAATGCCATTTTGCACACATGTAGCCATTTATTATCCTTCTGCCCTCAAGACTTCTAACAAAGATTGGAGGGAGGGCAGTGGAATAGAAGTTTGGTTTGGTTTAGTTTTGGTTTTGGTTTTTTTGTTTGTTTTCTTTGTCTGAATAACCTGACCTCTTTGTATCATGGTTCTGTAAGGATAGTAATGTTACAACTCTTATAAAGTCCGAACTATTTAAACATCTAAAAATATATCAAATTCATCAAAAGTGAGAAAGCATGCCTTTACAGTATAGTAACTAAATTTACTAAGCACTAAGTATGTGCCAGCCATTATACTAGGACTCTGCATGTGTTATTTGCAACAATACTGTGAGGAAGTTCATGCTAATATCCCCATTTTAAACTCTAAGAAACTAATATATAAAGATGTTAAGCAACAAAAAAAGGTCACAAATTTAGGAGTGGGGAAATCATTGTTTAAATCTAAGCAGTCTGGTTTTAGAGTGTGTGTTGGTAGGTTAGAACCACCTCTACTCCAGGATGGAAGTTTCCCAGAAGCTTTCAAGTAACACGTATATTTTACATCATTGAGTAGGACTTAATACTAGCTGCAAAGAGACTGGGAAAGGAAATCTTTTTCTCTGGGAAGCCATGTAAACAGCTAAATATCTAATGCTATGGAAGAGGAGAAATCAGATTTAGGATACAATTAGAAGTCTGTGCCTCTGGCTAATTAGAATAAATATTTATTGTATCTCCTGTATATAACATGATCTCCATCTTGCCCTCATAGTACAAGCATCAGTACTGATGAACTTGTCTAGATGTTCCTTGATTAATATTAAAATACTTTGTCTATTAAAATTATTTAGAATGAAAAAATTAAGTTTTATTATCAAAAAGTGCTTTACATCTGTTCTTAAGAGATGCTGCCTCTACGGGAATTCCTGAGTCATAATTCCAAGATAGCATGTAAGTCACACCAACTTTTAGGTAAAATATCGGCATTGGTGAAATTAACAACTAAATTACTGTGTACAGTCTGTGCAATTATTTTCTTTGTCACATGAAACCTAAAATGTTTTGATTTTCAAAGAATGCATGAGCTGTCTCTTGTTGTGTCTATTGGTTCAAACTCAAACTGTTTGATACTAAACCTTCAGGGTCTTCATTACTGGTCATTGTTGTTATGTGGGAAAGCCTTTAAGTATCTTACAATAGGCTACTTTTACAAACTTCCAAGTCTTTCCTAATAATTTTTCAGAAGCTGTACTTATTTTTTTTTCTTTTTAGGTAGACAGCCAAGGTGTAATACTGAAGACTGAGGCCCTCTTTTCCAATAGATATGAAATTTAATCCCTTTTTCTTTTCTCATTGAATTTTTAAAAGAACATTTAAATTAATGTGAAATTAGAGAGGTACTAACTGATATTCTTGCCTTTCTGTAGTTTTAGTGAGTTAAGAATTTAACTGTTAAGTTTAAAATTGACCATGAACAATATAACTCTGAAATCATGTTTGAAATCTGAAGGTTTGGAAACAGAGCACTGGAGCTTTCTGGAGTTAATATATTGGCATTAATATCAGGAAGCAGCTGTCCAAGATCAAGAAGCAGAAAGTTTGTCACAGGCAGGTGCAAGATTCACTAAGTCAGTGTAGAGGAGAAGAGGCTAGAGTCCCCACTAGAGAAGGACCAGACAAACACACATTCCTAGGCCAGCTTAGACATGATGGGTTACCCTTAAATTATGATCAATAATTAACTCTAAGACTACACACTAGTTAGAATAGATTATACTTTGTCCTTTTTCTCCCAGTGTGCTTATATTTAAACAATAAATAACAATATAATTCTTTGTCTCTATCCTGTATTGTTGTATTGCAAATAATCAAATGTAATAATAAATAAATACATTTTTAAGAGGGAAGTCTTAGATCAGTACACCAGTATGACATGGTAATTACCATTATGGTGAATTTATTTAGAAAGCAAAATAGTAAGACTTTATAGGATTGTTTCCAAGAGAAGTCCTGTTATGATTAGTGTAATAAATAGGCCTACAAAATACACCAGGATATAGAGTCTATTTTCTTGTAGCCCTTTGTGAAAATTTTGCCACATCATCTTATTACTATGTTTGCTTGTGAAATATTTATAATGTCATGCTCATGGGAACACTGAATATTGTGTTCTTTAAAACTAACATTATTTGCAAGCAATGTAAGTATTGTTGATCCTTCGACCACAAACATAATTCCCATATTTAGAAGAAATTCACTGTGTGCAGTTTTGTATTTTCATTTTTACAGATAATCATGGATAGTTAGAATAAACAGGTTTTTCCCTTCTCAATGACTACATTGTTGACATATTTGAAAGACTATTTTCCAATGCACTATTTTCCTCAACATAGACTTTCAACAAATGTATCAACCTGAAATTTCTGATTCAGTTCTTAGTACTATTTTAATTCTCCTATATTTGTATCAAAAAGTGACTTGGATTTCTGTGTGACTCTGAGTAAATGTCTGTCTTAGATAACAGACTGGATGATGATCATGTATTTTTTACAGCTTTTCCTAGAGATGTACTCACAGCTTTCTGGGAAACCCATATCACGGCTCCACATGGACATTATAGGGAAGTTGATGCTTCCATAACTTTTACTAGTTTGCTCACTCGTTGACCTTCTTTCCTGTGGAAATAGTCTTGTGTCGTATTTTCTTTTTGACAATCCTCCTCAAGTTTATGCAAGGTATTTCGTGTTTAGCTTTCACTTTTATATATTCTTGTGTCTATTTTAATATTACTCGACTTTTATGACTGCCTATACATACTCTTTTGAATTAATTATTTTTAAAGTGTAGAATAGAAAGCATCCTAAACAAATCACTTATTCAAATAGAACTGGAGGGGCAAGTGAAATATGAGTCTGCCCCAGGACTTACTTTCTCATATCATATCCACAATGACTTTGAATAGCAGACAATTCCACAGTGGCTTTCATGGTGTTCCTTTTTATTCTCTGTTGTTACAATGGATATTTTAGAATAACTATATTTCCCTTTAGGTGTCTGATAGGATTTAACCTCACTAATTTACAAATAGGAAAAAAATGAAATTATCTAGCACTTTTAGTGCAAATTTCAAACATATTTGTGGAATTAGACAATGAAAAGTGTTTGAATTGCCCTAGATAAGATGGATTCAGGAACTGCTTTATTTACCTTTGTTATGAGTTATCACGTTAATGACCATTGCTGACAAATGGGAGGGAATAAACATTCATTATAATATTGCAGCATAAAAGCGCCTGTCAGGTTTTACTCTTCCACTGTGCCTTTGATATATTAAGCATATGTTCTCTTAGATTCTGACTTAAGATCAATAAAAAGTGACCTTTCTGTCCTGGGTTCATAAAACACTTAGATGTCCTTCATGTGAACTTCCTCAGCAATTGTACTTGCACCAACCTGATGCTAACTCCAAACATTTATTGATCTTGCTTTCCATTTATTCCCAACACTTAGACTGAGGTAATTCCATAATAAATTCTTGCTTCAAAAATAGTTAAGAAAATATACGTATGGCAAACAAACATATGAAATGATTATCAACGTCGCATGTCATCAGGGAATTGCAAATTAAAATAATGAGACACTACTAATTCGATTGGCTAAAATCCCAAACACTGATGACACCAAATGCTGGTGAGAATGTGGATCATACTCTTATCATACGATCCAGCGATCATACTAACTGGTATTCACACAAAGGAGCTGAAAACATGTCCATATGAAAACATGCCCATGGATGTTTATAGCAGCTTAATTCATAATTGCCAAAACTTGGAAGCAACGAAGTTGTCCTTCGGTAAGTGAATAGATAGATAGACTGTAGTGCGCCCATACAAAGAGATATTCAGCACTAAAAAGAAATGAGCTGTCAAGCCATAAAAAGACGTGGAGAAAAATGCATATTACTAAGTGAAAGAAGCCAATCTGAAAAGGCTGTAGGATTCTACTATATAACATTCTGGAAAAGGAAAAATTAGAGACAATAAAATGATCAGTGTTTGCCAAGAGTTTGGGAGAGGGAGGAATGAATAGATGGAGCACAGGGGACTTTTAGGGCAGTGAAGCTATTCTGTCTGATACCATAATGATGGATATATATTATTATACTTTTTTCAAAAGCCATACAATGTACAGCACCAAGAGTGAATCCTAATGTAAACTATAGATTTTAGTTAATATATCAATATTGGCTCATCAATGGTAACAAGTGCACCACACTACTTATAAGATACTAATAATCAGAGAAACTGTGTGTGTATTGTGTGTGTGTGTAGGTGTGTGAAAAGTTGGTGATAGTGAGGGGTACATCAGAACTTTTTGCACTTTCCATTCTATTTATATGCAAACCTAAAAGTTCTTGGAGAAATAAAGTCTAATACTTTGTTTTAAAGTTATTGAATATGTTTTACAAAACCTGGTTATATCTTTGGTTTTCCAAAGGCATTTTAAAATTTTAAAAATTCAAAATTAATTTTGGTTAAATTTAATTTAACATTTAATGCTTTCACCTAGAACATCTGGTTGGAAAATCTGATTGCTTGACAGTGCCCAGCTTCAGGCTTAATTGAAAAACAAACTTTCTCCAAACTGCTGAAAAAAGGGCCTGAGATCCTTTCATGTTAAAACACAGTCTCCTTGGGCTTCATAGATAACATGGGAAATTATACTATTTCTGTGATGTCCAGACAATACCGGGAGCAGTGCCCCACTGCACTGTAGTTGATTCATAGTGGCTCATGATAGTTGACTTAGTGCTTTTCTTTCTAATTCAGTGATAACATATTTTTTGCTTGAATTTGGTCATGGTGGAGTATTTACATCATGAACATCAGCAAATGCTGCAAATCAGTTCATTTCTTTTTTTGGTTTGTTTTAGAGAGCGGGCTTACCAGCACACCATTGATTAATACAGTATCTCAAACTTATATCTATAGGAAATAACTTGCCCAAGTTTAAATGTATTATACAAAAACCTTCTTCCCAAAAAGACCAAAAAAATAACAATTTTGATGTCAATATTTTCCAGAAAAAAATCATTTTTCTACATTTTTTAATTGAAGTATAGTTGGTTTACAATGTGTTAATTTCTGCTGTACAGCAAAGTGATTCAATTGTACATATATGTACCTTCTTTTTCATATTATTTTCCATTGTGGTTTGTCACAGGATATTGAATATAGTTCCCTGTGCTATACAGTAGGACCTTGTTGTTTATCCATTCTATATACAGTAGTTTGCATCTGCTAATGCCAAACACCCAATCCATCCTTCCCCCACTCCCTCTCTCCCTTGGCAACCATAAGTCTGTTCTCTATGTCTGTGAGTCTGTTTTTGTTTTGTAGATAGGTTCATTTGTGCCATATTTTAGATTCTACATATAAGTGGTATCATAAGTTATTTGTCTTTCTCTTTCTGACTTACTTCACTCTGTATGACAGTCTCTAGGTCCATCCATATTGCTGCAAATGGCATTTTTCTACATATTTTTATTCTCTTGATTTTCTAGAACCTTGATAGTAGTTTGTTTTTGAAGTTTCTAAATTGCATTTTTGTAACAGAAATGAATCTAAAGGATCATAAAAGCCTGTGGGCAATACAGATTAGGGATTAGTGAAGATGTTAACAAATGATTAATTGGAATAATGGAAGGAATTGAAGGAGAGTCTATATGCAGATGCCCAAGGCATTCAAACGATTCTGCCTTAAGGTAATTGTCAAAATCTAGTGATGAAAAGGCAATGGGGAGAATACTAAAGTTTGTATGTGGGGTTTTTTTTTTTTTGGATGCCTAGTGTACTCCATGTTCTTTTCTACTAAGCCTATATAATATTAATGCATGTTGAAAGAATTATAGCATTAGGTTGTGGAATTCCAAGTAGCAAGATGAAGGTTAATGGTGGTAAATTGAGAGAAAGAAGTATATAGAGACTGAATGCAAAACCAGTAGCAAATATGTAATTTTGATTATTGAAAGCAATTAATACATTAATTTAAAACAAAAAATAATTGTGCCAGGCCCTGCACTAGGCATAAGGAATACAAAAATGTTTCCTGACAAAATTAACTCAGCTGGTAAGGTTTCTTTTTTTTTTTTTTTTTTTTTAGAAGGGAGACCGGGTGGTAGTCAGCCAGGGACACTGGGGAGGAGGGTATTCTTTGTTTTCTTTCTTTTTTTTTTTTTTTTTAATATTTATTTGGTTGCACCAGGTCTTATTTATTTATTTATTTTTATATTTATTTTTGGCTGTGTTGGGTCCTCGTTTCTGTGCGAGGGCTTTTCTCTAGTTGCGACAAGCGGGGGCCGCTCTTCATCGCGGTGCGCGGGCCTCTCACTATCGCGGCCTCTCTTGTTGCGGAGCACAGGCTCCAGACGCACAGGCTCAGTAATTGTGGCTCACGGGCCTAGTTGCTCCGCGGCATGTGGGATCTTCCCAGACCAGGGGTCGAACCCGTGTCCCCTGCATTGGCAGGCAGACTCTCAACCACTGCGCCACCAGGGAAGCCCCTGGTAAGGGTTCTTAACTGAGGCAATTTAGTTATAAAAAGACTACAAAGTCCTCTGGGAACAGTAACAATGTGTGTCAGTGTTGGTTTTTCACTCTGCTTGTTTTTCAAGATCTTGATACTTTTGAAGACTATTTGCCAGATATTTTGTAGAATGTCCTTTTATTTGGGTTTGAGTGATATTTTCTCATGTTTGAACTGGAGTTAGGGATTTTGAAGAATACCACAGAGGGGAGGTTGCCTTCTTATACTATCACTTGATTTTGACATGACTATTGTTAGTGATGGTTACCTTGATCACTTGTTTAAGCTGAAGCTGCCAGACTTCATGTAAAGTTACTCTGTTTTCCTTTCTGTACTCTGTTCTTTGGACATTAGTAAATCCAGCCCACACAGGGAGGAAAAGTAAATTGTACCTTCTGTCGGATGGAGTATCTGCATACATTATTTGGAATTCTTTAAAGATTTGTCCTTTCTATGCCATTTATTTATTTACACAATTATTTATGTATGTCCGTATGGACTCACTGATATTTAATGATTTGTGTTATATTCTAATACTATGTTATATAAATAACTCAATTTACGATGCTCAATTGTTCCAGCTTTGGCCATTGGGAGCTCTTTCACAGTGCCCTCCATGATTCATTCTTTTTCTCTTTCTTTCTTTCTTTCTTTCTTTCTTTCTTTCTTTCTTTCTTTCTTTCTTTCTTTCTTTTCTTTTTTGCTTTCTTGACATGCATCTATCTCTCTTTTTTCTCTGTTTCAGCACATAAAAACTTTTAAGACTGTAAAGTGTTCCAGCTCATAGTGTATTTTTTTTTCCCTGCTTCAGGCCTGGTATTAGTAATTTTTTCAAGAATATCTGATTCCTTTTCCTGGAGAATGGGTATTTTAAACTAAAATCTAAGTGCTGGTTGTGCTTATTTCTACTAAGATGTCACTGCTTCTAGATCCTCTCTAACACACACCATATTTGTAACAGTCTGTAATCCATTCTGAGATTCTCCAACATTCTGGTTGATTTAAAATATTTTTTCTTTAAATTTCATACTTTGTGATATAAAGTTATACATATGTTGACAAATGCAAAATGTCATGCATCCACCAACGCATTGTCATACGGAAGAGTTACATAACCCTCAACATTTCCCTGCATATTTCTTTTGTAGTAAACCCTTTACTCTCTCCAAAATCCAAAAAAGACCATTGAACTATTTTCCTTCCCAACATTTTCACTTTTTCCAGGATGTCATGTACATGGAATCATATAACAAGTAGACTTTGGGGTATGGCTTTTTCCTTTTAGCAAAAAATCTTTAAGATTCATCCATATTGTTACCTGCATCAATTTTTCATTCTCTTTTATCCCTGAATAGTTTGGGATACTATTCCATAAAACATTCACATGTTGAAGGAAATCTTAGTTACTTCCAGTTTTTAGAGATTATAAATTAGACTGTTATAATAATCCATGTATAGGTTTTTGTGTGAACATAAGTTTTAAATTTACATATGTAAATACCTAGGAGTGTGACTGCTAAGACTGTAGATTACAACTTCAAGTGGAATGCAGAAATCTCATCACCATTTTCATTCCTTTACCCTCTTTCCTTTATGATATGGTTATCTGAAATATTACCTTTTCATTACACTGAGAACCAGATTAAACCATTTTATAATTATTTTTGCTTTTAACTCTCAAACATAATTTTTAAATATCAAGAAGAGGATAGTCTATTATATATTTATCCTTTCCATTTCTCTTTCTTAATTCTTAATGTTTTATATTTCCTTATAATTTATTTTCTGCCTGCCCCTACCCAGCAGATCCTATGAAAGGTATTGTGACTTCCACCCCTCTTGGTACTGAGATGGCAGTCCACCCACATTTGAACCATAACCCACAGAAGTTGGCCAGGAAAAGCATTCTGAACCTAAGCATGTTAGCTACCAACTGAAATAGAATATTTACAGAGGAATAGTCTTATAACACATAATATGTTCAGGGTACAATGCAAAATTACTTGTCATTCTAAGAATCAGGTATATCAGGAAAGATTTAACCAAACAAGAACCTGTAGGAGATTTATATTAAGAGGTTTATTGCTAGGAATTGGCTTACCTGATTGGAGGCTGGCTAGTTAAGTCTAAAATTCATAGGACAGGCAGTCAGGAAGAAGAGACTGGAGGTATTGAGTATGGACTGAAGCTGCTATTCTCAAGAGAAAATTTCTTCTGTAAGGATGTCTCATCTAAGTTTTTAAGCCCTTTCAACTGATTGACTCAGACTGACCTAGATTATCTACAATATGCCTTATTTAAAATAAACTGTTTGTGAACTTTGATTACACTTACAAACTATATTCACAGAAAAACTAGATTAGTGTTTGATTGAATAACTGGGGATTATCCTCCAGTCAAATTAATACATCTAAATGATCACCATACCAAACAAATCTCAATTTGAATGAGAAAAGGCAATAAATGAACACTAACACTAAGATGACACAGGTGTTGGAATTCTCTGGCATGGATTTCAAAGCAGCTGATGTTAAAAATACTGTAATGAGAAATTGCAAACGTTCTTGAAACATTTAAACTGTCAAAAATCTCAGCAAAGAAATAGAAGACATAAAGAAAAGGCAATGAAAATTTTTGAATTAAAAAATACAATAGCCAAATTAAAAATAATAATAATTGGATAAGCTCAATGTAAGAATGGAAACAGCAGAAGAAACAATCAATGAATTTGAAGATAGAGCAATAGAAATTATACAGTCTGAACAACAAGGAGAAAATATATTGAAAAAGAAAGAAATTGATCCTCAGAGAGTTGTGAGACAATAACAAAAAATCTAATAAAATAATTGTTCATCAGAGTCAGAAAAAGAAGAACTTATGGAACTGAAAATATTTGAAGAAACCAATGGCTAAAAACTCCCCAAATTTGGTGAAGAGCAAAACATAAACCTACAGATTAAACAAGTTGAACAAATGAAAACAGGATAACATCAAAGAAATCTATGCCTAGACATTTCTTGATCAAATTTCTGAAAATTAAAGACAAAGAAAAATCTTGAAATCAGACAGAGAGAAACTATACATTAACCATGAGGAACAACAAAGGCAGCAGATTTCTCATCAGAAATCATAGAGACCATAAGAAAAGAGGCACATTTTTTTAAGTACTGAAAGAAAATAACTGTCTGCCCAGTATTCTATATCCAGTGAAAATATACTTCAGGAATAAAGGTGAGATAAAATCATTCCCAGAGGAAAGAAAGCTAAAAGCAGATGTGCTCTAAAGAACGTCTTTAAACTCCAAACTTTTACCAGTTACTATTTACAAGAATTAGAAGAGCAAGAGAAAGAATTAAAGCACATATGTAAAGATATGACTAGGTAAAGATATGAATAAATGATTCACAGAAAAGTAAATCATATGATAGTAAATATATGAAAAGTTATCAATTTCCCAAGCAGTCAAAAAATATAAATTAAATGATAATTAGTAATCATTTTATACCCATCAGATTAAAAATTTTAAAAGGAATGATTCCAAACGCTTCTGCCAATGGTGATAGTCAGAGGATATGTACTCTTATTTTAGTGGTGGATATATGATAGGCTTTTATTAAATATACTTTATATATTAATCATGGGTATGCATTTTTGGAAAGCCATATTCAAATAGTTATTAAAATGCCCATATCCTTTGACTTTAAAATCCATTCGTAGGAATGCATTTCATTTGAATAAAATTACCCACACATAAAGATATTTATTGAATCCTTTTTTATAGAGTTAAATACTAGAAACAAAAGGAATCTCATCAACAGATGGAGGGTTGAATAAGCCGTAATTTATCCAAACACAGAACACTGTACTGATACTAAAAACTATATGTTAGATATAACAACTGACTTAGATTTTCATGACATACCAAAAACTGACAAAGCAAAATGCAGAAAAATGTACATAATATAGAACTATTTTTAAAATGGAAAATAAATATATATAGATGTGTAACTGAATATAAACATGTATGTTTATATGTGAATGCTTTTGTATATAGTTATGACCATGGCATTCAATATGCAAGAATATACATCAATGAGTTAATATTTATTACCTGTGGTAGTGGGGGTAGCCATGAGACAGCAATAGAAAAGAGTGTATGTGAAATAAAATGACTCAATATAGTTTGACAAATGCTTAAATAAAAACAAAACAAAACAAACCCCTATGAATTCAGTAATAAAGAAACAATCTAAACACAAAATAAGAGGAAAAAATATCCAGTGTCGACACATTATAAAAATTTCAAGCTGTCCTCATACTGAATATCTTAATTAGATTATATGGTACCTTTAACCACACTGGTTCAAGGTTAACAGTTCCCTAGAGATGAACATTTTGAAATTAATTTCAGAGTATATTTTATATTATGCATATTAGTTTGTATAGAAATATGTATAGTACATTATATGGCATTTTCACTTAAAATAATGAAAATAAAATAAAGCCACAGAGAAGCTTATTCGTTTTTTTTTTTTGTTTGTTTGTTTATAAATTTATTTATTTTATTTATTTATTTTTGGATGTGTTGGGTCTCCGTTGCTGCGCATGGGCTTCTCCCTAGCTGCGGTGAGTGGGGGCTACTCTTCGTTGTGGTGCACAGGCTTCTCATTGCGGTGGCTTCTCTTGTTGCAGAGCACGGGCTCTAGGCGCGTGGGCTTCAGTAGTTGCAGCACGTGGGCTCAATAGTTGTGCCTTGCAGGCTCTAGAGCACAGGCTTAGTAGTTGTGTCACACTGGTTTAGCTGCTACGTGGCATGTGGGATCTTCCCGGACCAGGGCTCGAACCCGTGTCCCCTGCATTGGCAGGTGGACTCCTAACCACTGTGCCACCAGGGAAGCCCGCTTATTCATTTTGTGTACTTACCATACTAATACCTTTGAGCACAATGCATTTGGAGTGCTGGACAGGGAGTGCAACAAAACAATGTGACCTGTGAAAGCGTCTAATTACTTCACTTCTGAAATTGTCAATCTTCCCAACTTGCTAGATTCACATTTAGTTTAAATTGTTTTACATGGTTTTATGCTTTGGAGAGGACAAATCAACTTCTGAATAAAACTTGTATGGAGAAACCCATGTAACTAAATATGAATCTGTATCAAAGCTATTGATAATTACCCCACTAAATGTGTTGAGTGAGCTGGAACTCTCATCAGCTCTTAGCTGATAGAATTACAACATCTGTAGTGATTTTTCTGCCAATATACATTGATTTGAAATTGAACTAAATCTGATTTAGACTTGTTCTCTGCCAATTCCATAAATAAATAAATAGGTAGGAAGGTGGATAAACATACATATATACATACATACATAAATACATACATGCATGCATACATACATGATACATGCATACATGCATGAATACATAAATAAAATAATGAGCTTCTCACTGCTCAAAATGAAAATTCCTACTATTCCTACTCTTAATAGCATAAAATAAAGGCAACTGATACTATTAAATAGGAAATGTGAAAGGTTTCCATTATCATTATTGACCTTGAAAATTAGTAACAAACCTAGTTTGGAGATAAGTGAAAATATTTATCCAGTATGGTATCAGCTTTGAACAAACCTTTTTAAAAATAAGGATATAAGATGATGGCTTAAAATCTGAATCTTTCCTGAGATGTAAAGTTTTAAAAATCCTCTATTAAAATAGAAATTCCTATTTAGGTATTCCTATACCTAAAATAAAAGTACTCATATGTTAAATGTGTATTTTCTCCATCTGGGATTCTTTGTCTAAACATAATATAAATTAAATGGGACACAATGCATTTAAAGAAGTTTCTCAGTTAAACGACAACTGTGATACTGAGTCTACAGTATGAAGATTCACATAGACTATTAAGGTCAATAGTAATGAACAGTGTTTATTTGACAAATATAAATATAGCTCATGTTGTTAAAATGTTTGACAACTTGCACCCCAAATTTAACTGGGTAAGTTATACACTGAAAATACTACTTGAAAATGAGAGTAGAAAATTCTACCTGAGATTTTATGCACACACTCTAAATCTTTTGGACTTATAAATTTAATTACTGTGCAAACTATTTGAAAAAATAAATCATCTAACAAACAGAAGCTTACTGCATTCAATATTTTCCAACTGATTCCTCCTCTGAGAGAAAGACTAGATTGATCTATGAGGAGTACCCATCCCATGGAGCTGGACTTGGCATTGAAAACATTGTATACACAGAACTAGTCCAGTTTGTATAAAGAACTGAGTATCTCATGGATCAAGGTAGGGTTAGAAGATGACAAAAAAAATTGACCAAAATGTGGTCATAGCCACAAGGAATACACAAGAACTGGCATAAAATCAATCCAGGAAGACAAGATAAAACCAGAGTGGCAGGCTACATGAAAGTGTGACGTGGGAAACAATGAGAGGGCTGTTGCCTATAAACTTCTTCCCTGTGGATAAATTATTTAGTGGGTATATTACTGAAAACTAATTCTAATGAGTTTCATTAAAATATCTCCTATCTTAATTTCAATCAGAGACAGTGTCCAATAAAGATTGTTTTAAAAATGGTGACATTTCAAGTCATGTAAAGAGTGAAGAATCAGTTATCTCTGTTTTGTACGTGAAGGATAGAATGCCAGGAGAGCAAAACATAATGAATGGGAGAAGCAAACACAACATGGGTTTTTGATGTTTCAATTATAAATTGGAACATCAATTCTATTTGTTCATGAATTAAATATTTGCTGAATATTTATTATGTGAATTGCATGCTGTCTGGCACTGTGCAAGACCAATTAGATGGCAGTAATGACAAATGATCTCTAAATATTTGTTAGTTTTGTGATAAGTCACACATCACAATTCCACTGCCAGTGATATGTCATTTTTTTAAAATGTAGGAATTTTGTATTGAGAGTGGGGTAAGTCCTGCTTTTTTATTACCATAATGGCAGAATATTTTTCCATAAACAAGCTAGAAAAAATTTTATATATGATAGAGTCAATCTTTATACTTATTTCATTTTTTTCATTTCTAGTTCCAAAATGTGAATTTTGCTAAAAATGTTATAAGCGGTTAAAAATGCCTTTTATCACCTTCTAACTCTAAATAAAAATATTTTTTCTTCATTAGAATAAAAAATACCAAGCAACAAGCACTCAGTAAGAATATGATTCACCTATTTTATGCTACCACATTTTTATAAGAGAAATCAGGTTGGCTTTATAAAACATGTGGCAGTGGACACAAAACTCACATGATAACAGGTGATGGATTTTAAAATACTCTAGAAGAATTTAAATGCACAAAGTTATGTTTTGTTTAGGAGAATAATATTCAAATCAAGTAATTATTCATACTGAGGAAAACAGCAAAACAAATACAATAAAGATGTTTAAAGAAAAGAGCTTTGGGAGAAAATTTTTATACAACTATCATGATAAAAATAAAGTAGAAATCACAAAGCAGAATAAGAAAACAACTGGATATTACAGCAGAATTAGATGTATACTGCTTTCAAGAATTGGTATATGTGGAAAACTTCTATCATATATTTACCTCAGTATGAAATTGAAGCTATCACAGAAATTCCTGAAAAACCATTAAGAAGATATTTCGTGCTTATATAAAATTTAACATATAGCTAACATTCTCTCATTTATATACAAAGATAACTACCAATTCCTTATGGGTAGTATTTGACCTTTCATTTTGTTGTCACAATAATGATTTCAGGGATTCCTCCTTGCAGCCAATTCAACTGGGACTCAATAGCTTACTAGGATTAGGGCTATGGTCTGTGGAGTAAAACGTAGCATATTTCATGTAAAAAACTAAAAGAACAATAGACAAATTAAAATAATAAGATAAGGCTCCAATAATATCATGTCTCTTTTATCATGTATTTGAATTTATAACGTACTGGAAATTTAACCTAAAGTTGTATAACCTAGAGTTACTGTATTAATTATACCCAAAGGCGGCACCCGACATTATTTTATTCTTATTATCGACTATATTTTTTTTCAGTTAAGTGAAACTAAAATTAGTTCTCAGACACTCCATGATTACAAACTAGAATGTTCATGGGGAAGTGGCAAATAGCAAATACATGAATTGGAGTAGGTGTAAGACAAATGGGCAGTGATCCCAACTCTTTTTAACATGTGGCACACAAAGGAAACCACTTTGGAAAAACAACTGAGCTGTCCAAAGCTGGATGCAAGAGCCCTCTCCAAGGTTCACCCTCCCATTGCTGCCCAGCTGTTTGGTGCCTGAGTGGATCAGTATTTCAGCATAACTCTAATTTAGTTGGAATATACATAAGGAGTGCTTGGATTGTGCCACCTGGAAAATGTATGCCCAGGCTAACTATTTAGAAAAATTTTAATAATTTTCAAAAGTAATCAATGCCCCATAATTTTTATTTTGATAGGGTTCTCTTACCACTTTTTGGGTAACAAGATTAGATTGGTTTTATAAATTGAACTGGGAAACTTCTCATAATCTGAAATACCTTGAATAAGATAGAGGGTATCTCTTACTTGAAAGTTTGGTTAATTTATAAATCTCTAGGCCTGATGCATTTTGGGAGGATATTTTGAAACTTAATTCAGTTTCTTTAAAGGCCACGGTTTGATTCTTGTGTTTTTTTAAGTCGATTTTGGTGTTTTATATATTTTTTGAGAATATTTTGCTTCAATTTATCTCAAAATATTTGGTATAAAATGTCTTATAGTATCCCATTGTGATGTGTTCATCCTCTGTTCCATGTGCAAATTGGTCGGTTTTTAAATTTTACTGTTCTTAATTTGCATCTGATTTACTTTTTCCTTGAAAAATCTTGCTTAAGATTTATCTATTTTATGAATCTTTTCAATGACTTTTTTTCTGTTGCTAATTTCTTAAGTTCAGTGATGCCTGTACAAGATAGCGTAGTCTAGATTATGCCTATCAACTCTAAAATCTTGGTGAAATATACACAGAAAATTATTTCTTACTCATGTGACTCATGCTGCATGTTCAGTGTTGATTTACAGGGTGTTTACTTATGCTTCTTTGGATTCAGGCTGACGAAGGCCTTATCTTGACATCAATTTCTACAATCACTGAAGTAGAAGAAAGGGGATATGGTGTCTCAGATATGGTGCTTAAAATTTCCACCCAATCATGACACACTGAATTGTGACTCTCAAAATTCCCTGGCCACAAAATGTCAAATGGTTATACTAAATTCTAGGGGAAAGGAAGTAAAATCCTGTCATATGCCTAGAAAGAAATAAAAACTGGAAATATTTGAAAAGCTGCGCTAATGACCTTCGTTTAATTAATATTTCTTAGTGATTCTTATTTTGAAATGTGCATTATAAGTTAACTTATAGATACCATTCTAGAGATTTTCCCACAGGTTTTGATTTATAGTGGCACTGTTGCCATTTAGTTCCAAACATTACCATAATAATTTCTTCTTTGAACTTGTTAAGAAGCTCTTTATGTTTTATTAATTATTTTTGTCTTGCTTTAATTTTCAAACAAGTAGGAATTTCTTGTCTGTCTTTTTGTAATTGATTTCTAATTTTATCACATTTTGGCCATAGAATGTATTTCATTGAATATTTATTTTTTTTGTAGATATTTGCTCTGTGGCCTAGTACATGATCTAATGTTATATATGTCCTACATGTACCAGGAAAAAGAAAATGCATCTACTTTCACAGTACAGAGTTTGAAGTATGTGGATTAATTGTGTTGTTAGCATACATTATCCTTACTAATATTTGTTATCTATCTTACTCATTAAATTGAATTAAAATTGACCACATGATTTTGAATGCATCTATTTCTATCAATTTTATATTTCTATTTCTTATTAATATGAAATATAGAATAATAATTTTTATAGTTTCTTAAATTTTCACTTCAACAGTAAGCAATTTTTGCTTAATTTTGATTTTTGTCTTAAAATATACTTCTCTGATGTTAATATTGCTGTGTTTTTATTTCATGGTCATTTTCCTGGCACGTCATTTTCTATCTTTTTCAACTTTACATGTTATTCAACACAATTATTTTAGCTACACTGAATAAAAATATTCTAGAAAAACATAAATTATCAAAAGGTGTAGCTTTTTCGAAGAGCACATGGAAACATATTTTTAACCCAACTGAAAAGTATCTATTTTCAGGGAAGTTTAATCTGTTTAACATATTTTGTGAGTATTTATAAACATTGATGTATATTTACTATTTTATCTGGTATTTCCTATTGACCATGTACTTTCTTTGCACCTTCTTTTTAAATCATTTATTGCATTTTCTTTTCCCCTCCTTTTTTACACACTTGCTTCTTTGGAAGTTATATATTCTACTTTTATTATTTTAGAAATTTTAGAGGCATACTTAGCTTTCCTATGTCTAAAGTAAATCAGTATGTACAGGCTTCTTTTATAATTTTTAAAACTCTCAGAATTTACCAAATATTTATAACTTCTTTTTAACCTTACTATGTAATCAGTTGTTTTATTTACCTAAATGTTTACAGATTCCTATGGTCATTCTTCTTTATCCTGCCATCTCACTCCTTCCTTCTTACTGAGAAGTTTGGTTTTTGGTAGAGGCTAGATTTTAGGGAGAGTATATGAGTAGGAAATTGTTTCACCTTTTTTTAATGTTTTGTTTTATAGTATTTGTATTTTGCAATAAATTTTGAATGATAGCTTAGTTGAGTATAGAATTATTCTTGGATGGATAGATATACCAGTTAGTACTTCTGTGGTATTAATCTGTTGTCTAAAGGCGTTCATTATTATTGATGAGATGTTTGTTTTCAGACTATTTTTTGTTCATTTCATGCTTTTTCCTTTGTATCTCTTAAGATTTTTCTGCACATTTTATGATCTATAGTTTCAGAATGGTGTATGTGGGCCCAGATTTGTTTTTCTCTTGTTCAGGAACTTTTCTGTTGCTTTTATCTGAGGACTCAGGATTTCTTTTTAAGGTCTGAAAAATTTACCACAATTTTTTTTTTCATATAGAACTTCCTTTTTTTCCATTCTATAATGCCAAAAGTACAATTAGTTTCTATCCTTCTCATGTTATCCTCAATGGTTCTTAATGGCTGTTTAATATTTTACATATCTTCATTCCTCCTGATTTCTTGGTGATTTGCTCAGATTTGTCAATAATGTTATCAATTATTCTTTCAGATATGCCCACTCTTTTATTTAAAATGTTTATTTAAATTTTAATGATTATATACCTAAAAAATCTACTGCTATTTATTTATTATTTGTTTAGTTATCTGTCTTTTATTATTTTCTTCCCATCACATATTTTCCTTATTGATTACCCAGACTGGTGGGTGGAATGTTTTCAGTTTCTTGTTTCAGTGATAAGAGGGCCCCCTCATAGTACCCTACATTGTGTAGTGAGCTTTATTTTACCTCTCTGTCTGCTTTGGCATGGACATTAAACTCTAGCCATCAACCTCTTTGGTCTGATTCCCCTGGGGACACCACTAAAGATTCATATCCCTCTTAACCATTCTCAGACTTGCTTATCCTTGTCATTTATTGCACCTAGGTCTCTGTTTTCTTTTTTTGTTGGTCATATATATATTTTTTAATATTCCAAATTTCTTTGTTTGATGGGAGATGCATCTGCTCTCAATATCCATTTAAATTTACCTTATTATTTAAAGTTCAACATATACAGTACAAATGCATATTACCTTGTTTTGTTATTCTCTGTTATTCCTAGAGTTTCTATAATGTATTAATAATATATAATTCTGTCTAAACATGTAGAAAATTGTATAGAATTGAAGTTATAGGCCAGAAAGTTCAAAACAAAGCATTTTTGCTTGCAAGAAATAAGGGCATCCAATTTGTATATTAAATCCTTGCTTTTATAATTTGCCAGAAATATGTTTCTTATCCTTTATGCCTAAAAAGTTCTAATAAGCCTAGCTAAAGTAGATTTGGGGCAACCAAAATTATGCCAACTGTATCCACAATTTTATGACTCATTCTTGTTTTGTACAAGAAGTGACAAACATTTCCTGGTGGGAAACCACTAATCAATCACTAAACTCTTTCTCACTGAACGCAGCTGGACGCAGCTTTGAATGCTTTTCAATATAGTACTCCTGGAAGCCACAACAAATCAATCAGCATGAGCATGTGAACTGAAACATATTAGTCATCTTGATCTCATATATCAGACCTAAATTGGTAATAATTTTAGTTAAATGATATCAGGTCTGAACTCAGACCATCAACCTTGCTGCTAAATTGATGCTAGCAATTTTAGACAGGGGAATTATATTTTACAATACTCCTGCTATACCCTATGCTCTTTGCAGTCCTCTCATTTTGTCCTCACAACAAACCTGTGAGATTAAAATTACATTCATTAAGGAAAAAAGATACATGCTAATTTCCTCAGAGACACAGAGCAAAAAATTAGCAAATCTAGAATTTAAACCTAGGTTTTGGTCTCCAAAGCCTATGTTTCTGGGATATTCATGCCAAAGCCAAAATAAATTGCTGAGAAATATCTATAATCATATTACTATTTCCTATTAGAATAACACAGGCATTTTGAATAATTTTGAAAATCTATTTAATAATATAAACAATTTGCAAACTGATGAGTGTGTGCTTATAAACCCTAAAGATGAAATATGTACAGAATATATATAATAAAGGAGATAAACAAAAATCTGGCAAACTGCTTCAACTGTTTGATGTTATTTATTGTCTAACTTTTCCTTCATTTGACATGTAAGTTTTCTAACTGCCTTATTTGAAAAACGCATTATGTAATAAGTAGATTTCAAAGTTTAAATATGCATTAATAATATGTCATATTCCAGTTCTTATTTAAAGGATCTAAGTTGAAGGAAATAATTAATATATAATTGGCCAATAAAATGGTTTACCCAAGAGTCACATATATCTCTATGCAATGCCATTGCTAATATTATTTCTTTTTAAAAAAAAAAAAATTTCAAGTCCTCATTTTTTTTTATAAATTCATTTATTTATTTTTGCTGTGTTGGGTCTTTGTTGCTGCGCATGGGCTTTCTCTTGTTGCGGCGAGCAGGGGATATTCTTCATTGCAGTGTGCAGGCTTCTCGTTATGGTGGCTTCTCTTTTGAGGGGCACAGGCTGTAGGCACATGGGCTTCAGTAGTTGTGGCACATGGGCTCAGAAGTTGTGGCTCACGGACTCTAGAGTGCAGGCTCAGTAGTTGTGGCTCAGGGGCTTAGTTGCTCCATGACATGTGGGATCTTCCTGGACCAGGGATCGAACCCATGTCCCCCGCACTGGCAGGCAGATTCTTAACCACTGCACCACCAGGGAATTCTGCTAATATTATTTCAATTATATTTCCATTCAAAGTGTCTTTTAGCAAAATATAATATCAAAATTAATGTTATGATTTCTCTATGAGCCAAAATCAAGTAACAAATACCAGATTTACTTTCCTACTTGAAACATCTAAGCATCCACACTAAATATATGAATAATGATATTTTCTAGTCTTGCAGGGCACTGGGTAAAATAATCAGAAATATTTTGCCTATCTAGTTGGAAAGAATCATCCTTAAACTAAATGCTTCTCTGCTCCTTCCAGATAAATATTAAAAGCAACTGTGAGAGGATTAAACTATGTTTAAGCAACATGTCTTAAAAACAAACTTAAGAAAAATTATAGGAATATAAAAATGTCCAATATGCAACAAGGTGAAATGCAAAAGATCTGGTATTCAATAAAATTTTATCAGTATACAAAGAAATACAACACCTAGAGAGATTAAAATCATGTCAGTCAAAACTGACAAAGAAATATAACCAATGTTAGAATTGATAGAGAAAAACAAGTGTTTTTCTAACTATATTTTATATATTGGAAAAGCTAGAGAGAAATGAGTGTGGTAGTAGAGATAAGGAGACAAATTAAACTTTACAAAATAAAAATTATAATTTGTGATATGCAAAATTCACTGGATGGTATTAATGGCACATTAAACACTGCAGAAGAAAACATTAGTGAATTTGAACATATCTCAATAGAAATGACCCAAATCAAAAATGAAGAGAAGAATTTAAAAAATTAGCAAATAATTAGCAAATTGTTTGATAACTTCAAGATATTCAATTAATCTTAGTTCTCAAAGATGAGAAAGAGGACAAAAGAAAAAATGTTTGAAGAAATTATAGACAATAGTTTCCCAAAGTTGATTAAACTATAAACCCACACATCGCAAAAAACTCATCAAACTAAAAATACAAAGGAACACAAAAGAAACCAACTTGAAGGACAATAGATCAATCCCTTGGAGTCAATTATAAAGAGAAAATCTTAAATAAGTCAGAAAAAAAAAAGACAAAGATGCAATAAATTAACAAATATAAAAATACCATCAGATTGGAAACAATGCCAGCAAGAACAACAGGATAAAGTACTGAAAGAAAAAAAAAAAAACAAAACCCTGTCAATTTACAGTCCTATAGCCAGCAAAAATATCTTTCAAAACAAGAAGGAAAGACAAAGAGTTTTGAAGACTTATGAAAGTGGAAAGAGGTCATCTCTGGAAGACACAAACTGTGAAATAAAAGGAAATCCTTTAGACAGAGGAAAGTTGTTTCAGATGGAAATATGAAACTTCAAAAAGGAAAGAAGAACACTGAAAATGGTAACCATGTGAGTAAATTGATTATTTTTTCTTATTGCTTAAATACATAAATTGTTTAAATAGATAATTGACATTTAAACAAACATGGTAACAGCATAGTGTTAGGTTGATAACGTGTAGAAGTAAAATGTATGACAATAACAGAACCAAGGCCATGAGGGGAGAAATAGAAGTATACCATTGTAAGGTTCTTACACTGTAGTTGAAGTGCTATAATATCTCTAAAAGGTAGATCTGGTGTGTAAGATACATACTATAGACCATAAGGCAACCACTAAAATTTTTAAAATAATTCAAAATTTATAACTAATACATTAACGAAGGGGATAAATGGTGAATTAAGAAATTTCAAGAAAAAGAAAAATGGACCAAAGAATTGATAGAACAAATAGAAAACAAATAGAAAGATAGTAGATTAAACCCAATCATAATGTAATCACATAAAACATACATGGTCTAAACATCCTAATTAAAAAGCAGATATTTTATTATATGCTATCTATAAATAAAAACAATATAAAAACAGGACTAAGTTAAAGGTAAAAGAATAGGAAAAGATAAATCATGCAAATGATAATCAAAGTAAAGTGGGAGTGTCTATATAAATATCAGAGAGAATAGATTTCAGAAAAAAGTGTACTATCCCAGTTATATAAGTTAATTTCATAATAATAAAGGATTAAGGGAGACATAACAATCTTAAGTGTTTATATACCTAAGAGAAGAGTTTGAAAAGATATGAATCAAAAACTGAGACCGCTGCAAAAAGAAATAGACAAATCCACAGTCATAGAATTTTTTTTTTAACATCTTTATTGGTGTGTAATTGCTTTACAACGGTGTGTTAGTTTCCTCTTTATAACAAAGTGAATCAGCTATACGTATACATATATCCCCATATCTCCTCCCTCTTGTGTCTCCCTCCCACCCTCCCTATCCCACCCCTCTAGGTGGTCACAGAGCACCAAGCTGATCTCCCTGTGCTATGAGGCTGCTTCCCACTAGCTATCTATTTTACATTTGGTAGTGTATATAAGTCCATGCCACTCTCTCACTTCATCCCAGCTTACCCTTCCCACTCCCCGTGTCCTCAAGTCCAGTCTCTACATCTGTGTCTTTATTCCTGTTCTGCCCCTAGGTTTTTCATAACCATTTTTTTAAGATTCCATATATATGTGTTAGCACACAGTATTTGTTTTTCTCTTTCTGACTTACTTCACTCTGTATGGTAGACTCTAAGTCCATCCAGCTCACTACAAATAACTCAATTTCGTTCCTTTGTTTGGCTGAGTAATATTCCATTGTATATATGTGCCACATCTTCTTTATCCATTCATCTGTCGATGGACACTTAGGTTGCTTCCATGTCCTGGCTATTGTAAATAGTGCTGCAGTGAACATTTTGGTACATGACTCTTTTTGAATTATGGTTTTCTCAGGGTATATGCCCAGTAGTGGGATTGCTGGGTCGTATGGTAGTTCTCTTTTTAGTTTTTTAAGGAACCTCCATACTGTTCTCCATAGTGGCTGTATCAATTTACATTCCCACCAACAGTGCAACAGGGTTCCCTTTTCTCCACACCCTCTCCAGCATTTATTGTTTGTAGATTTTTTTTCATGATGGCCATTCTGACTGGTGTGAGGTGATACCTCATTGTAGTTTTGATTTGCATTTCTCTAATGATTAGTGATGTTCAGCATTCTTTCATGTGTTTGTTGGCAATCTGTATATCTTCTCTGGAGAAATGTCTGTTTAGGTCTTCTGCCCATTTTTGAATTGGGTTGTTTAGAATTTTAACGTGATTTCAACCACTCTCTCTCAAAAATTGCAAGGACAATTGGAGTGAAAATATGAGAATACAGAAAGCTTGAATAAATGCTATCAGTCAATTTGCATTTATATAACACTCCACCAACAGCAGCAGATTATACATTCAAGTGCAAAGATGAAACATTTACTAAAAACAAACTGGATTCTGGCCCATAAATAATGCCTCCATAAATTCAGAAGGATTCATATCATAAAGAGAATGTTGTTTTACCACAGTTGAATTAAGTTAGATGAGTCAAAAGTAATTGCTTCCTCTTCATTTAATTAAGTTAGAAATTAATACTAGAAGAATATCTGGAAAATCCTCAAATATATGGAGGCTAACACTTCTTAATAATGAATGGGTCAAAGTAGAAACTGAAGGAAAATTAGAAATACATAAACTGAATGTAAATGGAAACATGGTATCAAAATGTATAGTATACTGCTGAATCAATACTTTTGAGGAAACTTGTAGCATTAAAATATCATTTATTAGGGAAAATAAAAAAGACTTATCTTACATCTTTAAAAACTTGGGGGGAAAAAACCTTAAATACAAATAAGCATAAGAAAGGGAAAAAGTAAAGCTCATACTGGAAATTAATGGAATAGAAAATAGAAAAGGGAAAATTCAAGAAAACCAATGAAATAAAAATGTTTCTTTGAGATCAATGAAATTAACATTTAGTCAGATTGATGAGGAACTACTTAGATTAAATGGAAAATTTGTGTGGAAGACATAAAATATCAGTTTAATCAAGAAACAAACCTGATATGTTAAAACTGAACAAAGTTTAATATATTAAATCCAACAATATATGAAAAAGATAATACAACCTGGACAACTGGAGTTTATCACAGGAATACAAGGTTGATTTAATAGTCAATAATCAATAAATGCAACTTACTACATTCACAAACTTAAAAGAAATCATACATCATCTCCAAAGAAACAGAGAAAGCATTTGACAAAATCCAGCATCTATTCCTGATTAAAATCTTTCAGCAGAGTTCAGGAGAAGTAAAGTTCATCTACTTGATATAGGCATCTATGAAAAACCTGTAGGTAACATGATACTTATAGTATAAACTAAAAGCTTTCCCCCTAAGATCAGAAAGACAAGGGTGTCTACTTTCATCACTTTTACTTAACATTGTACTGGAGCTTTGGTTATGAAAACATAATTAGTGATATTGCTGAAATAAAGAAAAAATATGAAATGAAATATATAATGATTTATCATTTATGCTTGTCTTTATTACACATCTGAACATCATTAGATCACCCTCAGAATACCTAGACATGACCAACAATAAAGACATTCAGTTATCTTTGACATTATAACAAATTTTCCAATACATACAAACTACCATTATAAACTACCATATTTTCCTGTATGTGTCATTATGAAATTATAATGCCAAGCTAGCAGGGAAGAACATTTTTTTTGAAAGTTTCCTTTTTTTCAGTTTGATTTGCAACTTCCAAATTTCACATACAGTATTTAGGTCCCTATTTTTACTCCCACAGTAGTTCCTGCAAAAGTTGGGTTCAGAACCAAACTCAATATGGATGTATTTTAATGGCAAAAGAGTTACAAGTTAATCACAAATTTCTCTCTCTTTGCTATCCTCGCATGTGAACTGATAGCAGAAATATATATAAGTTGAATAATAATCAGATATAACACAAAAATATACAAGAGGAAAACAAACAAATCTTTTGTATTGAAGGAATCACATATAATTCACAATTCAATATTAGTAGGCCAGCCGCTTCAATATAGTTTCACACACTGACTATGTATTAGATGAAAAGAAATGACATAGCAAATATGTAAAAATAATGAAGTGAAAAAGAAGGAGAAAGAGTAGGGGGAGGAAGAAAAAGAAAGTAAAGGAGGAAAAAGGGAAAGGAACAGATAAGGCAAAAGTCAGGTGAATAATTATTTTGATAGATTTTTAAATTACAGTTTAAAAAATGAATAAAATTTCCTACAAGTGATTCATGCTATAGTAGATTTTAACAATAACATTACTATATTAAAATAAGATGTCAAGGAGAGGATTATAAAACAACAAAATGATACATAAAGGGAAGTTGCAGAAATAAGGGAAAAACAAGAATCAATATAATAATGCAATACCAGAAAGAATGAGTAAATACATCTGAAATAGCATAATTTGACATAATTGAAAGAGCAAGTATACCATAAATACATGACATAAAGGAAGGGATCAGAAGCAGCAGAAAATAACGAAGTCGTAATTAGAGAAAAGATGGAGATATGGAGGTTACATTGAAATAATCTCATAAAGATTTTACCAATCAGTATATTATATGTGCCTAGCATAACACACAGTACAATGTAGTTTTCAAAAAGTATTTGATCCAATATTACAATAATTGATATCCTTGAAAGAATAAACCCACCAAAGGTATGTATTGTTATCTGAGTGATATTAACATAGCTCATTGTTTTTCCTTTTAATAGATTTTTGTATTTAAAAGATAATCATTACGAATTTTTGTTTTAAAACTAGCCATTGCCATAAAAAATAAAAATTAGAATTTTCACTCAAATTATTATTACTATTATGCATTTATTATTATAAATGCATTTCCTTAAAATTGGATATATGAATTCGTGTAAAGGTACGTCAATGAGACTCTCATTCTTTCACTCATTCAAAATTGATTTTTGGTGTTGATATATGTACCACACATCTTTATGAACAATGGGGATAAAAAATGTAGTAAATAGATAAGGACTTTGCTTTCATGGAACTTGTATTCTCAGAACTGACTAGACAGATTCTGAGCTAGAGATTCTAATGGTATGACTATGCTTTGTGTGCATGTGTATGTGTGTGTGTGTGTGTGTGTGTGTGAGAGAGAGAGAGAGAGAGAGATTGCATCATCTAAAATATCAGTGGACATATGGCAAACATTTTCCCAAGAATTAACTTCTCTCATATTTGCATCCATTTTCTCATTGAGTATAGTCAACATTCCATCATATCATGCAGTTAATTAAGCAATCCAAAGAAAATAAAGCCCTGGAGGAAGATTTATGTCTTTAGAAGTGGTAAGTTATTTTCCTAAAGAAGTGGTTATCAAATTTTGATATACCTAAGAATCATCCTAAAGTACAGATTCAAAATCATTAGGTGAGGGAGGGGACAGGCAATCAGCATTTTTACAACCATCCAGGGTGATTATGATGAATTGTTTCCTTTTTAAAGGACGGGATTTGATCCTTGCACTCTTTAAAAATCCTTTTGAAACTACAAATAAATAATTCTATCTGGTTGAACTTTAGGAGTGGTAAATATCAGTTTTCAAAGAACAGGCCTTTAATTCCTTTCAATTATAGATCATTAGGAAATTTCTTATGAAACATCTAACAAAACTTACACCACTTTCCTTCTGGATAATTAAAAGCTGAGATTTCCCAAGCTTTTGAAAGTGTTATTCTACTGTTGACATACTATGTAATTTTATCAACTTGTTGAGAAATCAATATGTGATTATGATTTGAAACATGTAATAACATTTCTTTAAATTTTCTGAGCATGCAACATGGGTTATGAATTAAGTTTTATGAAACCACTAAAAATATGTAAAATCTGATCCTTAATATATTTTTTCCATAGGGCTAGTAGAGGTGATATTTTGACCAAACAGATAGCAAAGAGATGTTTTCTAGACCTGCCTCCTATTCTATGTAAATGATAGTTAAATAATTTGTAATTTGGAGCCATGTTTGCTTAATCGAGGTCTTGTCCCCTCTCTATCCAGAGAGAATATATTCTATGCATTGGTTAGTTCTCTGCCGAAATCTACCATCTAATTATGTACTATAATTTCCCATGTAGTCTAATCCCTACTCCTTGTTCCAAAAAGCTGGAGATCAGCTATTTTAAAATCAAACTTATTACTGATGAATAGATAATTTCTATGACTGAGATATATTATAGATCTATTATTCACATCCCTCTTCCTTTAGACTAGATTATGATCCTCTTGTATTAACTCTTGCTGCATATTATGAATTTTCTTTCTGAACACTTACTATAAAATTAATTATTCATGTAATTTTTTGTTTAATATCTTCCTCTCCACCTACGCTATGAACTTCATATGAACTATGAATTCTTTTGTTCATTGTTGTAATGCCAGTGTTTAATGCAGAGGCTCACTTGGTGAATGAATGAAAAAAAAATGACAATGCTAAACTCCAAATTAACTCATTCTATTATATTATCTACATATACATTTTGTGATTAGCCCATATGAAACAGTATTTAAAAACAAACCAATGAAGTACATGGCTGAATTTACTATAATAATATAGTTATTTATAATATAGTGGGCTCTTTCTCAGATCTCACAAGGAAAACCTTTCTCTTGACTCAATCTCAGGCATATAGTTTTTCCTTCTAAATTACTGGACTTTTATCTTAAGGACTTTGTATATCATAAAACTCATTGTGTTTTCCTCTTTGTTTTGGCTTCTAGAAAGTATAGAGACAAGATTTCAGCCTGCAATGGGAAACTGTATACATTTTTTGGTGTGTATTTTGGGTACTGGCCTTATTCCTACCTTTATCTTATCTATCCTCTGCTCATTTTTACTCTGTTCTGGATTTCTGTACCCACTTATCTTTTTGTTTTGTTTTATTTTATGTATTTATTTTTATTGAAGTATAATTAATTTACAGTATTGTGTTAGTTTCAGGTTTACAGCAAAGTGACTCAGTTATACATACCTATATATCTATTTTTTTAAGATTGTTTTCCCTTACAGGTTATTACAAAATATCGAGTATAGTTCCCTGTGCTGTACAGTAGGTCTTTGTTGTTTATCTGTTTTATATATAGCAGTGTGTATATGTTAATCCCAAACTCCTAATTTATCCCTCCCCCACTCTTTTCCCTTTGGTAATCATAAGATTGTTTTCTATGTCTGAGAACCTATTTCTGTTTTGTATATAAGTTCATTTGTATCATTTTTTTAAAATTCCATGTATAAGTGAAATCACATGATATTTGTCTTTGTCTGGCTTACTTCACTTAGTATGATAATCTCTAGGTCCATCCATGTTGCTGCAAATTGCATTATTTCATTCTTTTTTATGGCTGAGTAATATTCCATTTTATAAACATACCACATCATCTTTATCCATTCATCTGTTGATGGACATTTAGGTTGTTTCCATGTCTTGGCTATTGTAAACAGTGCTGCAATGAACATTGGGTGCATCCACTTATTTTAGTTTTTGTTATGTATGTAGTCTTACAACCCATTTATACAATTAGTGTTATAGACTTAATCTTTCTACAACAAGATAGGTATAAATAAAATAATAGAAAAATGATCAAATGATCTTATAGATGTTTAGTTTTTATTGGTTTTTGAGAAATAAAGCGTTGTAAGGACACAGTTGCTTAAACACTAATAAGAATAATAGTTCCAAAAAATATAGAATTGGGGGCAATCATTAACCCTACCATGATGATAACGTCACATCTCCATTACTTTTTAATTGCCGTTTAAAACTAAGCAGAGATAGCCAGTGAAGAGAGAGAATTGAGAAAGGTCTAGTTCAGTTTCCTAGGGCACAGTGTTCTAGTTTACTGAAAAATAGAGTTTAAAAATGGGAACAGGGGAAATCTTTTTTTGTTTTTTGTTTTATTTTTGGTTCACATATTCCAAGATGTAGGCTAAACGTGTTGAATCTAGTTTACTATTTTTTGTCATTAAGGAGTCTTTCCTAATAAAAATAATACTTTCAAACTAGTCTTTAATCTAAAAAGAGGTACTAAGATAATGGGAAAAGTCTAAGGAATTTTATATGAATCAAGGAAACTTTAGGTTCTGCTTATCTTTCCAAAAACTAAGTGCAAGTTATCAAGGGGCCATTGCTAAAAGCTGCAGCATAAATTGACTTTGTGACACCTCTTTTCTATAGCTGACACTATCCATTTGTGATGTTATCAGTATTAATGGTTTCTTTTTACTGGGTGATTTGTCTTATACAATTCATCATCTTTCTAATGGTGCTATCACTTAATACTTTAAAATCTTAAAATTGAAGGTTAAAATAAAATGATGATTATTAATGTTTCAGAAGAAACAAAACAGTCGTTTTAAACGAAAATTGCTTTTTCAAGCATGTTCAGAACTTTTCAAATTCAGATTTTCTTTATTAAAAACCGTTATATATAAAGAGATATTAAAAGTGCTCTAGCAACACCGATGAAAATTCTTATTATTCATTAATTATTTCACACATCAAATATTTGATAACTTTGTTGTTAAAAGGCTCTGTTCTAAGTAGTGAGTATAGAGAAGTTATCAAAACAGATGAAATATTTTCTGTCCTTACAAATCTGCTTTTTATTCGATTATATAAACAGTAAACAAAATATACAGGTAAAATATATATTATAGAATTTATTGATAATTTCTAAGGAGAAAAGGAAAGTAAGGAAATAGGATAAGACAGGTTTTTTTTTTAAATTAATTTATTTATTTTTGCTGTGTTGGGTCTTCGTTTCTGTGCGAGGGCTTTCTCTAGTTGCGGCAAGGGGGTGCCACTCATTATCGCAGCCTCTCTTGTTGCGGAGCACAGGCTCCAGACACGCAGGCTCAGTAGTTGTGGCTCACAGGCCTAGTTGCTCCGCGGCATGTGGGATCTTCCCAGACCAGGGCTCAAACCCATGTCTGCTGCATTGGCAGGCAGATTCTCAACCACTGCGCCAACAGGGAAGCCCGATAAGACAGCTTTTTGAGGACATGTATAGTATTAGAGATGGAAGGCCTCTTTGTGAAGTTTACATCTGAGCGGAAACTTGAATGAGGGAATCATATGAGTATCTGGGAGAAAAGCATTTCAGCAATGGAAACAGCAAATGCAAAATTCGAGGAGCAGACCTGGTTTGTTTGAGTAACAGTTAAGAGGTTAATATGGTTTGGGGTAGAGTAAACAAAGGGGATAATAATTAAGAGATGAGATTGGTTAGAATTGTGCCTGTCATATTCTAGGGCATGACGTGTGATAATTGGAGGTTTTGGGTGTTTTATTTAAGACTTTATTTTTTAGAGTGGTTTAAGGTTCACAGCAAAATTGAGAAGGTATAGGTATTTCCTATATGTCCCCTGCCCTTATATATGCATGGCCTCCCCCATTATCAACATTTCCCACCAGAGTGTTATATTTGTTACAACTGATGAACCTACATGCACACGTCATAATCACCCAAAGTCCATAGTTTACAGTATGGTTCACTCTTGGTGTTGCACATTTTATGGTTTTGGACAAATATATAATGACATGTATCCATTATTTTGGTATTATATAGAGTATTTTCACTGTCCTAAATACCCTCTGTGATAACTGGAGTTTTTATATGATCAAATTGGGATACTATAGAAACACACTGAGTTGCTCAGATTCTCCCATCCCAGAATTAACCAAAAGTACACAATTACATTTGGTCAAATTTTCTAATATGTGAAATAGATAATCACAATGTTAGCATGAATCTTAGTATTTCTAAAAATGATAACAATTTGGGTAGATGTTACCAACATTGCTCACTTTAACTTATTATGTAATTTCTCTAGACATGCTGAATGTTAGCCAATGAGAGTTTGGAGAACATGGGAGTTAGGGGAGCAGAGAGTATGAAAAAATACTGAAAAAATACTCTATAACATAGACTGTGGTTGGGTCTGTGAGTTTAGGGTAAGGAATTGGCTAATAACATTTGTTTCATTAGAATGTTATCCATAATAACTATATTGCTATTCTATAGGATTAGAAATAACTTCTGCATTTATTGTTAACTTTTATAGAAACTATTGTCTAACAAAAAAGCATCTCTTCAAGAGGTTGTATGGTGATTTATTTTAATGTATATTAAAAATATATTTACTTACTTGATAATGCTTTTCCAACATTAATTTTACTGTTAAATATTTGAAACAGTGATCAGATAAATAAGACAAAAGTATACAACAGTTCCAACCAGGAACATATTATCTTGCTTTTGTGTGATAATGTTATGAAACACTACAAAGGAAACACACTGATTAGGTACTTTTTCTATCAATAGGGAAAATAAATTTTTCCTCTATATTTCTTAGCCTCTAGGAAATATGTTATTACAAACAAAATACATAAATATTATTTGAAGGAAAATTTATATTTTCTTCCTCTTGAACTTTGATTAATATGGGTATAAAAATAGATATAGAAGGTGGAAAAAGATCATTTATTTTTAGCGAAATATTCTCCAAAGGACTTAATGAAGGTGGAGCGTACATTCTGTTATAATCCCTGGCAGTCATTTTCTCTGGCAGGTCGATTTGGAACTTGGCTTAAGATATGAAGGCATTTGAAAATAATACTAAAAAAGTACAGAATACTGGACATATAATGGTAAATTAAATGAATGAAATAAGAACCATACCAAAGAACCACACATACATTTTGGGCTGAACGTGTGGTGCAGAATCAGAAAATTACAGGCATGAGGAAGTGATTTATACAGCTACATTCAAAATGAACACTGTAAAGAATAAATTCAAATATGAAATTGTGAATTGTTCTATTCCTTTACCATTCTTGGTGAAGTGATTATTGCTCTAGTAGCCTAATCACTACTTATGAGACTCTTGAGTAACGAATGCTTGTGAAAAAGCCTTCCTTGCAGAAATTCAACTTCCACAAGTTCAGTTCTGATTCCAAATCTATATTTGCAGCTTTTTCAGTACTGTTCTTTTCACACATAAAGCATTTGTACTCAGGAATACCACACCACCGTTTGTCTGTATTCTTTATGCTGGACAGGTTATTTCTGAATTGTTGTATTTCTTCTGCTCCTGATTTTCACCTTACGCTAGTTCCTCCTTCCCTTTGGGCATTTCCCTCTTGAACCCACTGTTTATCTGTCAGTTTAAACCACACACTACTCTGTGAAAAGAAAAGTTAATAATCCCTTTGACCTGTTTATACCAAAACACAAAAATGTTGTCTGAAATTATCAAGTGCAGAATAATCCTAACTTTAATAAAAATGAAGAGTCTGATAGCTATTATCCAAGAAACATTCTGTTTTAGGGGTAAATGGGCCCTCTAGAATAAATGCCATCAATTGTAAAATCTTCACAAATATGCTATAGATTTAGTCTGTTAATTTGGAGTAGGTACTTATTAATCTATTATAGCTGAGCCCAAAAGGCCAAAGATCTGACAAGCAATAATTTCTTATACTAAAAATACATAGGAGGTACGAGTTAGAAGATTATCATAAGAATATGTTATTTTCTAAACTACTGGTAGATGACTTTCTGCATAGATTCAAGGTTTCAGTAATTTTTAAAGTAAACTGTTAATGATCCATATCCTCTGCTAGGAATCTCAGAATCATTTAAATCCATACCTTTATAAGATTCATTTTAACCTAATCAAGTGATCAAAGGATGTTCAAAAAACTCCTCCTTAGGAGCAATAGTCTATAAAACATGATTCTCTCTTCCTCTCAGTTGTGGATATAAGTGCCACCTCTAGCTGGATTTCAAAAGCATCAGCTAGTGGCAGCTGGCATTTCTTTTTTTTTTTTTTAATATGAGTAGCTCTATTTTTTAGTGTTTTATTTTTTATTTCTTTTTTTAAACTTATTTATTTTTTTATTTACTTTATTTTTGGCTGTGTTGGGTCTTCGTTGCTGCGCCCGGGCTTTCTCTAGTTGCGGCGAGTGGGGGCTACTCTTCCGTCCAGTGCACGTGCTTCTCATTGTGGTGGCTTCTCTTGTTGTGCAGCACGGGCTCTAGGCACACAGGCTTCAGTAGTTGTGGCACACAGGCTCAGTAGTTGTGGCATGCTGGCTCAGTAGTTGTGGCACACAGGCTTAGTTGCTCTGCAGCATGTGGGATCTTCCTGGAGCAGGGCTCGAACCTGTGTCCCCTGCATTGGCAGGTGGATTCTTAACCACTGCACCACCAGGGAAGCCCCGGCATTTCTTCTTAATAGATGAATCATTTATTTTCTAAAACCCTTACTGAGCACTGTGCCAGGGGATGAGTATGCAACAAAAATAAAAACACTCCAGTTGTTGATCTTATACTCTTAGCTACTCTGTGTTTTAGATAACTTATCTTACGTTTTCTCTAATCTCACAACAGGTTTTAGTGTACGTTTTATCACTTAGATATAGGTGGGAAAAGCAGTGAATGACTAGTTTGTGCATATATAGTTACTAGATAATAGAACTTGGATCCAAAGTAAGTGTTCATATTCCTACACATACTTCTTCCTCTTGCCACACCCAGCAACCTGCTTTCTCAGACTTCTTAGCCTTCAATTTTGTTATATATAAATGTAAGCAATATAATGATTTAATGTCTAATGTTTCTATAATCTGAGATACTAACATATTTTAACTTTAAACTATTGTTGTGTTCTGGGTTCTACCAGGGAAGCTATAACTCTGATGTGTATTCCTTATTCAAAAATATTTTTATGATGTCACTTTTTGCCTCTAGGTCACTAAGATATTCTCCTTCTTTTTCTTCTAAGTTCATATTTTTACCTTTCACATTTAGGTGTTTAATCTATATGAAGTCTACCTTTCTAAATGGTGTTAGGCAGAAACTCAGATTTACTGTTTCCTCCTAGTAAGCCAATTTTCCAAAAAATATCCAATAAGCATTCTTTCCTTTATTATTGATTTAAATTCCATTAATATGGGATTCTATCTCTGTGTTGACTATTGTACTGCGTTGGCCTTATTTTTTTTATTATTAATATATGGTGTTTGTTTTTTAACTATGACTATAGAAAGCAAATTTACTTTCCTTAGTCCTCATTTTAAATCTTACTTAGCTCTGTCTGGACCTTCATCCTCCACATGATTTTTAGAATAAATTTCTTGGGCTATTCAAATACCAATGCAGTTTTAAGGAGGATGGCCTTGAATTTATGGATAAAATGGAAGAAAGTTGACATATTCATGATATTCTGCCATCCCATATGAAGGCATAGAATATCTCTTAATTTATCCCAATTATTTTATATGTTCTTTATTAGAGGTTTTTTTTTTTTTTTTTAACATCTTTATTGGAGTAAAATTGCTTTACAATGGTCTGTTAGTTTCTGCTTTATAACAAAGTGAATCAGCTATACATATACATATGTTCCCATGTCTCCTCCCTCTTGTGTTTCCCTCCCATCCTCCCTATCCTACCCCTCTAGGTGGTCACAAAGCACCGAGCTTATCTCCCTGTGCTATGTGGCTGCCTCCCACTACCTATCTGTTTTATATTTGGTAGTGTATATATGTCAGTGCCACTCTCTCACTTCGTCCCAGCTTACCCTTCCCCCTTCCCATGTCCTGAAGTCCATTCTCTACATCTGCATCTTTATTCCTGTCCTGCCCCTAGGTTCTTCAGAACCTTTTTTTTTTTTTTTATGATTCCATCTATATGTGTTAGTATGCGGTATTTGTTTTTCTCTTTCTGACTTACCTCACTCTGTATGACAGACTCTAGGTCCATCAACCTCACTACAAATAACTCAATTTCATTTCTTTTTATTGCTGAGTAATATTCCATTGTATATATGTGCCACATCTTCTTTATCCATTCATCTGTCGATGGACACTTAGGTCACTTCCATGTCCTGGATATTGTAAATACAGCTACAATGAACATTGTGGTACATGACTCTTTTTGAATTATGGCTTTCTCAGGGTATATGCTCAGTAGTGGGATTGCTGGGTCGTATGGTAGTTCTATTTTTAGTTTTTTGAGGACCCTCCATACTGTTCTCCATAGTGGCTGTATCAATTTACATTCCCACCAACAGTGCCAGAGGGTTCCCTTTTCTCCACACCCTCTCCAGAATTTATTGTTTGTAGATTTTTTGATGATGGCCATTCTGACTGGTGTGAGGTGATACCTCATTGTACTTTTGATTTGCATTTCTCTAATGATTAGTGATGTTGAGCATTCTTTCATGTGTTTGTTGCCAATCTATATATCTTCTTTGGAGAAATGTCTATTTAGGTCTTCTGCCCATTTTTGGATTGGGTTGTTTGTTTTTTTGATACTGAGCACATGAGCTGCTTGTAAATTTTGGAGATTAATCCTTTGTCAGTTGTTTCATTTGCAAATATTTTCTCCCATTCTGAGGGTTGTGTTTTTGTCTTGTTTATGGGTTCCTTTGCTGTGCAAAAGCTTTTAAGTTTCATTAGGTCCCATTTATTTATTTTTGTTTTTATTTCCCTTTCTCTAGCAGGGGGATCAAAAAGGATCTTCCTGTGATATATGTCATACAGTGTTCTGTCTATGTTTTCCTCTAAGAGTTTGATAGTGTCTGGCCCTACATTTAGGTCTTTAATCCATACTGAGTTTATTTTTGTGTATGGTGTTAGGGAGTGTTCTAATTTCATTCTTTTACATGTAGCTGTCCAGTTTTCCCAGCACCACTTATTGAAGAGGCTGTCTTTTCTCCATTGTATATTCTTGTCTCCTTTATCAAAAATAAGGTGACCATATGTGCGTGGGTTATCTCTGGGCTTTCTATCCTGTTCCATTGATCTATATTTCTGTTTTTGTGCCAGTACCATACTCTCTTGATTACTGTAGCTTTGTAGTATAGTCTGAAGTCTGGGAGACTGATTTATTCGAGTTTTAAAGTTTCCTCTATAGTCTTATATTTCTGAAATTGTTTTTCCCAGATATGTTTTCAGTTTTATTTATTTTCATATTTTATTGTTGTTTTTTTAGAGTGACAGAAAATATTGAGTTTTGTAGATAAATTTTTGTATATAACAAATATGGAGGTTGAAATGCACCAGAGTTCAGTAAACATACTCTGAGTGAACACTAGCTTTGAAGCTTGTGAGCTTGCCTGTGTTACCATTTCACTCTATTTTCATCCTCTTGGGATGCCTTTCCTATCTGCTTAGTGATATAGCTAGGAGATTATTTTTATACTGTATTATCCTTTATTTTACTTGTTTTTAGTAATACTGTTCAGGAGGCTTAATTCACCATTCTGCCTGCAATGAAGATCCTCAAAAGTTCCTCCTTAGGTTTTGTTAAATTCTACTTTTGGTTATTTTTTTTCTATTTCATTAATTTCTCCTCCTTTTAAGTTATTATTTCATTCTTTTTATTTTCTTTCATCCCAGACTTTTGAATTAAATAATAATCTCCTTTATTACCTTGTTTTTTTTAATAAATGTAGTTAAGTCTGAAATTTTTCTCTAAATATCAGTTTACTGTAACTCTCAATTTTAATGTATAATATTTCATCGGTACTTTATTTAAAGATATTCAAAATACTTGTTTCACCCATAATTCTAAATTGTTTGCTTCCCAGTATAAGTGTACTGTGTCTAGAAATTATATCCTACATGATATTAATTCTTTAGAATTTTTAAAATTTCTTTGTGCTAATAAGCAATTAATTAATGAAAATTATCATTTGTGATAACTTGGGGAAAAATAATTCTGTGTTTTAATTGTGTGTTATTTACAAGTTATTGTTTCATCACAGGAACTCAGTATTAAATAAGATAATGACTAAGCCTATAAGAAGACTATATTCCAGTGAGGGGGAGCAGACTCTAAGGAAGTAAACAAATAACTAAAATCAGAGTGATACATGCTTTGAAAAAAATGGAATTTGATAAAGAGGATAGCTATGGGGTCTATTTATATGTTCAAGGAAGAATTTTTTGTTAAAGTAGAAAAATCTTCCATTTTTGAAGATTTGACAAATTTTCTCTTAAGCTTTTCTGATCAACATATATCTGTTATTATTTTGGCTTTTGAAATTCAATTGGGTAAACTCTCCCTTTAAGTAAGTTTAATTCCTCTGTATTTATTGGGGCGATTAATTCTGAAATCTTATTTTGCAATTTATAACCTTTACCTGAGTGTCTATTTTTTTCTCCCATTTTCCTTTGGGTTTATAGTTTTCTTTTTCTTTCTCTATCTCCTTGCTCCTGCAATTGTGATTAAAATAATATGTATTTTATATTATCTTAATGGTTGCCCTTATATTTTAATAAAATCTAAATTTAATTAATATCTTTATTTTTCTCATCAGTTAGGATGGTTTATAAATTGCCTACCTTTTCATCTTGTTATTTTTGTCTAGTATACTAGGCTCAACTTATTTTTAACACATCCTCAAATTTGGATATATGAAAATGACAAGTGATTTGCCAAAATATATTTCTGTTACTTTGCTCTCTGTGGCTTTTACTAGTACTACTTTTGTATTCAGTTTTCTTCTCCCTGAAGTTTATCTTTCCATGTTTTTTTTTGGTGAGCTTTTATAAATACTAAACTTGCAGTCTTTTAAATGTCTTCACATATATTGCCCTCAATCTGGGGAATGGCTTACTTTGATCTGGAATTCTTCAGTAACAGTTATTTCCCATCAGAAATTTGAAGCTATAAGCACATTTTTTTCTGGCCACTTTTTTGCTATTTGGAAGTTTGCTATGGAAAATGGCAAATTAACGTGGGCTTTTGGATTCTTTCCCCAGCCATAAAAACTAAGATAATTATTTGAGGTAAAAGAAGGTTGCTGGTTCTGTTTATGTCTGTATGGGTGTATGTAGGGATGGAAGTAGATGCTGCAGATAAAGTGAAAAACTGTAATGTATCATGAATGTGGGACAGGTAGCCTACATTTTCATCAGCAAATAATTTCTTGCTCCACTCTATGCTAAACAGGAGACTTAGCCTAACATCATCTAGAAGCATTAGTGGTGGTGATGATAGGGGAAAAGGGTGGTGGTTAGAGGTAATACCTTATATGGCTGGCAAGCAGATCCTTGCCTTCCAGTTGAATCCAGGAGCTAGGCAACCCCTGGAAGAATGTGTTATTCTGATTGGTGACAAGGCAATGTTCACTGAAAGGCAGGTACTAGGCAAAAAAGAAGTCTTAGCTCCAGATTGCCACACGAGGACTTTTTACCATGAGATGTGATCCTCTGTTCCCTAAATTCACCTTGATAAATACAAACTGCACTTTCCTGTACTTGACTGTTTTCCCTCCAGTATACATTGAAAGACAAGTTAGCAGATAAGTCCATTTTTAAAAAGATTCATTAAAAAAAATACTTATTGATTTATTTTTAGTGAAGTATAGTTGAATTACAATATTATATTATTTTCAGATGTACAGCATAGTGATTCAGTATTTTTACAGATTATACTACATTAAAAGTCATTAAAGACAATGTTTATAATTCCCTGTTCTATACAACATATCCTTGTTGCTTACCTATTTCATAAATAGTAATTTGTCTCTCTTAATCCCATACCCCTAACTTGCCCCTCCCCCTTCTCTCTTCCCTCTAGTAACCACTAGTTTGTTTTCTGTATCTGTTTAGCTGTATACATATATTTGTATTATTTTTTTTAATTCCACATATAAGTGGTATCATACAATATTTGTCTTTCTCAGTTTGACTTATTTCACTAAGCATAATATTCTCTAGGTCCATCCATGTTGATAGAAATGGCAGAATTTCATTATTTTTTTATGGAATAATAGTCATTTGCTCTTTTTTCTCAAAATTGCTTGGCAATTTAGGGTCTTTTGTGATTCCATGTAAATTTTAGGATTATTTGTTCTACTTCTGTGAAAAATGTCTTGGGTATTATCTAGGGATTGCATTAAAATCTGTAGATTACTTTGGGTTGTATGGACATTTTAACAATATTAATTTTTCCTATCTAAAAGCACAATATATCTTTCCATTTCTTTGTATCACCTTCAGTTTCCTTCATCAATATTGTATAGGTTTCAGGGCATAGGTATTTCACCTCCTTGATTAAGTTTATTCCTAGGTGTTTTATTCTTTTTGATGTGATTTTAAATGGAATTTTTTGGTTTTACTTTCTCTTTCTGATAGAAAGAGAACATTTGTTAGTGTATAGAAAAGCCACAGATTACTATCTATTAATCTTGTACCCTTCAACTTTGCTGAATTCATTTATCAGTTATAATAGTTTTTGTGTGGAGTTTTTAGGGTTTTCTATATAGAGTATCATGTCATCTGCATATAATGATAATTTTACCTCATCCCTTCTGATTTGTATACCTTTTATTTTTTTTTTTTTCTTGTCTGATTGTTGTGGCTAGAACTTCTAATACAATGTTGAATAGAAGTGGTGAGAGTGGGCATCCTTGTCTTGCTCCAGAATTTAGCAGGAAGACTTTCAGCTTTTTACTGTTTAGTATTATGTTGGCTGTGGGTTTGTCATAAATGGCTTTTATTATGTTGAGATATGTTCCCTCTATACCCAAGAGTTTTTATCATGAATAGATACTGAATTTTATCAAATGCTTTTTCTTCATCTATTGAGATGATCATGTGGGTTTTGTCTTTTGTTTATGTGGTGTATCACATTGATTGATTTGTGTATGTTGAAACATCTTTGTGACCCTGGGATGACTCCAACTTGATCATGGTGTATGATCTTTTTTATGTGTTGTTGGATTTGGTTTGCTAATATTTTGTTGAGGAATTTTGCATCTATATTCATCAAAGATATTAGCCTGTAATTTTCTTTTTTTGGTAGTGTCTTTCTCTGGTTTTGATATCAAGGTAATGTTGGCTTAGAATGAATTTGGGTGTGTTCCCTCCTCTTCAATATTTTGGAATATTTTGAGAAGGATAGGTTTTCTTCTCTATATGTTTGGGGTTCCTCTGTGAAGCCATCCAGTCCTAGACTTCTGTTTGCTGGGAAGTTTTTGTTTGTTTGTTTGTTTTAATTACAAATTCAGTCTCATTGCTAGTGATGCTAATGATCAGTCTGTTCAAATTGTCTGTTTCTTCTTGATTCAGTCTTAGCAGCTTGTATGTTTCTAGAAAGTTGTCCATTTCTTTTAGGTTGTCCAATTTGTTGGCATATAACTGGTGGTAGTGTTCTTTTATGACTTTTCTTTATCTCTGTGGTATTAGTTGTTATTTCTCCTCTTTCATTTCTTATCTTGTTTACTTGGGTCCTCTCTCTTTATTTCCTCATGAGCCTGGCCAAAGGTTTATCAATTTTATTTATCTTTCCAAAAAAACGGCTCTTGGTTTCACTGATCATTTCTATTGTTTTTTAATCTCTATTTTATTTATTCCCTCTCTGATGTTTATTATCTCCTTCCTTCTGCTGACTTTAGGCTTCGTTTGTTCTTTTTTTAATTCCTTTAGGTGGTAGTTCACGCTGTTTATTTGAGATTTTTCTTGTTTCTTGAGGAAGGTCTGTATTGCCATAAACTTCCCTCTTAGAACTGCTTTCGTTGCATCCCATAGATTTGGAGTGTTGTGTTTCCATTTTCATTGATCTTGTATTTTCTGATCTCCTCTGATTTCTTCATTGACCCAACGAAGCATATTGTTTAGTCTCCATGTGTTTGTGCTTTACCCATTTTTCTTTCTGTAATTGATTTCTAGTTTCATAACTTTGTGGTCAGAAAAAATGCTTGATAAAATGTCTGTCCTCTTAAATTTGTTATGACTTGTTTTGTGACCTAATATGTGATCTATCTGAGAGAATGCTCCATGTGCACTTGAAAAGAATGTGTATTCTACTGGTTTTGGATGTAATGTCCTCTAGCTATCTATTAAGTCCAACTGGTCTGTTGTGTCATTTAAGACCACTGTTACCTTATTTATTTTCTGTCTGGATGATTTGTCTATTGATGTAAGTGGGATATTAAAGTCACCTATTATTGTCAAATTTTCCCTTTATGTCTGTTAGTATGCTTTATTTATTTAGGTGCTTCTGTATTGGGTGCATATATATTTACAAATATAATAGCCTCTTTTAGCCTGGGGCATGCAGAGAGGTGGTTGTGGGAAACCCAGTAGCTGCTAGAGCAGACCTCTCTCTGTCATGCCTCAGGGGCTAGCCAGTACATGTTCTCCTCATGAGGGGGGTTTAGGCTTCCCACAGTACTTCTGTTTGTCCCAGCCATCCTCCAACTAGCCAAGAAGGTTTGTCTCCTTCATGTAGGACCCCAGGACTAGGACACCCAATCTGCGGCTTGAATTGCTCACTCCCCAGGGAAAGTGTTACCTGTGTAATCCCTTTTCCTTGGAGTCCCCTCACGGGGACACAAGTTCTGACCTGATCACTTTTCTTTCCTTCCTACCTGATTATGTATTTATCTTTCTTACAGCTTTGGTTCTTCTTCCAGTTTCCAGTTAGTTTTCCATGAGAATTGTTACACATGTAGATGTATTTTTGATATGTTTGTAGGAGGAGATGAGCTCCATGTCCTCTTACTCCGCGATGCTGATCTCAGCTTCACCTGATTTTGAATCACTATGTTGTACACCTGAAACTAGTGTAATATTGTAAATCATGTATACCTGAAAAAAATATAAAAAATTAAAAAAGCAAGGACAGCAAAAGAAATTATTGAAAACATACAGTCAGTTTGACACTTTTCTCAGGTGCATGGAACACATTAGTGAATAGAGCATTAAAGGTTTGTGCCCTATTCCAGTTTCTACATTAGAAGGGAGAAATAAAATAAGCAATAGATACAATAACACAGTAAATTATATAATATGCTAGAAGATTACAGAAGAAAAAATAGAACAGAGTAGGAGGATAGCAAATATGAGGTATGGAGTAGGAGGAAAACAGAGTGAAACAGATGTTAACAAGTGCAAGAAGACCATGGAATAAAATTGTGAAGTCTATTAAAATTTAGAGTTGTTCATCAAGGTAAAATTTCATGTAAACATAAGGGTAAAATAAAATTTTAACACTGACTGAACTAGCTTTACCGAAATATCTCTTGGGAGATGTACTTCAGCAAGAAAGGAAAATGTTATGGACTGAATTGTTTTCTCCTCTGCAAAGTTCATGTGTTGAAGCACTAATTCCCAAAGTAACAATATTTGGAAATTGGACCTTCAGAGAGATAATTAAGGTTAAATAATATCAGTTAAACAAGGTCCTTAGGACCAGGCCCTAACCCAAGAGTATTGGTGTCTTTATAAGAAGAGGAAGAGACACAGGAGATTGTGTGCACATACCCAGAAAACAAGTCATGTGAGGACAGAGAAACAGAAGCCATTTACTGGCCAGGAAGAGAAGCCACACCAGAAATCAACCCTGATGGCACCTTCGTCTTGGACTTACAGCCTCCAGAACTGCAAGAAAGTAAATTTCTGTTACTTAAGCCACTGTCTGTTGTATTTTGTTATGGCAGCCCTAGCAGACTAACACAGAAATGAACCCAGGAGGAAGTACATATGGGAGATAATTGTGAGTTAATACTCTTGTTAAATTTATTGTTATTTTAAATACACAGTGATCAAAACATTAAAAATATATCAGCCAACAAGAATGACTAAAATAAAACAGATGGAAACCACCAAAGTTTGGCACTAATTTGGAGTAATTGAAATTCTTATACGCGGCTGCAAGATTATTATTAGTAGCACATTGGCAAACTACCAGTATATACTGAAGCTGAATATACACATATGTTCAGATCCAGCAATTCATACCTAGTTATATTCCCAGATAAATAAGTGTATATTCACCAAAGACATGTATAAAAATGTCCATAAAGGATTTATTCATAATAGCCACAAACTAGGAAAAAATAAACCAAATGTCCATTAATAATAGAATTGATAAATAAATATCATATATTACTACAATAGAATTTTATGCATCAACGAGAATGAGTTGTTGACAGCTACATGAAGTAAAATGGATATATCTCACAAGTATAATTTTGAACCAAAGAAATCAGACACAGAAGACCATATGCCCTATTATAATATTCATATTAAAAAAAAACAAAAACAGGAAAAACTAATATAAATTGTTACAAGTTAGGAAAGAGTTGCAGACAGTTGCAGTCACTGCATGGGAACCTGAGATGTGGCTTTTGGCAGCTGGTAGTGCTCAGTTTCTTGATGAGAACTTGTTACCTAAGGTATTGTGAAAATTCCTCCAGCACTTATGATATATAAACCCTTCTGTATGTATATTATGCTACAGTAAAATGTTTAAAAATATCAGTATAATCTAAAGCAAAATATCTACATAGAGGGTAAACAGATCAGATGAGAACAAAGAAAGGTACTTGTCTTGTTAGAGAGGAATGCATGGATATTAACAAACTGAAGACCCTGATACTTAAAAGGAAACATAAATAAATGTCTTATGAACTCTGGGTAACAAATACATGAATAAAAATAGAATGTTTGTCTTTTTAAAATACCATAAGAAAACTCTAAATATATAATAAGAATTGTAGATAAAAGAAAAAAGGAAGTTCTTTGTATATTGGCCTGTATCCTCTAATCTTTTTTTTTTTTTTAATATATTGGTTGTATTTCTTTTTTTTTTTTTTTAATTTTATTCATTTATTTATGGCTGTGTTGGGTCTTCGTTTCTGTGCGAGGGCTTTCTCTAGTTGCGGCAAGCGGGGGCCACTCTTCATCGCAGTGCGTGGGCCTCTCACTATTGCGGCCTCTCTTGTTGGGGAGCACAAGCTCCAGATGCGCAGGCTCAGTAATTGTGGCTCACGGGCCCAGTTGCTCCGCGGCATGTGGGATCTTCCCAGACCAGGGCTCAAACCCGTGTCCCCTGCATTGGCAGGCAGATTCTCAACCACTGCGCCACCAGGGAAGCCTAGTAATCTTCTTAAATTCACATCTTATAGTTAAAATTTTCTGATTGATTTGTTAGGAATTGTTTTATAGAGACAAATATGTAGACCAGATAAACACAGCTGAACAGTCTTTTTCCTTTTTATATTTGTCATTTTCATTTTATTTTATTTTACTTCATGAGCTGGTATCTGCAGAACATGGTGATTGACTTAGTAAAAGTGTAAATTTTTTGCTTGTCCCCAATCTTAGGGAATAATCATTCAATCATTAGCTATATGGTTTTTTATAGATACACTTTATTAGTTGAGAAAATTTCCTTTCATTCTTAATTTGGTGAGGGTTTTTTAAATTGTAAGTGGGTATTACTTATCTTTTATTCTATTACTATGTTGCATTGCATTGATTATTTTCAAATGCTAAACTAAACTTGCATTCATAGGCTAAATCCCATTTGGTCATGATGGATTACTGTTTTTTATATATTACTAGATTGCTATTGTTTTGTTGAAGATATTTCCATCTATGTTACGAAGGATATTTGTTTATATTTTTCTTTCAATGTCTGTGAGATTTGTGGTATCAGGGTCATGCTAGTCTCTAAAATTAAATGGCAAGTACTCACTTCACATTTAATTTCTTAAAGAGTAAGTATAAGAATATTATAATTCCTGCCTTAAATATTTGATAGAATTTACCAGTGAAACTATCTAGACCTCGAATTTTCTTCATTAAACAAATTCTTTTTGATCTCTTGAGTTAGTATGGTCAATTATGTTTTTCAAGGAACATGTCCACTTAATCTCAGTTATCATACTTCATGGAGTAAAGTTCTTCAAAATATTCCATTTTTAGTCTTTAAAATTTGTAATGATATCCCCTTTTTCATTCCCAGTATTTGTGTGTTTTGTCTTTTTTCTTTATTAATTTTGTTACAATTTTAGACATATTCTGATTTTCAGAGAATGAACATTTGACTTTGTAAGACTTATCTATTGTTTGTTTTCTTACGTTGATTTCTACTCTAATCTTTACCGCATCCATTCTTCTCATTATTTGGGGTTTAATTTGTTGTTCTTTTTTCTAGCATCTCAGTGTGGGAAATGAGATCATTGATTTTAACCAGTTCTTTTAAAATGTAGTCCTTTAAACTTTGTATTTCAGTTTAAACACTGTATTTGCTATATGCCACAGATGTTGGTAAGCTGTGTTTCCACTACCTTTTAGTTTAAGTATTTTATTTCCCCTGTGATTTTATTTTTGATTCATGAGTTATTTAGTAGTATAGTTAACTTATAAATATTTAGGGGCTTTCTAAGTATCTTCTATGCATTTCTTTCTAATTTATTTTGATGGCAGACAGAGAACTGAGATATTTGTGGTGACTATAGTCTATCTTGGTGAATCTTCCATATACATCTGATAGAATATGCATTTTCAATCATTGGCTTGAGTATAATATTGTCTAGATACCATTGAGTTCAGATAGTACTATTCAGATTTTTATTACACTCAATGATTTTTTTTGTCCATTTTTTTCTATCTGAGAGAAGGCAATTAAAATTACTGTGAAATGAGGTTCAAATTTTTAACTATGTTTTTAAATTGTCTATTTCTTCCTTTAGATATGTCAGTTTGTGCTTTATGAATTTTGAAGCTCTGTTATTAAGGGTATACATATTAAGTTTGTAATACCTTTATGATAAATTACTCCATTTAGTGTTGCTCTTGTAATGCTTCTTGTCTTGAAACCTACTTTTTCTAATAGTGATATAGTCGCACCAGCCCTTTTATATCTGGTCTGTCTAGTATATTTTTCCATTTTTAAATTTTCAACCTATTTGTGTTTTTATATTTAAATTTTGCTTTTTAAAGGTAGCATGAAATTGGCTAATGCTTTTTTAACCAGAGTGATTACCTCTGAATATTAATTTATACCAATTAGGTATACTTCATTGTATTATTTTTATTTTTAGTGGTAGCTCTCTGTATAATAATAGACATCCCTAATATATTATTGTTTTTTAGAGTCAGTAGTGTGCCATTTCACACTTTACATCTTACATTTCTCACTTCCTACTCCACATATCCAACTTCTCACTTCATATTTGACAATTCATATATCTCACATCCCACTTTGTAAATATAATAACTTTATAACAGCATTGTCATTTATTCCTTATACTCATTCTTTGTGATAATCTTTTTCTTCTCTGTATAGTCAATTGAATTTTATAGTGTTATTATTTTTTATTTATGCTTTTAAAGCAAATTATGAGAAGAAAAAGATTAATATAGTCCTTTATATTAAAAATTACTATTTTAAAAAATTTCTTCTTGAAGATTCTGGTTTCCACCTTGTAACAATTTGTTTTAATCTGAAGAATTTCCTTTAGTGTTATTGTGGAATAGGCCCATTGTTGATAACTTGTTTCAACTTTGATTAACTGAAAATATCTCTATTTCAGTCACATTTTGAATGATATTTTTCTTGGATATAGGAGTTTTAACTTTCACACAATTAAATGTATCCTTTTACTACCTTCTGGTTTCATTGTTTCTGATAATATATCAACAGTTATTTAAATTTTTATTTCCATGTATTTATTCTCTGAGTTATTTCAAGATTTCTTTTAAAAATCTTTGTTTTTTGCTCTTTATTTATGATATAACAAATCTTTTTTTTTTTTTTTTCCTTCACATTTGCTTTAGGGGTACAGGGCTTCTAGAATCTCTATGTTGTTTTCATTCAATATGGAAAAATTTCAGCCATTATATCTTGAAATATTTTTCTGCCCTATTCTCACTCTCTTTTTCTTCTGGATCTTAAATGTTATACTTGCTAGACTATTTGATATTGTTCTTTAGGCCCCTGTGGTTCTGTTCATTTTTTTTCAATCTGTGTTCTCTCTCTGTTCTTCAGATTGAAAAGTTTATATTTATCTGTTTTCAAGTTCATTATCTTTCTACTGCTCTCTGCAGTTAGATGTGAAGGTTATCTAGGATCTTAAAAATTTCATTATTTTAGTTCTCAGTTCTAGAAATTCCATTTTTATAGTTTTCATTAATCTTGTAAAAGTCCCCATTTGTTCAATTATTACACTCATATTTTCCTTTTATCACTGAAAGAATTGTCTTCTAATCCTTTATCATGTTTATAATACTGTTTTAATGCATGGGTTTGTAAAATCCAGCATCCGCATCATCAGGGCCAGGATGGGTCTGATTATTTGGCTGTGGTTTCTCTTTATTGCATTTGTGTGACTCCAAGGACTTTCTGACCACGTCAGACTTTCTGGAATATGCTATATCCACAGCTCCTAGAACAATATTGGATACACAGTAGCCCCTCAGTAAATATTTGTTGAAATGAACAAGTGGATAAGTATGCAGATACTTTTGAACATATGATATTTTCATTCTAGGGTGGAATCTAGCTCCTGCTTACTACCTACCATAAAGTTTTTAGAAGGGGGAACCTATAGAAATCCATGCAAGTCTCATAACAATTTGTTAGACAAACAAGAGGAGTAAATCCACAGTTTATATGCAGATGTCTGACCACCCCATCTATTTTGCTTGTAGTCTACTCAAATTCCTACCAACAATTCAGAAAAAGGCAGAGAATCATCACATGTTCCTCTTTGCCTGAATAAAACACTAGATTGTGTTTGACAGTAGTTTGTGTGTTTGCACGTAGTATACTAACAAAGCTAAATAGAGACCATAATTTTTATTTAATTTTAAGTATAAAAGCTTTATTGAATTATGTCTAACTCTGACAGCCAAACAGATGGCCAAGGCACTCCTTATTCCAGCTTGTTTTTTGTGTTTTTTCACTCAGTGTCCCAGAACATTACCCTCCTATGAAAAACCAAGAAGCTACTCTTTTCTTGCTCAGTCTTTATCAGCAAACTCCTTCCTCATTCTATCTCATCTCCTCTTTAGAAGAGAAGCAAATGTTGACAATTTGGCTTTCCCATCTGTTTCTATGTAGCTCTACCACTTGTTTGAGGGAAAATCATGTAGCAAAAGTGAGCTTCTTTCTGTTCAGAAGGCATGATATACCATAAATAATGTAGCTTTAACATCTATTAATCAAAAACAACCTGTCATTGTTATAAATATACAGTAAACATATCTACTTATATTTTATTGTATGTGCCATTCAGCAATTTTCAGAGTGTCAATTAGTTAATCCTTTGAAATTGTGCCAAAGGAAATGTTGAGCATGCACTACTGAGAATTAAATATTTTTATCTTTGTTGCCAAGTAAAAGAGTAAAAGTTTACATTAAAAGTAGAAGTTTCTTTCTTAGTTTTTAGTGAAGGAAAATATCGGAATCTACAACCATTTGAAATTGTATCAAATAGTTTACATAATACTCTTTAGTTTTTAGTTTACTGACAATTTTTCTATAGTTTTCCTCTTAGTAGTCTCTATTTAATATAGTACAAACATTAAGAATATGCTTTGACTTATGAAAATTATATGATGGGTACGTTTTTAGTCAAAACTGATAGTGAACTTTATGTTCAGTGATGATGAATAACTGTTTATGATGAGCCACCAACAATGTCTTATGAATACAATTTTTAGAAGACTAAGTTAAAGGCATGCTTAGTAAAAATTTGCAGTATAGGATGAAAATTGGTCTATTCAGAGATCAAATGTCACCCTTTAGCAACCTGTTCTAAACTAATAGGAGGAATATTTGGCTAAATATCTATTTAAAGGAAGCTTGCTTAAGTGGCAAATAGAAAAACCTCTGTCTACAAGCCTTGTTAATTAAATATTATGTATTAATGTGGGAACCATTGAAGCAGTATGCTGATAAATGGCTTTGTGATTCTCAGGTACACAATAAATAAATTCTAAGCATAAGTGATGGTAATTAAAATGACCCATTAGAAAATTGCTGACTTAAATATGTATGGCTTTTATTTTAAAAATGTATATGCACAGTCTGGAGTGATCATCAGTGAGTGCATTGTTGTGAATTATTGTTGCTATGATTGAATATACACTCAGTCAGGCTTACCCCATCCTCAGTCCATAAATCATGCCATAAAATAGCCCTATGAGGGAGTCATCTGAGTATCCTCAGTTTTTCATTTTTCTATCATACTCAACTCAACTATTTCTAGCCTTAGGTCGTCTCCTTGTCAAGAAATGCAGGATGGTTTTTAATTAGTCTGTTCTGGTGCATACAGGTGTTATTTTATCTTTTATGCCTCTGTGCATTTGCTTTAGGATATATGATGTAATTTGGTAGAGGAAATACTGGAAAATAGTTTATTTGTAAACTACTTTTGAAAGGTGAAGGAAATAAATATGAATCTTCCTTCTTTCTTTTATAGTATTATTATACTCTCTGGACATTAGAAAATATAGTAGAATATTTTTCAGCTCTAGTCATGGTAACACAGTTGTTTAGAAAGTATGTTTGTATGTTTGAGAGAATTACCTTGTCTGCAAATCTCAGAATTAAGACTTTTTGAGTAGCAGCCTGAACCCCTGGTTTCAACTCCTAGCTATGGACATGAAGTTATTCCAGGATGCATATGGATGCCCAGGGATAGCCTGATATGTTCCCAAATTCTCTATTTCCACTACTTTCAAAACAGCTCATTACTCTGTGTCATTTTCGGTCTTGCTAATCCCTATCATTCACAGAGAAAAGGCATTCTTGATCGCTACTGTCACTAGCTCAGCAAAAGTCCATTATTTGTAAGATGTCCCTAACGTTAATTCAAGTATGTAAGTTTACAATTTTCTCAGAATAAATTTAGTTAAATATTTGTTACACTAGAAGGCTAATAAATCTTCAGTTTCAATCATGTGTTAATTATGTAGGCTAGAGATGATAAATGCCACTTTAATGAATATACACACACACTCATACCCACGCACTCTTAAATGTACTCATGTTTGCTATTTTTATCAAATTCTAAGGGTAGTCAGTTTACATAATATTTCCTGATAGTTAATTCCTTAATCCAAGAAGTCTCCGAAATAGCTAGAACATAGTATAAGAAGTTTATATTGAGATTAAGTTTATATTAAATTATAATGAGAAATTTGATGATATGTTTATGAAGGATAGATTAAAATTTTCCGTGAAAATCTGAAGCTCCCCCCTCCTCCGAATGCTTATTCACTTCACCCATCTAAAAATCCTTGAGATGTGAGATGTTTCTGGCTCTACAGTTTAGTCATCAAAGTTCTCAACTATCCTAGAGCTTGTCTGAATGCTTGGGCTTTAACCCTCTCTGTACCCAAACTAGAGACATTTCCATGAAGATTGGGTCCTCACTTCTTCTCCTCACATATTATGCACTGCTTTTTGGAGGGGTTAGAAAACACACTTAATTCCCCAAACTTTTCTCTGCCATGATATAAGAGTCTCCCGGGGGCATGTGCATAACCTGCTGACATTTCTTCCTCCAGAGACTGTGGACCATGTAGGCACTGAGGGCTGTTTATCCAGCTCTCACTGCATGGCCCCCAAAATGACAAAACAATACAGAGTTTGGGATTGTTTTCCTTCTTTGGCTGATTCTGAAAGTCAAAAAATCAGCTATGTTCCTCTTTGGAGTCTTGTATCTGATAATTCTCAAGGTCTAGTACTATCTACTTAGTCTTTCGATTTTATAAGCCTCTGGTTTGACTTGACATTCTTTCTTTCGCATAACCATCAATTTTATTATAGTGTTTAATGAGAATTTGGAGGTTACCCAATCCAAATTTGGAAATTTAGTCTCACAGATATCAATGTGACTTTGTGAACGCAATGCATATCTTAAGGGCAGAATTAGAATTATAATTTTTACCTTCTGACTCCCAGCCTAATGTTTCTTCTCATATATTTCTTTTATTATTTTATAGCAGGTAGACTCAATAATCCCTTGGCTGACTCTAAAGGTATTTTTAATGTAATAATATGACAAGGCATTATAACATGATGTGGTAGGTAGAATACTGGACCCCCTCCAATGATGCCCATGTCCTAATCCCTAAAATCTCTGAATATGCTCAGTTACATGGCAAGGGGAATTAAGGTTGTAGATGGAATTAGTGTTGTGAATTAGCAGACTTTAAAATAAGGAGATTATCCTGGATCTTACAGGTAAACCTGATATCATCCTAAGGGTCCTTTAAATGTGGAAGAGAGAGGCAGGACATTACAGCCAGAGAGATTTAGAGATGCTGCTGGCTTTGAAGATGGAGGAAGGGACCACAAGCAAAGGAAAGTGGGAGGCCTCTGGAAGCTGAAAAAGACCAGGAAATAGATTATCCCTTAGAGTCTTCAGAAAGGAGCACAACCATGCTGACACCTGGGTTTTAGCCATTTCAGACTTCTGACCTCCACCACTGTAGGATAATAAATATGTTGTGTTAAGCTACTAAGTCTTTGCTAATATGTTATAACAACAATAGAAAATTAATACACTTAACTTAGTGGGGGAGAGGGTAAATAGTTAATTTTCAGACCTTTCAGGCTTACATACATCATTTGCTCTGGAGAATGGTAGCAATGTCATCCTTTTATAGGTATAACAAGCATAACTATAGAGTCCATAAGGTAACACACACTGTCCAGATATTACCTCACTATCCTGGGTCAGAATGGTATCAAGGACTTGAAAAGGACAAAAGTCCTTATACAGTTAGCTATATCTCTGCTACACATGAAGAGGTGAATAAGAATAGTTGTAGTTATGATACACACAGCTGTATTTTTCCCTGATAATACATATACATTCAAAACACATTCCCCATTTGCAGGAAGAGCAAGTTCTTCTGTCATCAAGTCCAATCCAATAAGTACCATTAAGGGTTTGTCTTTCTATCTACTGTGTTTTTTTTTTTTTTTCTGCAAAGCTGATTTATTGTTTTTCTGCTATTAATGTGATCTGGTAATCTATTCATTATTTTCCTATATTTTTCACTTTCCAGAATTATAGATATCAGTGTATTTGCAAAGACTTCAGAACTATTGTTTTAATACTAAGATTATTGCTTTAACACTAAGAACACCAAGGGATCATTCATTGTATCCATTTACCCTACAATTTCCAATAATGGAGAAAGGAACATATTTCTACTCCCAAGATGAATAAAAATAACTTATGTTTATGATGTAACTGATAGGGTTTTCCGTATGAATACTAATATAATGCTTACTTGGAGAACTGGACTCTGAACTTCCAGCAAGCCATTAACTTAAGTTTCTGACATGAATTAGATTCTGAGAAAGCCTACAAGCAAAAAAAGATGAAAATAACAAACATGAAAAAAATAGAAAATACAATGTGAATAATCTGTTTCACTACAGAATTTTCTTGGAAATGACCTTATAATTCCCCTTGTATTTGAAAATAATAAATCTTTAAATTAACAATATAATACATATATAAAATTAAGTTCTACAAGTCATGCAAGTGTAAACATTTTCTATAATAGGTTAATACATTCTGTAGGATAGAATCTTAAAAATGAATGTTTTATTTTCATGCTGGCTTTCCTATATACATTTATTATAAATTATATATTGAATTGTTTTTTTATTAGCTCATGAATGGATTTAAAGAGCAAAACATGCAAATTTACTTTTGCTTTATGTAGTAATATTTTCTTCAGGGAAGGCTACATAAATTCCCATGTCACATAATTTGCTTCAATGCTAGTATTTTATAGGCATTTGCATAGCCGTATAAATTAGAATATATATTCTTTAAATTATAATGAACAGACAAAACAATGAAAATATTAAAGAAGACTGAAAAAGTTAATTAAGTGAACATACCTCAGTATGATATTATGTCAAATTTTATACTACTTTGGGAAAAAAATCCTCAATTACCACAAATTATTTTAGGCAAATCTATGATACTGTGAATAATGAGTCTATTGATAACATCTGGTAATTAAGTACTTTCACCATAAATACATCTTTTATTCACATATATTTGTTAATATCTCTAAAATAATATTCTAAAAATCTATTAATTTGAATGAGTTAAAAATCAACCAGTTTTCTGTATTTTACTCTGCTACTTTTAGATGAGGATATTAAACTGTAATCAGGATTTATAATACTGTTTCCCAGTTTCCTTTTGCAATGTAGCAGATGTTTTCTTACAAGTTTTTATATCTTGAGAAACTGTATCATTATTCTGAAGGTTTTTCTCCCACTATAAAACACCTTCTCACATTAGATTGAAAATTATATATATTTTGAAATAACATTTTATATTAGAAACATAATCAGTAGTCCTAGACTGAAAGGACTTTCAAAATGTACCTAGTCATATATATGAGGAAATAAACCCATAACAACTGAGTGGCTTGCTTGATAGCTGCAGAGTCAATAACAGAAGTCACCCAGCTACCCTTACAGTGTTACTCCCACAAAATGTTAAGAGCCTACCAGAATTGAACAATTGATTGCTTGAAAGACTGAGATTTGAAATGCAGTTCTGGCATAATCTACAAATGTGTAGATTTCAAGCAAGTCAGTCACTAAGATTATCTGAACTCAATTGTATACCCTGACAAAATGTTGATAAAAGACTCAGAAGGATGTATTTTGTGATTATGGCTACCGTGAAATACTCTGAATGGTAGAGTAAAAAAGTGTATATAACAAGACATAATCAAGAGTAACTGAAGTAGAATAGACAATTAACTTATAGGAGCATTTTAAAATATTTAAGAATTAATATCAAAAAAAAAAGGTTACCAGGTCTAGACTCTGACTTCTGAGAGCTACAAAGTTATCAAAAGCAAACAATATCTATACTTGATAAACTGTGCAGAACATTGAAAATGATGGATTATTTCCTAAATCATTTATGAGGTTAGGATAACTCTCATACCAAAACCAAGCAATGACGAAATTTAAAATGTAAATATAGACAAATTTTATTTACAGATATGTGTGAATTTGCAGTTCTTAAATGTTAAATGTGTATTTAAAGAGTAACTCATTGCCAACCTCAGCTTGTTCCAGAAATCCAAAGATGGTTCAACATTAGAAAAATGTTAGTTCAATCTAGCATGTTAGTTGGTCGAAGAAATTGAAGAGAAACAGTAATCTTGCTTAAAAAGCATTAGATAAAATTAAACTCCTCAAATTAATAAAATCTGTTATTTATAAAAGGTGAAACAGAAAAAAATTATATTTATTACTAAGACATATTTCCTGGAAACACGAAACACCAATCATTCTTATTGGTGAAATACTAGAAAGAGTACCATTTAAAATAACCATGATATAATTTCCTTCAATCAAATAAAAAGCAATGTGGCATTGGCAGTTCTATCCAATGCAGTAAGAGAAAAAAAGAGCTATAAATGTCAACAAGGAGGGAAACAAAACTTACATTCAGACAATACCGTATTGCTTAGAAAGGAGAATAAATTTTTAAATTATTAGAATCAAAATGGTTTAGAAAGGTAACAATATATGCCTTTGAAATTCAGTAGTTCTCTTAATAATCTTTAATAAGCAAAGAAAGTAACATCATTCACTAAAACAATTATAAATTATCTGGGAAGATAGATAAATAGAGAGAGAGAGAGAGAGAGAAATATTTGTATAAAGAAAACCATAAAACTTTAACTGTAAAAACTTTTAAAATGTTACTTCTTTTCAATTTATACTCAATTAAAGGCAAATTAATTTCTCTAAATTTTTTGGAGAAATTTAATGTTCATTATGAAGAGAAAATATTTACTAATACCACAAAATTTTGTAAAAAGTTAATCAGATTTCAAAATATACTATGAAACCATGTATATTAAATCATCCTTATGATTAACAGAATACAGAATTCCAAAAGGCAAGATAGATGACAGCCAAACAAAGATTTGTTCAATCTATAAATTTCAAAAGTCATTGAAGAGACTGAGGGCAGCTTTCCCCATAAAATGTCACAATCTCTGGTCTAATCTCTGAATCTAAGTCTGTCTTCAGACCTGCATCCCAATGGCTGAAGGGAGAGGCTGTTTCAAAGGAAGAGGAACCCTGCAACTACACTACAAGGTCAGACAGTAATTATTCTCTTCAGGGATCTATGGAAGTTTACTCAGGTCATAGTGTACTGGGGAAAGGATAATACCCAGACATTTCAAGGACTATGGGACCCTTGGTCTGAGTTGACACAGATACCTGACACCTCAAAGCATCAGTACGTTCCCATCTCTTATTCTTTCTAAGGTGAGGTGGTATGGGGGCCGCTAATAAATGGAGTCCTGGCCCAGATCTGACTCCCTTTGGTTCCTCGAAGTCCACAGAATACCCCCAAGTGGTCACTTCACCTAGTCTTGGAAGTGGACTTAGCTGATATTTAGCAGAACCCTCACATCGGAAGAGTCTTCTCCATTCCTATGGGGTAAGAGTTACAGTGGGGAGAGCCAAATAGAGGCCCTGAAATTTCCCCAGCCAAATTAGTGTACAAAAAAAAAATACCTCAGGGTAATACAGAGATGAGTGTCACCCTCAAACTGCAAAGGATTGGGTGTGGTGATTCTCATCTTTTCCAATTTAATTCACCAATCCGGCTTATACAAAAACTAGATGAATCCTTGAGTATGAGTGTAGTGTACTACCACAAATTTAACCAAGTAGTAACCTCAACTATAGTTGTTTACCAGTTGTATCTTTGCTTAGCATGTAACATGGCCTCAGGTCCATGGTAGACAGTCATTCATCTAGTAAATACCTTATTTATCTCTAATAGGAAGAAGGATCAGAGCAGAAGTACTTTGTATTCACAAGAGATAAACAACCATCTGTCCTAGAGTTAACTTTTCTATCATATTTGACAAATGAGTGTGGACCAGTTAGGCATAACATTGGTCTAATATATCAATGGCATCCTGTAAATCTGAACATATGAGCAAGAGCTGACAAGTACATTAGAGTCCTTGGTAAGATACAAGTGTTCCAGATGACAGAAGATAACCCTATGACAGGCTTGCAACACCACTGAAGTTTTTAGGAGTACAGTGGTCTGGGGCACACTAGAATATCAATTTCAAACTAAAAGACAAATTATTACATCTTGTACCTCCCAGAACCTGAAAGGCCTCTTTGAGTTCTGGAGGAAGCATATTCTCCATTTGAGATTACTGCTCCAATCCTTTCAGTGAATGAGATGGAAGAGTACTGATGTCCAGTGAGTCAGAGGACTGAAGGACCCTTCAGGAGTTCTGGGCTATTGTGTAATCTATTCTGTAGCTTGAACCATACAAATTAAGAACCTAGAGGTTCTTAATTGGGAAAAGACATGATGTGGGGCCTATGACAAGGTCCAATAGGAGAACTACAATGTAGACTCTTGACTTCTGGAGTAAAGCCCGTGTCATTTGTAGCAGAGAACTGTATCAGTATATCATTTGAGAAACAGCTGTGGCATGCTACTGTACCCTGAAAGGTATGAGATGTCACATAACCATGTAACCAGAACTTCCGATCATGAGCTGTATTTTCTCAGGCACATCACAAGTTAAGGAGGAGCCAGCAGCAATCCATGGTTAGATGGACATAATATCTGTGTTGTCATGATCAGGGCAGAAGGGTACAAGTAAGATGTACAAACAACCAGCTCAGATGCCCTGTCACCTACCATTATTACGCTAGCACCACTCCCTCAATTCATACCTATGGGTGGGCAGTATGGGGGTATATCCAGCTAACGATGGAGAAACAAGTCCCAATTTTGTCACAGGACATCTCAGTATGTGGGTGTAAACTGAAATGACCACTGCCACACTGCAGTCCCATTTGCTGGTGGCTCTGAATGACTTTAACTGGTGGCTGCAGTGTGGTAACTTCAGGCTTATTGTGCCAAGAGACTGATAGGCAAGGCAAGACACCATCATCCTGGCAAGGTTATTGACCCTATCAGAGGGAAAGAGCAGCCACTCTTATACAAGAAAGGCAGGAAAGAATAAGTCTTCTATCTAGGAGATACTACCCTGCCCCAAATCAACAGTAAATGGACAAGCGTGCAGCCATGATCTGAAAAGGACACCATGACCAGGGAATCAGACTCTTTAGAGAGGAGGAGCTAGGTCACCCTACCAGGTAAGGCACCTAGATTAGCAGAAATGCTAAATTCAGTTTGTCTCAACAATCTTCTTGTAAGTTTTCTCAAGAAAAGAGGCCAACCAGAATTCTGGAGAAGCTGACACTAGGTGTAGTGTATTTATTATGTAAATAAGTGGATCTGAGAGGTACAAAGGGTAAATTGTAGTGTATGCTGTCATGTGTCACCCAGATGCTACCTTCCAGGACCAAAGCACTCAATACCCAACTGTCAGGAGTGATGTCAGATGAGAGTTCATGTCTGACTCCTTTCCCAGAAACTGCCTTTAGTCAAGATGGCTGCTTTACCCAAGGTTATGTCCCTACCTGAGGGCACCTTGTTTCCAGTGACTAGTAAACATGAGGATTACAAAAGCCTAGTTCTTTGGAAACAATTGGAGACATCTCATAAGTGGCCAATCCAGATTCAGAATTCCCTGTGGGATTGTCTAAAGTGTTTGTTGCAAAAGCATATGTGTTCAAATTCTTCCTCTGCCCAATCCTGCTTCCATCACCCTCTTATAGGATTTGTTCCTAAGAGTATCACCGAGTGACCCATCTGCAAACAACCTGTGTCAGAATCTTTTTCCTATGAAAACAAGGAAACTAATGTACAACAGATTATAAATTGGTAGAATCTATTTTTGGAAGGCAATTTAATAGTATCAAAATATAAGTGCATTCTTCATGATCTGGTAAATCACTTCTACAAATGTAACCTACACAAATACTCTTATATGTTCACAAAGATATGAAAGTGAATATATTTATTAAATATTGCATTTAATACTTTAAAATAGAAATCCTTAATGACTGGCAATAAGGGAAGATATAAATAATGGTATACACATTACAGAATGCTAGTAAACATTACAAAATGAAGTTCACCTATATTTACAGACATATTTATAAAACATATTCTTTATTGAAAAAGAAAATTTTAGAGCAATTCATGTAATATAAATTAGATATATTCCTTATTGATTATTCTGAGCCTTTTTTTTTTCAATCAAATCTTAGTAAGTAGGATATACCCCGATTCCCAGAAAATCTTCTATGGAGGGAAATGGTTCCTTCTTAAGGAGAAATCATTATATAATAAGCAGAACAGCTCATACTTTGATTTTTTAAAAAATGTTTCATTATCAAATCTTCATAAGTTTAATTCTAACTGTGATAGTAGTCCCACAGTTGTAGGGGCTGGACAAGTATGAATAAGAAAAGATTGTGCCACCAGTTCTTTGGCCAGGAAAAATTAGTTGTATGACTATGGATCAGACTATCTGATTCTAAATAGATTTATTTGTTACATAAGTAAGTTAAACATATTATCATATTTCTAATACCAATGTGTTGATAATTTCAAATATATAATTTAAAAGTACATTTTTAAAAAATCATTTTCAAAAAAGTATCGATGGGCTTTAGGTTACATTAATAATGTGGTGTTGAATACAGTAATAATTATCTGCTCTTGTACTTGAAATTTCATGATTATGGTTTATTAGATAGTGTTAATGAACAAATATTAATTACTTAAAAAATGTCCAAAACCAACTTCCAAGTGTGGCAGCTTATTTAATATTTTTTGTTTTTGTTGATTGTTAGACTAAAATGTCACTGTAGTTACTATTTCTTCTGACTGATTTAAGTGACATTTGACAAGTCTTACCTTTTCAAGTTATTTACAAGTAGATGGTTTCATTGATTAAAATTTTGTCCATACTAGCTAAAAGATATATGATTGTATAATTGAAATATAGATATTAATTCATTCTGTTATATGTAGTATTAAACATTATTTATAACTTCACAATAATATTTAAATTATTTTTATCATCCAGAAAAAAAAATCACTGTGTGTTTCTTAAAAACTCTATTTGCTGCTTTACTGTTTTCAAAAGTAAATGTCATAAGATTGGAATGATTTGATTGATAAATGAATGTAGTTTCTATTAAGCATCATCATAAGCAATGCATTAATATATTTTCAAGTTATTTAAAAATTTTTATTTCTACACAGTACCAGAGCTTGATTAATGTAAACTAGACAAGATCTAATTAAAATTATTCAACAATAACAGAATAATGCAATAAACATTTAAAAATTACATAACTGAAATAGAGGAATGTCAACCATAACTCAATGATTTAATCTAATAGTGGCTACATGTAAGTTACCACAGGAAGATTTCTGGTTGTGATTAAAATAGAATAAAGGTATAGGTGGCAGAAAATATGTTTTTCCTAGAGTGGGATTAATTTACCCATAGCCTTTGCTTTATTAACACATGTAGGTACATTTAATTCTTAAGAAAAAGTTTTATCAAATATGTCCAAATGCATATTCTGCTTTATCACAAATTTTTTAATAAAATAACAAACACAAAAAGACTTTCTTAACAATGCTCAACAAACAATAACTTTATTTAAAATAATTAATTTTTGAAATGCCCAAGAGCAATTACATTGTAGGAAGTTCAACACAAATAACTGCTAATTTTCCCATCTAATTTTCAAAAGCTGCAACCAGTCACTAGAAGGCAATAAAAGTGAAAGAAAAACAATATAGTCTAAGGCATCAGCATTATAATGATCTTTTGCTCCTCAAAATGACCTAAACATAGTATGTTAGACTTCTGATCTAAATGTGAGAATGTCATTCACAATAAACAAATACCTAAATAAATAAGTTGCAAAGTTATATTGGATGATTAAAAAATATTATTCTTGATGGAGTTGAATTTAAATATGGGAACTACAGATGATCTAGACTTGGAAGGATGTAAATAATGCCATCTAATCATAGTCGGTTTATGTCTAGGTGAGGAATTTGAGTTCTTTTTTAAGTAAGGAAAACAAGGAAAGTTTAAGGAAAAGATTGCCTTTGGAATTAGTTTTACCTGGATTTGAATCCAAGCTGTGTGTCATTGGATAAATGAGTAACTTTTTGAGCCTCCTTTTCTTCTTCTGTAAAATAAGAATCTGCCAGAATATTGTTTTGCTGACTTGAGTTGTGTAGGAGAAAATTAAACTTTACCTAAGTGCTGTGCTCCTAGAAAACAGTAGTGGGCTAAGAAAGATTGTCTGCACCTGCTTGTCTTCCCTCTCTTCTCATTTACACATCTATCCACTGTAGAATAACATCTTTTCTATCACTCTCTTGAAAGTGCTCTCATTGATAAAATTATGGCATCCTTATTAACTGTAATGGATTCTTTCTTCTCATTATCCTACGTGATCTCTTAGCAGCATTTGACTATGTTACCATTTTGAAACGTTCACTGAAATCCTTTACCTGTACTCTACCAGTTTTCATTCTGTTACTCTCTTTTTGTTTAGTATTTTAAGGATGTTTCTTTTCCTTTTCTCTTTTAAATATCAGTATTTCTTATGTTATTTTTCCCCTTGTCCATCTACTTTTATTTTCCCTGGATCTAAAGAATCATCAAGTCAGTTTCAAGGGGAATATTTTAGTGCCCCAAAGGGTTCATACCTACTAAAGGGAAAAATAACCAAAAAACATTCTAAAAGCACAAAGATGCAAAGGTGAAAAAATATATTACTTATGTATATGCTCCTTAAAAATGCAAGTGCCTGATGTACTTTAGCAAAGATACACACACACACACACACACACACACAGGAAGTTTTGGCAGAAGAGTTTTATGCTAGACAGTTATGATTGATTGTATTTATTCAAGATTATCATTCCCTCTCTGCCCGTGCCATGCTTTCCTGTAGGAGCAGTATATTTTTCCATTGGCCTTTAGTTTGGCCATGTGACTTCTGCTGGCCAATGAAAAATGACTTGACCTTATACACCATCATCCAAGCAGAAGTTTTACATGCACCTGCATGGTTTGACTCTATCTTTTTACTATTATTCTTCACCATGCAAAAAGTATGTACCTGATGGTGCGTACTCCTTTAGCCTGGGTCCCAGTTTATGTTATATTATGTTGTTATATATATTAATGTTATGTATCTAAATTAGCATATAGGACATATTCTATATGTTATTTTCAAATTGTCTATAATCAGAGTTTGTATTTCTTATTAAACTTGTGTTTTACAAATTCCAAGGGGCTAAAGTTTAAATACTGACACTTGGTTATTCATCATATATAACAACATAATATAACATAAAATATTATTTTTTATGCAATATAAAATATATATAAGCAAGAAAACTAAATTATAAATCATTGGAAGATGTAAATGAAAAGAAAGTATAGGTCATATGACCAATCACAGAAACAAAATTAACAGCAAGAATGAATAAAATATGTTGATAATGATCATAATAATAATTTTTAATAATGAACATAAGATAGGTCTTTTGCATGCATACCATGCACTGAATGTGCATTAAAAACTTAATATACATTTTCTCAATCTTTATAAGATTATGAGGTAGGCACTATTATTAAGCCAGTTCACGATTTTGGTTTACAAGACAAATCTAAAACAAAGTGACAATGATTGTTTAAACAAGAAAAACATACATATATAAAATACTAGGGATAAAAGAATTAATATTTAAAAGCAATGCAAAAATTATAAAGACAAGAAAATACTATCATCATTCTATATTAATAAACTGTGGTTCATAATGAATATTATTAATTTTGAATATCTGTTAGTATAATATGGAATGTATAAAACTGAAACAATTGAAAATATCAAAAGAACATGATAGAAATGCCTTATTGGTGGAATACTATAATGCAGTCTTAATCTATAACACAGAGAAAAAATAAGCAGTAATAGTATATTTATTAAGTATGATTAGTATATATGTTATAATTATACTATACAGAATATAGACTAATTTTAAAGAGCCTTGAGAATCAAAAAAAGAACAAAAAATAGATTTAAAAAATAAATTCTGAAATATACTATTATATAGACCACATTCTTTTACCATAATCTTATAACACTAGAAATGAATAACCAAGTGTCAGTATTTAAACTTTAGCCCCTTGGAATCTGTAAAACACAAGTTTAATATGAAATACAAACTCTGATTATAGAAAATTTTAAAATAACATATAGAATATGTCCTATATGCTAATTTAGATGTATAACATTAATATAACAAACATATATGCATAACTGAACATATATGAGCATATATAGGGTATATATGTATGTGTATATGTATCATGAATATATACACATATAAATTTATAAATATATGTATAGTATGTGTGTGTATATATATATATATATATATATATATATATATATATATATATAAAATTCACATATATATGTAAAATTGGTCCAGTTCTTTTTGTCCAGGCTAGGGATTGTCTCACTTCGGTCCAATGGTTACTCCTTGGAACATTAACTGTGCATAGCAGGGAATATAGATACTTAGAAGGCAAGCCAACTTCCCTTTGAAGATAAATAGGCAAACACTATAGCAAATATCTATTTCTAAATCCTAGAGACTAAAAAGTATAGACTATACCCACAAAATATCTATAAGTTAAAATCCTAGCATTAAATATGTTATCATTAAGTTAGAAAAAATTAAATATATTGATCTAAGCATTCAGTTTAGACAGCTGGAAAAATAAAACCAACACAAGGAAGAGATAAAAGCAAATATCAGTGAACTAAAACCAGGAAAGCTTAAGAACTGATCAAAAGTTTAAAGATAGTTCTTTGAGAAATATAATAAATAAATATCATTCGTCCTGGAAATTTTAATTTAAAAAAGAACTAGAAACAGGAAGTTAACATAGTTGGATTTTTAAGTGCTAAGTAGTTAAAAATACAAGGAATATAGCTATAATCATACAACAAATCTGGTTATCCACTTGAAGTAGATTATTATAAAATATATGAATGAACACGGTTGACTCATTACATAATAAAATCCTGAGCAGACCAACAAGCTTGGTGAATATTTTTAAATTAGCAAGGAAATATATCCACACAGTTTCTGGAACCAAATAATTTCATAGAAGAGTTATTTACTACTTTTATGAAATAGCTAATTATCATTTCATATAAGCTATTCTGAAGCAGAAAAGATGTAATCAACTCATTTTGTGAAGGTGGCATATCTTTTATACTTAAATATTAGAACACAAAAGGGAAATCATTAAAAGACAAATCACAGTTAAGAACAAGAATGAAAAACAAATCATAGGAACTCACAGACTAAGCCATCTAATAATGAATTTCAATAAACTAGGTTTTATCTCTACAATAAAGGACAATTAATTGAATCTAATAAATTTGATACTCATTAGATCCCATTTAAAAAGGGTATATTTTATAATGCACTAAAAGTGATAGATAGAACTGAAGAAACATTGCTGTTATGAATACACAGAAAAAGTAAGAACTCAGAAAAAATATTTTTAGATGTATTTTAAAAGGCACTTATCAAAAATAGCAAAATCCATATTCTTCTAAGTGCACATGGAACACTCATTAACATATATGATGTTCTTAAAAATGTATTATTTGGAAAGTTTACTCAGGATGAAAATAAGCATACAAAATCTTAATTTCTATAAATAAAATTCAGTTGTACATAAAACAATTTTATTAATTGTGTGAGATATTACCAATCAGAAATGAGTGGTTTTAATTGCATTACTGTACAGTTTTGGCCTGGTGGAAACTAGGGTGTAACGTCAGGCCAAAGAGAATTCTAGCTATTAAAGCAATGGAATCGCTTTGGGTTACAGGGACAGTTTTTCCCCAGAACCTAACTTTTTTGAGATACAGACTGAAAACTGGCAAAGATGAAAAACATGCAGCTGAGGCAATAATTGGTACACCTTAGGATGTTTTTTAGGGCTTACATATGTTTCTACCAAAAACTTTCAAGAATAGAAAAGATCCTAAATAATATTTTGAATATTTCTTGGTGTTGATGTGGGAAGAAGTACCAAAAGTAAGGAGAAAGAGGCAGGGAGAGGGAATGGAGAGATCTCTGACTAAACTCACTTATGGAAATCACTGATGGAAAAAGATAGGAAGTTACTTTGGCAGATAATTCATATGTATACCACTATCTCCAAATTAATAAATAAACAGCCCCTTTACTCTCTAACAGTTTCTTCCTTCCATCTTCGTTTTTCTTGATATTTTTCTGCTCTTGGCACTTTTAATCGTAAATAAGAGAAGGAGAAAATATGGAAATCTTCCAATGGCAAGGAAACTAACATTGTATATAATCATTAATAGCGTACATAAGAACAATAATATCACCTTTTGAGTTCTCAAAATATGCCAAGCACTAAACTGGATGTGTTTGTTACATACATTATCATAGTCAATCTTCATAAACAATTCTTTGAACTAGTATTAGCATTCACATTTTATCAAGGAAGTTATTTTCTGAGTCTCACAAGTAGTAATTGGAGGGATCAGAATCTTACTACAGTATCCCTTCCTTTTCACTCTGTATAAAATCCTTGTCTCCTGACTCATAGGTTCCACTTTGGATGTCTGGGAGAGATGACTAAAGAATTCCATGTAATGATCATTATTTGTTTGGTTTTTTTTTTTGGCTGTACCACATGGCATGCAGGATCCTAGTTCCCCAACCAGGGATCGAACCTATGCCCCCTGCAGTGGAAGCTCAGAGTCCCTGATCATTATTTCTTGATCTGGGTTTTAAGAAATTTGAAACGACAACTCCTAGGGTGAATTGCCCCAGTATGGATGTGAAAAAATCCCCTGTGTCAAAGCGGTGGAAATCATTTTTTCCTGTCTGTGGTTTAGGCTTTTGCAAACAGTTAGGCTAAATAACTCTCTATGCACTTCACACCACCTTATTTGCTCTCTGAACCCAAGACTGCATTGGGAAAGATGGAAGGACACAAGCATCTTTGGCTCTGACTTAGACATTTCATTCAGCCTTTTTCATACTTTACCTCATATATTTCACTATACAAAGAGCATCTGAATCTGCAAATAATGCGTTTCTGGGTTTATTTACCAACTTTTGTTTTATTCTCATTTTTATATTGTAAGGCATAATACACAGATAATAGATCATATGACCAACAGTAATGTAGAATTTGTCTCCTAGTAGGACTGTATCTCTTCCACCAGGGATGTATGTTTAACATATTTAACAAATATATGGAAAAGACAACAAACCAGTCAGAACAGATACGAGAGCAGGATCCTGGATACCTTTTGTTGTGCCAGAAATTCCCCCTGGATTAGGCAAGGTCCTCAGAATCTCTAGGAAGGAGTCATGGTGAGCATATTGCATAAGTGACCCTCAGGGACTGGAGGCAAGAGCTTTTCACCAACCAGTAGAAAATCATTTCAATAGTTAACAGCTGACATAGGACGAGATCAGCCCTGCCTTAGAACTACAAATTCCCCATGCCTTTATGTGGCTGATTTCCTCTAAAGAGCCCATATAAATGTTACATTTTGCAATCTTAAGGATAGAAAAAGAGAGATTTTTTAACTAATTGAGTTGGTAGCTTTAACAAGTTGGTACCAGTCAACCTCTTTTTGTGATTGCATATTGAAAATGTGCTTTCTCTGCTTCATCAAGTCAGCATGATAGTAAATACAGGTGTGGAAAACAAATGGTTGACATAAAATAAAGAGAAATACATGTGAATAGAATTTCAGGTGTGGGCTGCGTAGAAAGAATCTAGTTTGCGTTACTCTGAGGACACTGGGCGTAATTCCTTCAAGTTTAGAAACCTCAACTAACAGTCATCTCACTTCACAGTTGTGTCGGGAAATTCTACTTTTCTGTGTGTGTGTGTTTGTTTTATCTACTTTACTGAAATTATTTAGATTTTTCTATATATATTCGGTAAAGATCTAAGATATGTTTACTATTAAATGAGTCACAACAAAAGTATTCTGGTTGAGGATAACTATAGGATAACTGCCTATAATTAAATTTAAATGTATGTTATGCAAGAGATTTAAGATAATTTTGGTTACTCTGTTCATCTTACATGGTTTCATTCTCAACCTTGTGAATTAAACAGCTGTATAGTATTCTCTTAAGGAGAATTAACTATAATAGTCCTGTTGCTCTGATGAAGTGTAAAATGTGGAGACAATAACACTTCAAATGAGAAAAAAAGAGTACATAAAAAGTAAAAGAAACCAAAATCTAACTTAATTACTTAAAGAAAAACAAATGAAGTCTCTAGGGAAGGGATAAAACTATATATGATCATTTATTAAGCCTCAAAAGTGATATGTGCAGAAAAGCTCCAGTTCTACTCTGAAATAGCAAAGGATGAATGTCAGTAGGTATAAAATTACCATTTAAAACAAAATCTAATGTTACTTTGTGTTCCTGAAACTGTTCAAATTAGTATGATTTGGATGCTGCAGTTAAACAGTTACAGTACTGACCCTACAAGTTTTCCAATAATTTACTGCATCTTAAAAATGCTGAAAAGCTATTTCCTATAATCATTTTTTAATTTATGCCTTTGGAAACTATGAAATTATTTATGAGGTGGCTGCAATAGAATGAAATTATTTAATTAAGCCTTTTTAACTGCTTAGAGTTGATCCTATAGTTAGAAAGTAGTAGGGTACAATTAATAATTAAATCAACTCTATTTTTCCTGTTTGTGGGTCCCTAAAGTATGAAAACTTTTGAAGATATAATGTAGTTGAAGCTTTACACACCAACGTTTTCTGGGGAAATCAAGGAAATATACATCAAGCACTTGGGGGATTTCATTTAGTTGACTATTTTCAGACTCCTGCTATATGAATTCCAGGTTGGTTTTATATCAGCAGTACTGATTATATCAATGGCATCAAATTATCCTTGACATGATGAAATATCAATGTATTAACAAGTTTAAGACAGAAAATTTTAAATGAGCCTTAGGTTGAAAAAATATAAAGGATAGTACATCCTATGATGTGTTCTATGAATTACCAGTTAATAAAATTTTTCAGAAAGGTGTTTTTTATAACTTTAATGATTAAATTTCCTCAGTCATTAAAATGTTTGTTGAACATTGATGATGGAAAGACCTTAGTAATGTTATTTTAAGACATTTTTCTTATCGAAAAATGCAATTAGAAATAATATTTCTAATTTTAATTATATTTGGCTTTAAAACATGTATCATTTGGGAAGTTCTCTAAGGATGTAGATAAGCATAAAAATATTAATTTCTATAAACACAATTCAATTGTAAATTTTTATTCATTCTATGAGATCTCTAAATTGTATAACTTTATTTTTCACCACTATATACCCAGGACTTAAAACACTTCCTCATACAGGTATGTGCCCCCAAATACTACTTGAATAAATTAGTAAATAAAAAAACAATAAAATATTACTAATTTTCCTCATCTATGCACATATACCCTAAATTTGGAAGCATCTGAAAAAATTTTATGACTCACAAAATCTTTGCATTTACCCTTCTATTGTACAGTGCATTTTATCAATCCTCATAAAACAAAAATCAAAGATTATCATGCAAGTTATATAAACTATAAAGGAAAGTAAATATTTCATGAATATCCACATAGAGATGCACAATTTATTAGTACTCTGAGTTTGATATCCAAACATTGTTTCTATTATAATGTCTCTAACATGTTTCCTTTTATATGCAGAATAAATATTATTAAGTACTATGTTAAAAATTAGCTATACCTGTCTAAATGGGAAATAAAATGGAATAGAAAGACATTAATGTCCATTTCTAATATTATTGTAAAATAGATGTCCTGAAAACTAATTCAAACCTAGTAAAGTTTTTTTCTAAATAATAAGTACATATTTTTCAAAAAGGCCCAGGGTCAAAAGGTGATAAGGAAAATTTACTAGGATCTGGGTAGAAAAATTAAAACATCTCCTTTGATAATCTGTAACCAGAGTTGGCCCTTTGTGACTATAGGTTTGAACTCACGTTACCTGCAGGTCCCAGGACATTCGAAGTTAGGAAATTAACACATATCCTTGGTTGACAGGACCAAAAAACACCTGGTGGGGCGAAGAGGAAGGGAAGCAAGAGTAAATATTCTAAGAAGGTAAATGTACAATGACTTTATCATTTACCCATCTATCAGTAGTTTCATCATTTAAATAAAGGATGTGGTCCATTTTTGATGTTCAACTGATGACAGCTTTTAATTTTCACTCCTTCCTCTTTCCCTCTGCCTCACATCTGGACAACTATGTAAGAAAGCCTGGGTGTTCTCTCCTTTAGCACTGGCAAGAAGTTCAAACCACATGGCAGATCCCTCATTCCAGCCCCACCTCCTGCCCACAAGAAACCCCAATCCAATAACATTTTCTTTCCCTTTCTAGCCATTTTCAGACCTCCTTAGGAGCCACGCCATTCTCCCCAGAAAGCCACATTACGTGAGTAATAAACCTTTTCATAACCTTTTGGGGTGTATGTGTGTGTGTGTGTGTGTGTGTGTGTGTGTGTGTGTGCGTGTGCGTGCATGCACACACATTGATCTCATATCAAAACCAAATATTGGGTAGGGGTTCACCCTGAAATTACAGACAATGAAAGAAAAAAAATTATGTTTTTCATTGATCCAGCCTTTCTCTTGGGGGAACAAATGACTAATTCAAAACTTACTCTAGTATTATTATTAATATCAGTTCACCAGTTTATAATTTGTTACATTCATCTATTTCCCTTTGAGAAAACTGAATATTTTACATTATCTAGACTTTACGGACCTTCCTCTTTATGATAATTTAATGACCAAAATTCATTCACTAAATGCCACTGAAGATTTTCCTAGTGTGCTCATAGGAAACAAGTTTGAGACATGAGGCTTACACTCACTGAGATCAGCTAGAAGCTCTCCTATAATTTCTTGCCTAGTAGGAGCTTTTATCCTATCATAGATGCTCATGGGCTCTAAAACTCTAAAGGCTATATAGGTAGCCATTAAGAGCAATGGCTTTAAAGTACACCTGGCTCTTTAAGCTGCTTTATCATAAGTTGTGTAAACTTGAACCCTTTTCTTATCCTTTTGATCTTGAGTTTCCTCATCTATAAAATTGAAGTGTAGTTCATATCTTATAAGAATAGTGTACATGTTATTTTTTACAGTTTCTAAGAAATACTAAAGTTAACATAGCAACAACAAAATCGAAATCCAACTTACCCCCTAGTTATTTCAAAACAGTCCCCTACATTAATAGCCTGAGAAGAGATATGCTCATTATTGGGTATAAATTCTATTTAGCTTTATCTCTTCTGTCCTCCACAGACCGGATGCCTAGCATTCAATAAAAAGTTATAAGACAAAAGAAAACACAATAATTAGCAGAACCAAAGTCAGAGAAGACTCAGATGCAGGAGCCATCAAAGAGGTATTTAATAATGTCAATGATTAACATGGTAAGGAGTCCAGTGGAAAAAGTAAATAATATGTATGAACAGATGGGGAATTTCAGAAGAGAGAAACTACAAGAAAGAATCAAAAGGAAATGCTAAAAAATACAATATCAGAGACATGAATAACTTTTTTGACATATTTATCAGTGAACTTCCTACAGGAAAGAAAAAAATCAATAAACTTGAGAATAGATTAGTAGATACTACCCAAAGTGAAACACAAAGTGTGGACAAAAGGATGTCCTAAGAACTGTGAAACAACATCACATGGTCAGTATACTGGAATTCCAGAAGGAGTAGAGCAAAAGAAATATTTGACTATAAAATAGCTGGGAGGTTCATGAAAATAATGAAATCATAAAAGATTACAAATCTATGAAACAGAGAAACCGAAGCAGGATACACACACACACACACACACACACACACACACACACACACACACACACACACCCCTAGACCCATCATATTCAAACTGCTGAAAAAAGAAATATAAAGGTAAAATTATTAAAGCAGCCAGAGAAAAAGACATATTCCAGACGGAGGAACAAAGATAAGAGACAAAGCAGACTTCTCTCCAGAAACAAATAAGTCAGAGATGATGAAACAATATCTCTAAAGTATTGAAGGTACCTGTGCTTGGGTTTGGGCTGGGTTGAAGAAGATTTAACTTAGGGATAAAACTCTATGCCCAGTTTTCAGCTGACCCTACCAGTTACTGCTTCAGAAGGAATCTTGTCTTTATTTAGAGTCAGAGTGATGTTGCTAACTATTCAGTGGTTCCTAAGCTTGTTGTGGGGCAAGGGGAGTTCTATGTTTTCCTAGTCCAACCCCAGTCTTATGCAGGACACATGGGCCTTGGTCTCAGTGTCAAGGATTTCTTAATGTTCCTGTTGCTCTTTTCGGTAACCAAATTTCACAGTTTATCTGTGGTCATTCTCGTGTGGGAGAGTTTCCTGCCCATAGAAGATCTCTGATTGTATTAGATCTGAAATCTGGGCTCAAGAGTGTTTCCAGCCTCACTTGCAGAAATAGTTTTTATAGTCTCTATTCTTCCCGCAGCAAAAATGAGTCTTACTTGTGTCTTGGGTGTGAGGGTATTAACTGTTCTCAGTAGGGGCTTAAGGCTTTTGTGAAAGGAGCCCAAGTAAGGCATGGGGCTTCGTGCCTTTCTTAAAGCAGTAGGCATCTCCTCCTGTAACGCTGACAGAGGGTGTTCTCTTCAGAATACTTCTTATAATGTTTTTGTCTCATGAGTATCCAGTGGAGGCCCAAGGAAACAAGCCTGTGAATGTCTGCAAACTCCTCTTGTGTCTGCATATCCTAGAGATTCTTTACCAACCCCAAAGCCCACTGTTGCCTTTTAGCAATTCATTAACATTTGAGTTGATTTCTTCTTGCCCGTGTTTATGATAGTCATGCAGTGGCAAGTAACCTGCACCCACTAGATGCCATTAACAGCCCCCCGCCCAGGTGTGATGATTAAAAATGCCTCCTGACATTGCCATATGTCCACTTAAGGAGAAAATCACTCCTGTTGAAGACCACTGCTCTAGATGAAAAAGTATGAATAAGATGACATTTCTCCTCTCCACTTGTTTGTGGCATATCTGCCCTATAAGTAAACATTCAACAATATGAACCAATACTTGAACTATTTTGAGAGGAGTCAAGACTTCCTTAATCCAAATCTATGTCTAAAATTTTACTCTTGGTCAATTATTCTTCAGGACCTCATAGCCTTTTCTATCTTCAGGAGATCCCTGATAGCAAAATCCCTGACAATCACTCAGATGTGTCATATCCTAGTTATACCATAACAGTATATGGGAACCAGGATAGAAAGTCATTCAAACAAAAACATACTTTTATTCACTATTTTGACAGGTACTGTTAAATGAGTAATATTTATCAGCCACTGTATTGGGCACTAGGAATACAGTTTTGAAAGTGGAGGCATGGTACCTGCCCTCATTGAGTTTACCATCTATGAGGGACAGAAGTATGGAAAATACAGTAGAAAGTAATTTCATAATGTTTGTAAATAGAGTTGAATCCTTTGCATACAGTTAAATAGTTCAGGCAATTACATACTCTCTTGAATGCAGGGAATAGAAAGTCTAGATTGAAGCTGAGGTGGGATGTGTGAAACTGATCTTGCCTTAGTTTCGTTTTCTGAAGGCCTTCAGTAACATGGCATTTTGTCATGTAGAGTGCAATTCTAGTGCCTAAAAATACATATTTTCATTTACATGGCACTGAAATACAAGACAATTTCTTCATAGAAGGCGTATTAGAAGAAACATGACTGGAGATAGATGTTAGTGTCAATTATGTGGGGCTTTGAATACCTTAGTAATAATTTTGAATTTCACTTTAGGAGCAATTAGAAGCATTAAGAAATTTTATCAAGGCATTTCTCAGTTCAGAATTATATTTGCTGTTAAGCTAATGAGAAGTGATGTTGACTTAGAGGAAGGTGGCATAAGAAGACAACACGAGAAATTGTAAATTGACAGAATGTGAGTTTATGTTATGGGCTACATGTTTGTGTACCGCCCCCCCCGCCCCCAATTAATGTGTTGAAATCATAAACGCCATTTGGATGGTATTTGGAAATGGGGCCTTTGGGAGGTCATTTGGTCAGGAGGGTGGAGCCTCATGATAGGCTTAGCACCCTTATAAGAAGAGATGAGAGAGAGCTTGCTTCTTCTCTCCTTTCTGCCATGTAAGCATATAAGGAGAAACTGTCCATCTGCAAACCAGGAAGAGAACTCTCACCAGACAAAAATGCACTGGTGCCTTGACCTTGGCCTCCCAACCTCCATGACTGTGAGAAGGAAGAAAAGAAGTTTGTTTTTTAAGCCATATCATATTCTATAATGAGTAACACTGAAAAAAAATTCAGTCATTGGAAAACAAGAGTTTAGTTTGGGAACAAAAACATTGAGATGCCAATGTGACATTCAAGTGAAAATGTCAAAAAGCAAGTGTATATATAAATCTGGGGTTTAGAGGAGATGTCTGGCCTGGTGATAATAATTAGGGAATTGTCAAGTTACAGAACTTTTTTAAAGCTATGGAAAATGGATTTAATCATCTATAAAAAAACATGTAACAAGGGAATAGAAGATGACCTCTGACTGAGCCCTGAGGAACACCAATGCCATTAGAGAAGGCATCCGTACAAGTTTTTACCAGTTTACACAAGTTTGAGCTCCATGTGTGTATGGCACATCCAAATTCCAACCGAATAAATACCTTGAATTTCATCTTATAAATGCCAGGCAATGCGTTGCAGCAGTCTATGAGTCATTATAAAAGAGACCAACTTAGATTTTCTAGTAGAGAAAGTAGGACCCTGCACTTTGAAGGGAAGAAGAGTCATTGCAGGGCTGGGAGGTAATACTAATGCCAAGTTTGAGACCTTACAGTATGGAGTGCCGACAATCAAAAATTGAAAATACAATACAATGTGCATATTACTTATGAGAGTGTCACATTCTGAAAATAGGAAAAATTAAGGCAGTTTAATTTTTTCATGTTGCCATATGTCTAAAAACTTAAATTCAAATTGTATATTTCCTATAGTCATCAATATTTCTATACACATAGTTGTGTTTCCACTAGTGTTCCCTACTCTCCAGGAATCTCCAAGAAATGCATAAATTATTTTAAAATTCTATGAATTCAGAAAAGGCTTTAAAGTCACTAGAAAAATGACAAATATAGTAAGGATATTTCTGCCAAGTGATTTGGCCTTGATTTCTATGAAAGCATATGCAAATACGCAGACTACAGACAGAGAAGAATATTTTAGGCCAAACCATTTCTGAACTAGAATCAATTCCATTATTCTAAAGCTTATTGTGCAATTTATGGATTATCTAGTCCTGTTCCATTTCTTTTTTCTTTATGATCCTTGGATTTTGCCAATTTTTCTGCTTCTTATAATTCTTCCAGAGGGTGATCCAGGGAAAAGAAAAAATAAAAGAGAAAGAAATCTGAATGAAAACATGGCTATTTGTGGAGAGCTATCTCACTTGGGAATAAATGTTTAGGAGGGTAGAAGGGTGACTATATTCGCCAAATTAAATTGTGAGATTATATGTGGATTTAAAGTGCGTATGTCCCTAATTATTGTAGAAAAGATTTTTGGCTGTTTGCTGAGCTCCTTTTACATTTTAATCTTTCTTTAACATTGTTTTCCTAAATATAAACTTATAAGAAGCTTAAAAATCAAAATAAATGTAATTACAGTTCCTCTGAGTAAAGCAAGAGATGGATCCTGAAGCTACACTCCTTTGAATAACTTCCTACGTACACACACACAAACATACACAAATGCGTACACATTCACAGATGTACTTATTCACACACATACATACACACTCCTTCATACATGCATATACAATCATGTTACCCGAAAACTGGGTTCGCCTTTTGGTGGGTGTCAAGCCAAAAGACACAACCAAGCCAAAAGACACAACCAAAAGCCAAAGATCGGAGAAGGAAGGATTTATTACTTGCAGCAAGTAGGGAGAACACCAGGGATCTTTCCCAAAGCAGAGTCTCCCTGAACAGCAAAATTGGGGAAATTTTAAGCTAAGGGTACATGCATATTCATGAAGGGGTTTGGGCAGTGTATGCATATTCATGAAGGGGCTTAGGTGGTCTATAGAGTCCAAGCTTCAGCTGATTGAAATCAGGAGGGTCAGGAAAGGCCAATATCATCACCCCTTAGGTTCCAGTTGGTCTGGTGGTTGAGCACTTCAGGCTAATCTTTACCATTGAAAGAGAACTTGGAGACTTTACAGCTGATATATTATCTTTGCTATTGTTACTTCTCTTGCCTGATAACAGTCCTTTGTTCCTACAGTCTTTTGTTCCCTTAAGATCATTGATTACTGAGAATTGTTCAAGGGCAAGCATTGTGGCCAGGCTTAGATCACAAAATGGCTTAGGCCAAAAATGGCTTCTCTTATGTCAAGAAAGCCATTCCTGGGTCTCTTTCTCCTGGGACCCCTTATCCTATCTGCTTACAATCATACATAGACATGTACACATACACACACCAGCCCCAAGAAAGCCCTTTGCCTATCTCTGCAGAACTCTAGGACTGGATGCAGTTTGAAAATAACTGCTGCAAATCACAAGAATATTGTCATGAAAGAAAAATTCTTTAATTTTTTAAGGATTGGAGCAAATTACATGGTATGAACATACACAAAAAGAATGAGTATCATAATCACCTAAGGTAGAGGATAAAAGTAGTGTGTAATACTTACAGAAATGTCTATTTATAGTTCTTACACAAATAAATGGACAGAAAGGGCAGTTATTGTTTACACAAATAACTAGTATTAGCATTTCATTATACAATTTGATTGCACGTATTAAGATAGATATCTACAAGAAATTGAGAAATGGCCAAAGGCAGAAATGTTCCACTTTTCCAAAGAACCCAGGATCATTAACATATCCAGACTCAGACATTCCAAATCATCAGTAGCAGATAGGCTTGAGCACAAGGTCATGAAGAAATACTCTTGCTCCTTCTCACTCCTAAGTCTAAGAATACACTTTGGTGGAATAGCAGTGTGACTTAAATTAAGCCTTGGTACCTTTATCAAATTTATCACTCCCTATGGGAACAGAGTACTTTATTTAACTATGCTGAGGCAGATTTTCAAGCACTAACTCGAACTTGGAATGGCTGATAAACTTTCTATATCAGTCAGTATGGTTTGGCTGCAAGTAAGAAAATACCCAAGTCAAAGTAACTGTTAAAAAAATAAGGATATAATGAAAAATCTAGAATGTGAGAGTTTTGATGTTTATCCTGAAGATAAGTATGTAACTCCACTCTTTTTAGTCTTTCAATTCACCTCCACCTTCAGCCCTGATGGTTGCTCAAATCAGAAGTGATATGGTTCCACATCTCTAGAAAGTAATCAGTCATTATGAAAGAAGGAATACAGGGGTCTAACACCTATAGTAGGAGTCTAACACTGTTCAAACTGTCCTGTCTTGTGATCTCTGTACTCTGCCTTCAGAAGTAGGCATTAGAACCTTTCCTGATATAAATTTCCAGAATAAGCCTGGTTTTTGCTGCATTTCCACCTCACCCCAATTCCCCAGAGCTGTTTTAATTTATCTTTCTGTGGTTTGCTAAGCTATTGTAAATTTTCCATCTTCTTTGTAATTTCCAGAATGCTATTATTTCTCCTTTTGCAGATCTCTTATTGGTCTAAGCCTTTTCTTTATTTTGTATTACCTTTTTTTTTTTTTTTTTTTTTTTTTGGTATGGGGTTTTGAGAAGGAGGAAGGGAAAAAATGTATGGGATCAATATGTTAGATTTAACTGCAGGTAAAAGTTATTTTGTATTATATTGTCCAAAATGACACAGAAATTTATAGATGTAATGCCTGTAACATTAAAAAAAAAACAGCAAATAAATGCTAATATTATTCTAACTTGCTTAGACTATACTGCTATCAACTTTGACAGTAGTGCTTCTGACATCTGTTGAAAACAAGCAGTGATTTATGTTAGGCTACTGAGGTAAAATAAGTTATTGTTCATTAACTGGCAAAACTATAGGATAAGACAGGCTGACAAAACAATTTTGTCCTGATAAATTGTTGTGTACTTATTTACAAGGCTGGGATAAATAATCCTATTTCTTCAAGGTGCAAACAACAGATAGCAGGAGACCATTAGATGTTAAGCCAGCAAAGGACCAAGGCAGCAGTACAGCAACCTCAGGGCTGAGAATCATTAACTTATGTGTTCTAGTGTGGGGCTCATTTCTAAGAAGAGTCAAAAGTCTATTTCCAATAATTTTCAATGATAAAATAGTCATTGTTGAAAATAACAGGTCTAGTTGTCTTTGTGCTATTATTTAAGGGAAAAAAGCCCTACATTCAATAAATTAACATATTTTTCTCTGAATTATAACATGAAGCAAGAGTGGCAATCATTTTGAGAAGATATTTGTTCAGTCATCACTATTTTTTATTGGTTGACCCTGATCTTAAAATGGATTATTTTAGATGGTAAATTTGTCATTAGTTGTAAAGCTCAATTTTTTTTAGAATTTTTAGTTACGTAGCTCTTTCTGCCATATTCAGAAAGGAGTACTTGTATGTGATAAAACATTAAAATATTTAAATACAAGAATACTGTAATTGTGGTTGAGTGTGCTTAGTGATCCCCATGTATGTTAATAAACTGTCTGTGACAGAGCAATATGGGAACTTGAACTATACCATTAATTAGAAAATGAATACAGAATCTATTGCAGATTCAATTAAAAGGAAACTTTACTCAAAATTGGATGTAAAAAGTGTCCTTAATTTCATTCTGTAAAATAGTTCAATCATTCTGAACATGTTATTGATGAACACATTTTAGATAAAAATACAATTTCCATTTTATTTCTCAATCCTTTGATGCAAAAAAGAAACATCTGGGTGAATATGGAACACAGAGCATTGGATGTTGTACCCACTGAGTTTCATATTGAGATATATGGGCTGTGTCTTGGTTCTGTTGGAGGGCTAAACTCTATTCTAGTGTTCTCCTCTATGATTAATTCTTCACACTATGTTCTACATAGCCTACTTTTTCTCCACAATTTCCAAGTGTCCCCTGATAGGTCCCATTCTAGTTGTGTAGCCATTCTTTGTTCTTTTAGCGGTTGGTGTCTGCTTCTGTCCTAAACACAGTAAATTCAAGTTGTTTCAAAGTACAACCAATAACATGCCCTAAAATAATGATTGAAGATGTCCAACAGTGACTGCTTAATTTAGATACTTTTCATATAAGGTGAACTTGCTTCTTTTATAAGGCAATATTATGTAATGCCTTGATGCTTTCAAAATCCCAACTGCAGAGTAATGCTAAAAGAGACAGTACAATATTAGAAGCAAGCTGTTATTATATAATTTAGATAATTTTGATAGACTAGAAATACTTACCTACTTCTGACTCTATTAATAATCCAATTTGTGACTCTAGAAAGTTACTTCATGAATCCAGATCTTGAATTATCCCCTATAAAATCATCAAAAAAATTTTTTTAAAAAGGAATCATATGAAATTTTGTTAGTTTTTGCCTGATAAAATCACAGAGAAAAAAAAAAAAGTTGAGATTTCATCAGGTTTATCAGATATCTAATCAGATTTTATTTACTTTGCCAGTTCTAGATAAATGTTATTTTAAATTATGAATTTATATTAATCCTACAGAACGTGCATGATTTGTTGTTAAAAAACATGAATACACAAGGAAAATAAGAAGGAAATTCTAGAGACACATAAAAGAGTGTACTCTCACAATCTAACAAATCCTTAGCTTAAATGGCTCAGACTCCTCACATTCATAAAATGTGAATGATTTGCTCTCTCATTCATTTCAAAACTTTTTCCTTTGAATAGACAACTAATTTTATTCTTCAATGTATATTCACCATTAAATCCTTCCTTCAGTTTAAATATGTATATGAATATAACAAGGAGGTTTAGTGCTGAAAAATCATTTTGGGTGAGAGCAAGGTGAAATCTGTTCATTACTAATGATTTATCCAAATTGTTTATGTTTAATCTTCCAAGAATAGATCAACTTTTCAGCATGACATAAATTTGCAGGAAGAATTATGGTACTTTACTTTGCTTACTGATTTTTAAAGGGAAAATAATCCTTATAAATCAAGTGGCTAGGTTATAAAAATTTTGGTAGAGCAAAGTGTGCTTTTAAATTCTGAGTTGCTACACAAATTTAAAACACACCTCTCTCTCAAGCTCTGATTATTACATTTCACATGCTCCTTTTCCAAAATATATTCCCCAATCCTGTTGGTAGTGAGGTTGAAGAGACCCAGATATGCTCTATTAACTTAATGATTATGTATTGACCTGCTATTATATTCAAAGTATTGGAATTGACTAAGGAACGGAGGTAGAGAGGAAACCAAATTTAGTACGACATTATCATTGGCCTCTATTTTCATATGGTGGAAGAAATAGGATTTCTTAAATTTATGATTTTATTAAATTTGGTATAAAAAGAAACATCTATAAGTGCTTTTTATGCATAAAAATACTCCTTTGATAGTAAAAATAAAACTCAATTATGCACTTATGAGTTTATGCACATGCAGATAATATTTCTGGAAAAATACACCCTAAACTGTTTACAATGTTTGCCAGTAAGCTGAAGAAAGACCTACTTTTTATTAGATTTTGACTTTGTTCTATTTGACTGTATTTTGTTTTGGAATGTATTACTTTCTTTCTTTTTTTTTTTTTAATAAATTTATTTACTTTTGACTGCGTTGGGTCTCTGTTGCTACACGCGGGCTTCCTCTAGTTGCGGTGAGCGGGGGCTACTCTTCGTTGCGGTGCGTGGGCTTCTCACTGTGGTGGCTTCTCTTGCTGAGGAGCACGGGATCTAGGCACACGGGCTTCAGCAGTTGTGGCACGTGGGCTCAGTAGTTGTGGCTCACAGGCTCTAGAGCGCAGGCTCAGTAGTTGTGGCGCACAGGCTTAGTTGCTCCGCGGCATGTGGGATCTTCCCGGACCAGGGATGGAACCTGTGTTCCCTGCATTGGCAGGAGGATTCTTAACCACTGTGCCACCAGGGAAGTCCCTGTATTACTTTCTAAATCCACTTTATTTGGGTATAATTTACTTACAGTAAAACACAATCAAGCAAAATGTGTGGATAGAGCTGAATTTTGACAAATAACATGCAACCTTGTAAACACAACCTCATTCCTCATTTGAGTATTTTAGAACTTCATGTATATAGAATAATAGCATATTTACTTTATCGTTATTGCCATCATTCAGTCTGCATAATAGTTTCTGAGATTCATCCATTTGGTTATATGTATCAGTAGTGTATTCTTTTTTAATGTTAAGTTGTATTCCATTGAATAAATCTACCACAATTGGTTCATTCATTTACCTGTTGATGAATAGTGTGGCTCTTATGAACAAATTTATATGAACACATGCAAGTTATTGTGCAGTCATATGTTTTTATTTCTCTTGGTAAAATAACTGGAAGTATGATTGTATGATAAGTGTATTTTAATGTTATAAGGTGTTGGAAAACTAGTTTTCAGAATGACCATACTATTTTGCATTTCTACCAGAAATGTATGAGATTTCCATCTGCTCCATGTCTTCACCAATCCTTGGTATTGTCACTCTTTTAAATGTTAGCTTTTCAAGTGGGTGTGTAGTAATATATATTATGTTGTTTTATTTTGCATTTTCCTGATGACTAACCATCTTGAACATTTTTTTTGACCCAGTTTTAACTTCTAATTATTGTGTTATGAGAGGTTTTTATATGTTTTGATAATAAGCCCTTCACATTGTTAGGTAGTGTAGTTATATTCTGCATTATTTGGCTTGCTTTTTCATTTTTCAGTGTTGCTTTTTGAAGAGGATTTTTTAATGAAGTCCAATTTATTGCTTTTTTTCTTCTTTACAGTGTTTGCTTCTTTTTTTTTTTTTTTTTTTTTTTTGGTCCTAAGAAAACTTTGCTTACACCCACTTCACGGTGACCATGATTTCATTGTAAAACTATGTTTTCCTCTAGAATTTCATAGTTTTGGGGTTTTTATTTAGGTCTGTGATCCATTCTAGGTTTATTTTACATATTTTATTTGGTAGTGACTGAAGTTCATTCCTTTTTCTATAGACATACCCAGTTGTTCTCACAAAATATATGGAAAACACAGTCTTTCCAAATTATCATGGCACCTTTGTTAAATTAATTGATCACTTACATGTGTGTCTTTTCTTAGATTCTATTGTTATATTGATTTCTATGTCTAGGCATATGCTGATAATAGATGCTGTTTAATTCTGTATCATTACAGTATGTCTTCAAATAAAATAGTATAAGCTCTCCAACTTAAGTTGGACTACTACTACACACCATACATAAAAATTGCTTCAAAATGGATCATAGATTTTGATTTACAAGCTAAAACTATAAAACTCTTAGAAGAAAACATAAATAAATCTTTATGAGCTTAAGAAAGGCAAATGATTTTTTTTAGATATGATGCCAAAAACAAAAGAGATTTTTAAAAAGATTTTAAAAAGCTAAGTTGGACTTCATCAAAATTGAATACTTTTGTGCCTCAAAAGACACTGCAGCAATAAAATGAAATGAAACCTACAGATTAGAAGAAAATAGTTGCAAATAATATTTGTTAAAGAACTTGTATTTAGAATATAAAAAGAACTATTATAATACAACAAAAAATAAATAAATAAGAAATAGAGCCACACAAATATTGTCAACTAATAGTTGACAAAAGAGCAAAGGCAATCCCATGGAAAAAATGGTCCTAAAAAACTGGACACGCGTATAACAAAAAATTTCTAGAACTGACATTATACCATTCATAAAAATGAATTCAATGAATTATAGAACCAAATGTAAACTATAAAATTATAAAACTTCTAGAAGATAATATAGAACAAAATATAGGTAATTTGGAGTTTGACAATGAGTTTTTAGACATAACCGCCAAAGCATAATCCATGAAAAAAAGATATGTTGGACTTCATTAAAATTAAAAATGTCTGCTCTTCAAAGGAATCTTTTACAACAATGAAAAGATAGGCCATAGACTGAAAAAAAAAATTTGCAAAATACAAATCTGATAAAAGACTTGTATCTAAAATATACAAAGAACTCTTAGAACTCAACAATAAGAAAATGACCAAGCCAGTTAAAATAGGGCAGAAGATCTGAACAGATACCTCACCAAAGAAGATATACAGATATATGGCAAATAAGCATATGAAAACATGCTCAATATTATATGTTATTAGGAAATTACAAATTAAAACAACAAGGAGGTATCATTACACACCTATTAGAATGGGTAAAATCAAAACTACTTATAATGCCAAATGCTGGCATGGATATGGAGCAATAGGAACTCTTATTTATGCCGGTGGTAATACAAAATAGTACAACCGCTTTGGAGGACAGTTTGGCAGTTTATTACAAAGCTAAAAATAGTCTTACTGTGCAATCCAGCAATCATTCTCCTAAGTTTTTAACCAAATGAATTTAAAAATTAGGCCTCTACAAAAATCTGCACATGAATATTTATCGTAGCTGTACTTGTAATTGCCAAAATTTGGAAGCAACCAAGATGTCCTTCAATAGATGAATGGATAAACAAATGTGGTGCATCCATACAATGGAGTATTATTCATCAATAAAAAGATATGAGCTATCAAGACACAAAAAGACATGGAGAAACCTTAAATACATATTGATAAGTGAAAGAAGCAAGTTAAAAACGCTACATACCATACGATTCCTACTACATACACAACTTAGGGGACCATTATTTTGTCTATGACTTCCTAAATGACATGCATGTGGGAAGAGAAGCATTGGACCAGGAGAGTCTCTGAGAGAAAGGCTTTGGTGTAGCAGGAGTACAGCAGTAAAACTGGAAAGAGAGGATGGCACAGTGAACAGTGTCCTACCTCAGATGGAGAAAGTGCAGGTAGAAAGGAGAGATCCCTTCTCTGAGGCCTATTAATGGGCATTCAAGAAATTTGTCAGATAATCCTCAAAAGGAAGTATCCAAGGCTAACCATGTTTTCACTGGAAACATACATTAGAGATGCAGGTGGAGTCCTCTAAATGTAACCCTTGAACTAGAACCTCCTTAATAGAAAGAGTAAGCTTTTGGGGGGAAGTTTATGAAGGCACATGTGTTTTAAGTTGTCCATCCCACCCCCACTGAAATACCTAGCATAATCTCACTTAACATCACTCCCTTGAGAGTTGCTTACAGAGACCTTTGAAAATGAAAAGTCAAAACTGGAAAACGCCTTAAAATGGATATAAAAATGGCAAATGAAAATTTCACCCTAAATATTAGAAAGTTTACCTGAAATTTGCAGCCTGTATTTCTAAACCTAAACCTTACAGAATTATCAAATCTCTATAATTAAAATAATATTGTAATTGTCAAATTTCTTCCCATTCAAAAGTGGATGTGAAAAGATGTTTTGTATACCTGTTTCTCATTTGTATAGATTTCAAATTCCATACCAATACAAAGCTCTCATAGATAGAATTCCTAGTTTTAACTGAATCATATCCTGTTCTTCTAAAATCCTCAAACTCAATTCTGCAGCCAGTTACAAGCAAAATGTCTTACCAGTGTAAAACTTTTAAGTGCTTACAACTCCAGGTTTAAGCCTCCAGGCCTCTAGTGTTATGTCTGTAATTCATGCCAAATGTCAGAATCATTGTAGTAAGAAACAGTGAGACATAGTGCCACTGTTATATGTCATATCTGTAGAGTATCAAAAATATCTTCAATGTCAATGTTAAAGCTATAATTATAGAGGCAGTTGGTGACATGTTATAGTCAATACTTTAACCTGAAGAGGGCACCATCATTAGTCTTTACTCACTGGCTAAGAAAATGGCTCCATTTCATAGCTTAAAGTCAAAATGGATTTGCAATCTTTTTGTAAGTTCTAAGCCTTTCTGTTCAAAGTCGTTGACTAAGCCTTATTTTCATGATGAGTTCAACATGAAATCAGAAGCAAGAGTAATTTCATACTCTCAATGACTTTTTAAAAAATACTTTAACAGGAATTATTGTTTTTTAAGGCACCCTATACTTCTATATTAAAATTTATTAATCTTAAACATTAGTACTTAAGCTGGTTTTTAGTTTTCTAATATAATAAGGTCTAATTGCTTAATTTAATTTAGCAAACATAGCATTTATTGGGCATGCTGTATTTTCTCCAAAGGAACTACTGATTTTCAATCTTGTTCTGGATAAAGAAGATGTGACACATATATACAATGGAATATTACTCAGCCATAAAAAAAACCGAAATTGAATTATTTGTAGTGAGGTGGATGGACCTAGAGTCTGTCATACAGAGCGAAGTCAGAAAGAGAAAAACAAATACTGTATGCTAACACATATATATGGAATCTCAGAAAAAAAAAAAAAAGTCATGAAGAACCTAGAGGTAAGACGGGAATAAAGACACAGACTTACTAGAGAATGGACTTGAGGATATGGGGAGGGGGAAGGGTAAGCTGGGACGAAGTGAGAGAGTGGCATGGACATATATACACTACCAAACGTAAAATAGATAGCTAGTGGGAAGCAACCGCATAGCACAGGGAGATCAGCTCGGTGTTTTGTGACCACCTAGAGGGGTGGGATAGGGAGGGTGGGAGGGAGGGAGATGCAAGAGGGAAGAGATATGGGAACATATGTATATGTATATGTATAACTGATTCACTTTGTTATAAAGCAGAAACTAACACACCATTGTAAAGCAATTATACTCCAATAAAGATGTTAAAAAAAAAAAAAAAAAAGAACTAGTGAAAATTTGAAATGGCCCCTCTGGAGATTTGAAAAGGGAGGTCAATTAGGAATTTAAAAAAAGATTTAAAATTAGAGAATGGATTACAAAAGGTAGAACTCCTGTATTTATTGTAGCAGAGCCAATGAATAAGTCTATGGGATTTTTTTTTCCTTCAAAGTGATGCTCAGTGGCACAATAACATGGTAAAAACAAGAGTATATTTACAAGGGATATTTATGAAGATGGATAAATAGCACTTGATGATCCATTAGAGTAAGCATCAGGGCTAAGATGACTCCAGGGTTTCTGGCTTAGAAAATTAGTGAATAGTAATGCTCTTCCTTAGCATAGAAAGTTCAAGACAAGACGAAAATGTGGTAAGATGGAGAAGATAATGAATTCACCTTCAGTCCCTTAAGGTCAAGTTACTTGAGAGACATCCAGGTGGAAAGTCTATGAAATGCAGGCGTTCAAGATCAAAATAAAATTTATTCAGTTTTGACTTCTAATTGTTGAGTAAACTGGGCCTTGGCAAAGAACCTTGGTTTCCTTAGGAATCAAATGCTTCATCCGAGACAAGGGAGAATAAAAGGAAATTGTTCTACAGTAGAGTTATGACACATCCTCAAGAGAATGGTGTTGACAGTTCTATAATCATACAGTCTGAAGCAGTTCCCAGAAGACTATTAAGTATACAGAGCCTGACAGAGAATCCTAATACTATGTTTCCTGACTAATGCCTGTAAAAACGTGATATATGGAACTATCTCCTTCAACTGTGCTCAACTATGGAGATTATTAACACTTATTTTACATATTCTTATTTTTGTAATTGTAACGATGAACACACATTGAGGTATGCCTTCCTATTGGCCAACTCAGTTATTCCTCATTTCTTTTTAACATTTGTCTTCCATATGAATAGGTTGCCACCTATATAATCATGTAGACAAAAGGTTTATAGCATTAACAGAAATTACACTAATATTTATTATAATACTGATAATGCAAATATATTCAAATTTATATATTTTAGGCTTTGGGGTTCATAATTTTACTTAAAAGTATTAGAAAATAACACAACTATCTGTAATGCCATTCTTTCATAGAAAGATATAAAGTAAAAAGTGAAAATCTAGCTCTCCAGAAGTGACCACAACTAACAATTCTTGTAATTGTTTTAGTTCTCCCAAATATGCTCAGTAGGGTGAAAGAAAGTGATCTCAGGTAGAATAATGGAGGTATAAGAAATAAAAAGGAAATGCAAAAAGGATAAATATGAAAGACTACCAACTGGTTAAAGCTACAATGTTAACAAATCACTGTGGTGTTTATAATATATCTGGATGTAAAATATATAAAAATAGAGGAAAAGGAGCCAGAGGAGTTAAAAAGTGTTAAATATTGCTTCAAATTTTTTGCCTTGTACTGGACCTGGTCTAATATAAGGTATATGATAATAAGTTATGGCTGTCTTTTAAAATATTTTTAATTCATTTTTATTGAATAGTAGTTGATTTACAATATTATATTAGTTTTAGGTGTACACCATAGTGAGTCAATATTTTTATAGATTATACTCTGTTTAACTTTATTACAAAATAATGACTATATTTCCCTGGGCTATACAATATATCCTTGCTGCTTATCTATTTTTTACATAGTAGTTTGTATCTCTTAATCCCATAACTTTATATTGCCCCTCCTCCCTTCCCTCTCATCATTGGTAACCACTAGTTTGTTCTCTATGAGTTTTTTTTCTGTTTTGTTATATATATTCATTTGTTTTATTTTTTAGATTCTACTTATAACATATGGTATTTGTCTTTTTTTTAAATAGATCTTCATTGGAGTATAATTGCTTCACAATACTGTGTTAGTTTCTGTTGTACACCAAAATGAATCAGCCATATGCATACATATGTCCCCATGTCCTCTCCATCTTGAGCCTCCCTCCCATTCTCCCTATCTCATCCCTCTAGGTCATCTCAAAGCACCGAGCTGATCTCTCTGTTCTATGCTGCTGCTTCCCACTAGCTGTTTTACATTCAATAGTGTATATATGTTGATTCTACTAACTTCGCCCCAGCTTCCCCATTCCACCCCATGTCCTCAAGTCCATTCTCTATGTCTACATCTTTATTCCTGCCCTGCAACTAGGTTCATCAGTACCTTTTTTTTTTTTTTTTTCTTAGATTCCATACATATGTGTTAGGATACGGTATTTGTTTTTCTCTTTCTGACTTACTTCACTCTGTTTGACAGACTCTAGGTCCATCCACCTCACTACAAACAACTCAATTTTGTTACTATTTATGGCTGAGTAATATTCCATTGTATATATGTGCCACATCTTCTTTATCCATTCATCTGTCAATGGACATTTAGGTTGGTTCCATGTCCTGGCTATTGTAAATAGTGCTGCAGTGGACATTGTGGTACATGTTTGTCTGACTTATTTCACTAATCATAGCACTCTCTAGGTACATCCATATTGTTGCAAAAGGTAGAATTTCGTTCTATTTTATGGCTGAATAATATTTCTTATATGTGTGTGTATATATATCTATAGACATAGATATATACATATCTATACATCTCTCTTTCTCTCTCTCTCTCTCTCTGTCTCTCTCTCTCTCTCTCTCTCTCTCTATATATATATATATATATATATATCTCACACATCCTCTTAAACCAATCATCTGTTGATGGATACTCAAGTTGTTTCCATGCCTTGGCTATTGTAAATAGTGCTGCTATGAATATTAGGGTACATGTATCTTTTCAAATTAGAGTTTTCATCTTTTCTAGATATATTCCCAGGAGTGAGATTGCTGGATCATATGATAGCTCTATTTTTAATTTTTTAAGGAACCTCCATATTGTTTTCCATAGTAGCTGCACCAATTTACATTCCCATCAACAGTGTAGAAGGGCTTCCTTTTCTCCACACCATCTCCAGCATTTATTATTTGTAGAGTTTTTGATGATGGCCATTCTGATAGGTGTGGGGTTTGATTGTGGTTTTGATTTGCATTTCTCTAATAATTAATGATGTTGAGCATATTTTCATGTGCCTGTTGGCCCTCTATGTGTCTTTAAAGAAATGTCTATTTAGGTCTTCTGCTCATTTTTCGATTGGGCTGTTTGTTTTTTTTAATACTGAGTTGTATGTGCTGTTTATATATTTTGGATATTAATCCATTACAGGTTTTATCATTTGCAAATATTTTCTTTCATTCAGTAGCTTGTCTTTTCATTTTCTTGATGTTTGTCTTTGCTGTGCAAAAACTTTTAAGTTTAATTAGGTCCCATTTATTTATTTTTGCTTTTATTTCTTTTGCCGTAGGAGACAGATCTAAAAAAATATTGCTATAATTTATGTCAAAGAGTGTTGTGCTTATGTTATCTTCTATGATTGCTTTGTGTAGTATGGAAATTTTAATAATATTTATTCTTCTAGTTCAAGAACATGATATGTCTCTCCATTTCTTTGTATCATTTTCAAATTCCTTCATCAGTGTTTTATAGTTTTCAGAGTATAGGTCTTTCACTTACCTCCTTGGTTAAGTTTATTCCTAGGTATTTTTGGTGTCTTTCATAATATCTGAAATAACCAGTAAAAGAATGATAATCAAAGTCATAGCAAGTCAGATAATAGAAATGATATGTTGAAATAATAAAACATATGCAATTAATTTTTAAAAAGCCAGGAAAGGAGAAATAAAAGGGCAAATAAAAAAATGCCACAAATAGAACAAAAAGAGCAATATTTTATTCTCTAAATAGACAGACATACATGCTATGTAAGCATGCTATGCAAGCAAAAACAAAGCTAGTGTAGTTGTATTAATATTATATATCATATTTTTAATTTATATTAACATATAATATTAATATAGCACAAAAGTAGTTAAAGTTAAGAGTAACAGCTGAGATAAAGAGAGACATTTCCTAATGACAGGTAATTTAACAGGAATAAATAATATTAATAAATTTATATAAACTTAATAACATAGCTTTAAAATATATAAACTAAAAAGTAACAGAACTAAAATGAGAAACCAACAAATCCACAGTGTGTGTTGGAGATTTTATAACACTTCTCCCAGTAACTTATAGAAAAAGCAATGAGTCATTGCACAATGAAACAACATGATTAACCAATTTGACCTAATAGAGATTACAGAACACTACATCCAACAAATGTAGAAAAATAATTTTTTTCAGTTGCATATGGAACATTTACCAGAATATTCTGGACCATGAATCATGTCTCAACACATTTCAAAGATTTAAAATAGAGCAGTGTATGTTCTCTGAATACTGTAAAATTAAATTAGAGCTCAATAAGGAAAAAGTAAGTAGAAAATCTCCAAATTTGTGAAAAAAAATTTTAAGTCAATCACAGGGGAAATTAGAAAATATTGTGAATTCACTGGTAATGAAAATATAGCAGATCAAAATGTTGAGGATGCAGCAAAAGCAATACAAATTTGGAAACTCCCATTCCATAATACTAGAATACAGAGATGCACTTCAAGATAAGAATGTGACAGGTGGCATGCTTTCAGACACCTTTGTAAGAGAAGCTTGGAGGCCAAGCATCTTGAGAAAACATACCTCAGGTTCCCTCTGCAGGCAGAACTCTTATCACTCCCCATTTGCTCCATGGTGAAGACCACTTTCTGGTACTTGGATGAGTCTTCTAGGACCTCACCTTCCCATAAGAGTATTTACTTCATCATTGGAAATTAAATAGTAAAATTTAGAACTTTGCCTATTAAGTATTTCACAACATCAAATCAAATCACAAATATCAACAGAATAGAAATCAACACTAAATTTCAGTTGCCTGCAGTTAGAAAACTGAAATTGATATGACTTCAAGCTGAGACAAAAATATGTAAAGCTGACCTCCAATCATAGTGTTTGGATGGCTCTGTGAAGATTTCCAGTCCCCACTCTGGACAGATGCAGGGTGCCCTGGGGAATTAATCAGCAAAGAATCAAATGTATCAGTCATTTTCTCCAGGCTGCTGCATAGATTTTGCTGGCATTTGAATAAAAGAGGTAGCTGGCATGATTAACAAAATCACTCTGCTCCATTTTTATAAATTTAGCCAGAAAGGCTCATGGGAAGGTTAAGATACTTTAAGACATACAAAAAACAAGTAAGGAACATGGATAAAAATTCCCTATGTTCAACCAAGCATAATAAACATCACAATTAGTAGCAGCATGTTAAATTATCTTTTTTTTAAATTTTTTTAAAATTTAATTTATTTTTATATAGTAGGTTCTTATTAGTTATCTATTTTATACATATTAGTATATATATACCAATCCCAATCTCCCAAATCATCCCACCACCTCCACCACACACCCCCCCCCAACCCTCCGCTTTTCCCCTTTGGTGTTCATACATTTGTTCTCTACATCTGTGTCTCTATTTCTGCCTTGCAAACCAAGTCATCTGTACCATTCTTCTAGATTCCACATGTAGGCATAAATTATCCTTAATCATTAAAATTCACTTATGCATTCTTTCCATTTTATATTTTTCAAACTACTTCAAATTTAATTAGCACTAGCCATTTTTTCTCTTAATCACATTCGTATGAAAGTTATTGAAAGTTATCTCTAAAAGAGTCCATTACATTGGGTTCTCTTAAATTCCCAGTATTTCATTTATTAGTCAGATATAAACTTGATCAATAAACATCAGATAATCCTTATTTTCCTCTTTATTTTAGATGATTTTAGTGGGTTTCCTGATAGTGGTGTTATTTTTTTCTTCATCTAAGTTTATATTTCAATAATTCACAATCTAAAGTGCTTATTTCTATGTCCACTTATGGAATGGTTGTCCCCACATATTCAGATAAATTGCATGTTTTTAGGTATGACAGTATTTTCTGAATGGGAAATACTAGGTCACTTCCTCACACACAGAAGAAAAGCACTTAAACTAATGTTTTTAAAAATGTGGTTCTCAATCTAATTGCATCAGAGTACTTGTTACAAATGCTACCACTTTAAGGTCCTACTCCAGGGCTACTGATCAAAAAGGAGGGGCAGAAGCAGGCACTTGTACTGTTAATAAACTCCTCATATGAATTCTTATGTACACTTCAATGCACGAGAATGCTGTAGACAGATACCTGTAATACACCATTTTAATCTTATATAAATTATTTCCTATTTTAAAACTTCACTGAAATGCCAAATTTAGTGTGTAGAGTGGGAATTTTTTTAAAAAGTGGAATCTACTTATAAAAAGTTTGGAATAGCATCCAACTTCTCTCATAGAACTAGAATGGGTTAAGTTAGTAATTTCATTATAAACAAAGTAGGTCAGTCAGAATTTGGGGAGAGATAATTTTAAAAAGTAAATGGATAGAACTGCAGAATGGTTAGTATTCTCACCACTTCAAGAAAAACTAGCTTGTAGCACATTATGAAAATTAAAGATTAAAGCTGTTTTGCATATATACCATTCCTGGAAATAGGACCTTCACCTTATCAAAATGACATCATAATGAAAAGCACATCTAAATAAAGTAAATGATAATGACAGAAGGAGACTTACTTATTCTGAGTAGACTGTTTGAGAAACACTGCTGACACCAAGCCAAAATGAGGGCATGGGAAAGCAGCCAGGTGCTTTGGGACCCAGCCCACCCACCAGTGGGACAGCACCATACTCAGGATTCCTTGCAACACAGCCAGCCATACTGGGACATTGCCCTGCCCACAGGGAACCAGCAGTCTCAATGCAAGGAAGGGCCTGGCAGTCAACAAGGCCAGGACCCAGCCATGCATACCAGCATGCCCACAATAGTAAGCCCTGCCACAACAGAAGGGCCCACATCACGCACATAAGGGGCACCCCTAGGGCATATAGCTCTGGCAACCAGAGGGAAAAGTGTGGCTGGGCCCCATAGGATGTCTCCTACATAAGGCCACTTCAAGATCAGGAAACATAACCAACCTACCTAATACAAAGGAATAAAAACAGAGAATTTGGTAAAATGAGGCAACAGAGGAATATGTTCTAAGAGAAGGAAAAAGATGAAACCACAGAAGAAGAACAAAGAGAAGTAGAGATAAGCAATCTACTTGAACCCCTCATAAAGGGTTCAAGATAATGATCATAAACTTAGGGGAAGAATGGATAAACACAGTGAGAAATAAAACAAAAAGTTAGAAAATATAAAGAAGAACCAAATAGAGCTGAAGAATACAATAACTGAAATTTAAAAATACACTAGAAGGAATTAACAGAGTAACAGATGAGTGAACTGGAGCATAGAATAATGGAACAGAAAAGCTGAATATAGAAAAGTAAAAAAAAGTTTTAAAAATGAGGATAGGTTTAGAGATCTATGGGACAACATCAGCCATACTATCATTTGCATGATAAGGTCCCAGAAGGAGAAGAGAGGAAGGGGCAGAGAATTTATTCGAAGAGATAATGGCTGAAACTTTCCTAACCTGAGAAAGGCAACAGAGGTCCAGTAGGCACAGAGTTCCAAATAAGATGAACCCAAAGAGATCCACACCAACACTCACTGTAATTAAAATGGCAAAAATTAAAGATAAAGAGAGAATATCAAAGCAGCAAGAGAAAAGCAACTGGTTATATACAGAAGAACTCCCTTAAGGCTATCAGCTGAGTTTTCAGTAGAAACTTTGCAGGCCTGATGGGAGTGGCACAATATATTCAAAGTGATGAAAGAAAAAAAAAAAAATACAACCAAGAATATTCTACGTGGCAAGACTATCATTCATATTTAAAGGTGAGATAAAGAGTTTTACATACAAGCAAAACTAAGAGTTCAGCACCACTAAACTGGATTTACCAAAAATGTTAAAGGGACTTCTCTAAGCAGAAAATACCACAACTAGAAATATGAAAAAGACTACAACTAGAAATAGGAAAAAACTGATTGGTAAAGGCAAATATACAGTAAAGGTAGGAGATCAAACACTTATAAATCTAGTAGGAAGGTTGAAAGATGAAAGCAATAAAAACATTTATATCCACAACCATTAGATAAGGGATACACAGACCAAAAGATGTAAAATATGATGTCAAAAAAAATAAAATGTGGAGGAGGGGGAGTAAAAATGTGGGGTTGTTAAAATGCATATGAACTTGAGATCATCAACTTATAATAATCATATATATGTGTATATTTATACATGTTATATCTAAATCTCATGATAACCAGAAACCAAAAATCTATAATAGATACACACACAAAAGAGAGAAAGAAATCCAAACATAACACTAAAGATAGTCATTAAGTCACAAGGTGAGTGATCAAAAGAAGAAAGGAGCAAAAAAGAACTACAAAAACTACCAAAAGCAGTTAACAAAATGGAAATAAGTACATACCTATCAATAATTTCTTAAGTGCAAATGGAATAAATGCTCCAATCAAAAGACATAGAGTAGCTGAATGGATTAAAAAAAAAAACAAACCCATATAGAAGTGGCCTAAAAAGACTCACTTCAGATCCAAAGATACACAGAGAATGAAAGTGAGAGGATGGAAAAAAGTATTCCATGCAAAAGGAAATAAAAAGAAAGGCGAGGGAGGGGGGTGCAATACCTATATCAGACTAAATAGACTTTAAAACAAAGACTGTAATAGGAGAGAAAGAAAGACATTACATAATGACAAAGGGATCAATCCAACAAGAAGATATAATAATTGTAAATATATATGCACCCAACATAGGAGCACCTAAATACATACAGCAAATATTAACAAACCTAAAGGGAGAAATTGACAGCAATGCAATAATAGTAGGGGATGTTAACACCCCACTTACATCAATGAACAGATCATCCAGACATAAAATCAATACAAGAACACTGGCCTTAAAAAATACATTAGATCAGATGGAGATTTCTCTCTCTTTCTCTCTCTCTCCCTCTCTTTTTGTATGTGTATGTATGTATGTGTATGTATGTATGTGTGTGTGTGTGTGTATATATATATATATATATATATATAAAACATTCTATCCAAAAGCAACAGAAAACACATTCTTTTCAAGTGCACTTGGACCAGTATCCAGGATAGATTACATACTAGGCCACAAACAAGTCTCAATAAATTTAGGAAGATTGAAATTATATCAAACATCTTTTCCAACCACAAAAAATACAAGACTAGAAATCAACTGTATGAAAAAAACTAAAAAAAAAACAAAAAAAAATGGAGGCTAGCCAACATGCTACTAAACAACCAGTGGGTTACTGAAGAAATCAAAGAGAAAATTAAAAAATACCTGGAGACAAATGAAAATGGAAGTACAACAGTCTAATATGGGACACAGTAAAAGGAGTTCTAAGAGAGCAGTTTATAGCAATATAAGCCTACCTCAGGAAACAAGAAAAATTTCAAATGAACACGTAACTTTACACCTAAAGGAACAAGAAAGAGAACAAAAAATCCCACAGTTAGTAGATGGAAAGAAATAATAAAGATCAGAGCAGATATACATGAAATAGAGACTAGAAAAAATAATAGAAAAGATTAATAAAACTAAGATCTGATTCTTTGAAAAGATGAACAAAATTGATAAACCTTTTAGTCAGACTCATCATAAAACAGAAAGAGGGCCCAAATAAATAAAATGAGAAATAGAAAAGAAGTTACAACTGACACCACAGAAATACAAAGCCTTGTAAGAGATTAGTACAGACAATTATATGCCAATAAAATGGACAACTAGAAGGAATGTATAAATTCCTAGGAATGTACAATTTCCCAAGACTGAATCAGGAAGAAATAGAAAACACGAACAGAATCATTGGCAGTAATGAAATTAAATCAGTAATTTAAAAAAAATTTCCCAAGAAACAAAAGTTCAGGACCAGGTAGCATCACAGATAAATATGAGTTAACACATATTCTTCTCATACTATTCCAAAAAAACTGAAGAGGAGGGAATGCTTGTGAACTCATTCTATGAGGTCAACATCAGGTTAATACCAAAACCAGATAAGGACATCACACACAAAAAAAAGAGAAAAATACAGGCAAATATCCTTGATAAATATAGATGCAAAAATTCTCAATAAAATATTAACAAACTAAATTCAACAGTACATTAAAAGGACCACACACCATGATAAAGTGGGATTTATCCCAAGGATTCAGGCATGATCCAATATCAGCAAATCAATAAATGTGATATACCACATTAACAAATTGAAGAATAAAAAACATGACCATCTCAATAGATGCAGAAAAAGTTAAAAAGATAAAATTCAATGTCCATTTGTAATAAAACCTCTCAACAAAGTGAGTATAGAGGGAATATACCTCAACATAACAAGCCCACAGCTAACATTCTACTTAATGGTGAAAAGGTGAAAGCACTTCCTCTGAGACCAGGAACAAGACAAGGATGCCTCCTCTCACCACTTTTAGTCAGCATAGTATTGGAAGTCCTCACCACAGCAATCAGATAAGAAAAAGAAATAAAAGGAATCCAAATTGGAAAGGAAGAAGTAAAACTGTCATTGTTTGCAGATGACATGATATTATATATAGAAAATCCTAAAGATGCCACCAAACACCTATTAGAAAAATCAATGACATCAGTAAAGTTGAAGGATACAAAATCAATATACATAAATTCGTTGCATTTTTATTCACTAACAATGAACTATCACAAACAGAAATTAACAGTCCCATTTACAATTACATCAAAAAGAGTAACATACCTAGGAATAAATCTAACCAAGTAGGTAAAAGACCTGTACTAGGAAAACTGTAAGACACTGATGAAAAGAATTGAAAATGACACAAACAGAAAGATATACCATGATCATGGATTGGGAGAAGTAATATTGTTAAAATCACCATACTACCCAAGGCAATCTACAGATTCAGTACAATCTCTATCGAAATACCAATGGTATTTTTTTACAGAACTAGATCAAATAATTCTAAAATTTGTATGAAGACACAGAAGACCTCAAATAGCCAAAACAATCTTGAGAAAGAAGAAAGCTGGAGGTATCACTCTTCCTGATTTCAAACTATATTATTCAAACAGTATATATATATATATTCAAATAGTAATTGTAACAGTGTAGAACTGGCACAAAAACAGACACACAGATCAATGAAACAGAAAAGAGAGCTCAGAAATGAACATACACTTATATGGGCAATTAATCTATGACAAAGGAGGCAAAAATGCATAACGGGGAAAAGACAGCCTCTTCAGTAAATGGTGTTGGGAAAACTGGACAGATATATGCAAAAGAATCAATCTGTACTACCTTCTCACACCAATTACCAAAATAAATTCAAAATGGATTAAAGACTTAAACATAAGACCTGAAACCATAAAACTTCTAGAAGAGAACGTAGGCAGTATGCTATTTGACATAAATCTTAGCAATATTTTTTGGATATGTCCTTTCAGGCAAGGGAAATAAAAACAAAAATAAACAAATGGGACTGCATCAAACTAAAAAGCTTTTGTACAGTGAAGGAAACTATCAACAAAACTATCAACTATCAACTACTGAATGGGGGAAGATATTTTCAAATGATATATCCATCAAGCAGTTAATATCCAAAATATACAAAGAATTCAGACAACTCACCATCAGAAAAACGAACAACCCAATTAAAACATGGACAGAGGACCTGAGTAGACATTTTTCCAAAGAATACATACAGAGGCCAACAAGCACATGAAAAGATGCTCAACATCATTAATTACTAGGGAAATGCAAATCAAAACCACTATGAAATAATCACCTCATACATATCAGAATGGCTATTATCAAAAAAGACAACAAATAACAAGTGTTGGCAACGATGTGGAGTAAAGGGAACCCTCATGTACTGTTGGAGGGAATGTAAATTTGTACAGCCACTATGTAAAACAGTATGGAGGAAGTTCTTCAAAAAGTTAAAAATAGAACTATCCAGCAATTCCACTTCTGGGTGTTCTTCTGAAGAAAACAAAAACACTACTTCAAAAAGATATATGCACCCCTATGTTAATCACAACTTTATTTACAATAGCCAATATTTACACTTATCAAAGCAACCTAAGCATCCATCAATAGATGAATGGATAAAGAAGATGTGGTATATGTATACAATGGAATATTACTCAGGCATGTGAAAGAATGAAATCTTGCCATTTGTGGCAACATGGATGGACCTAGAGGGTTCTATGCTGAGTAAAATAAGTCAGACAAAGAAAGACACTTACTGTATAATTTCACTTATGTGTATAATCTAAAAATCAAATGAACAAACATAACAAAACAGAAGCAGAGTTATAGATACATAGAAAAAACAGGTGCTTTCCAGAGGGGGAGATAAGTGATGTGAATAGGTGAGGGAGATTAAGAGGTACAAACTTCCAGTTACAAAATAAACGAGTCACAGGGATGAAATATACAGCATAGGGAATATAGTCAATAACATTATAACTTTGTATGATAACAGATGGTAATTAGACTTATTGTGGGGATCATTTTGTAATGTATAGAAATATCTAATCACTATGTTATGCACCTGAACTAACATGGCATTGTGGGTCAATTATGCTTCAAACAACAACAACAAATAAATGAACAAAATGAGGGTGTGAGGGAATGTATATGAGAGATTTAGAAAAGGGTTAGCTTGAGTCTGCATACCTAAGAAAGCGAGACCTTCTTTCCAAATATTGCTGGGTTGTTATTTAGTGACTATTCAGTAAGTTTTGGCATTAAATAACCCATTATGTCCCTACATATTCATGTTGCCTTACCTGCTTTAATGTATTGGCTTGTCTACTTGGAAAAAACATAAGAAATCTGTGGAGCCAGACTTGCAAAAGATAAGTTCAGCAACCAAGGTACTTGCTGTTTAAATTGCCCTCCTCATTACCCTTAGGACTCAGGAATAAGAAACTGTCCAAAGTAATATAAAGGTTGGTCCTTTCATTCAAGTAGGTAACCTTTATTACCATGCTTTATTTTCCACACACATTTTTTGGATCAAAGTAAATATATACATTTTAAAAGCCTAACTATAAGGAAAAACAACTGACCCCTTCCTTATTTCTCACTAACTCTGAATCCCTCTCCCCTAAATTTTGTAACTATTTTTTTCTGGCAACTTCCTGTTATACTTGGCTATAAATAATAGGGTTATACTTCTATTTGTTGAGTTATCGATTTAAGGCATTAACATTTCCCTTGTATTATTATGTAAGAAGAGGTTTTAGACTTTCCCTTATTAGCTCTTTTTTAATGCCGGCCTCTGTCCCTCTTCTACTGTGCCTTGGGTGTCCTTGGGTATAGAGCATCTAGTTCAATTTTTCCATCAAATAAACCTCTATTCTTTTGCAAGGAGTGAAAGAGGCAGATGCTTGGCTATACAGGATTGGGAAGGGGCCCTGTGGTTAAGATGCTTGCAAACACTTTCAGTTAATTCTCCTCACTTTAGTCCATGTTTCATTCCACCTCTATCATACCTGGTCTTCAAATGTGAGAGCCCTTCAAGCGAGAATTATCGTGCTTGCCTTTGACATTCCCTTTCCATCTTGTATCCACTTCAAACTTCTAAAAGCTATGCTGTCATCTCCTATATGACTTTTTTTTGTTTATACCATAATTACTTCTTTACTCTGACTTTACCCAGATTTCAGGAAAAAAGCACAGATAAATTTGTATATACAATGCACAATGTTTAACCTCAAATCTCATGAATAGATAGTATAATCCATTTATTGCTTCATTGGAATACTTCTGTATAAACTAAGAGTCACCAGTTTTTGATTTTATAGACAGTATTCTCATTGTTTTGATTCTGATAGCGTAATATGAGTAGAGTAAAACAGGCACTCTCATACATTGATTGTGACCATGTAAATTGGTACAACCCTTTTGGAAAACAGTTTAGCAGTATGCATTTAAAAGCCATTAAATTTTTAACACTCTTGGGCTCAGTAAAATTCTACTTCTAAATGTCTGTTCCTAGGAAACAATCTTAAATCCAAGAATGAGAAAATTATGCACAAAGATACTTTTATGTGCTTACTATAAGAGGATAAAATAGGCAATAATCTCATACTATCAGTAAGAAAATGGCTAAGGAAAGGCACAAACACCCAATAGAATGGTATACAGATATTTAAATGTTGGTTACAAAGACTGTGTGGAAACAGTTGGAAGTTGGAACCTGGGCTGAAGGCTTACTCAAAATAGTTGTAGTTTCAGTGAGAAAGGTTTTTTTCAAAGAGAGAATAAAACCTGGGAAATATGTTTATGGAGGATATATTTATACATCATTAGTATGTTAGAGTTGAAAAGCAGTTATTTGGTCTTGAACAAGACTTATTAAGTATTTAAAATATATTCTAAGAATTAATTATTATTACAGAAAACTGTAAGCTCTGTTTTACAAAACAGAATTCAAGTACTTGAAAAACACAAGGCAATTTGGTTCAAAAGAACTTGGGATGTATTGGAGTCAACATAGCTTATTTTCATAGCAGTGCTAAATAGCTTCTGAATGTCTAGTTTGATAATGATGCATGAATATTCTTACTCCAGGGGACAGTGAAACTAATTACTTTGGAACATTGGTGTTTTGAATTTGTGCCAGGATTTCTTGAGAAGAGTGCAAACCACTTCATAAAAATTAATCCATTTATTCTCATCATTTCTTGCTGATACAGGTATGAATCAAATAGTTTCCCAGATTTATAATATGTAAGCCACAAAGAATATTTAGCATCTTACTGAAATCTATATTTCATAGAATCCAAATCCCCTGTACCCTAAGTCAATTGTTCTTTGCACTGGCCTTCCCTGTCATTTCATTGGATTGAGAAAGCATTCCTCAAGTGTGATCAACTAAAATGCAGAGGAGGTTAGCCTCTCACTTCCTGGTAATGATGTTAGAGTATTAAAAATAAAAAAAGAAACCTACAGTGAGCCTGAAGCAGATAAGAATGTTAACTATCAATTATGTTGTTTGAACAAAGTTTATGATTGAAATTCAATGACTGAAGCATTTGTGACATTACTTTAAGTGAATCAGGATGGCTTAATGGCCTATGTCAAGTATCATTATATATCATTTATATCATCATATAAGCACTGAGAAAATAAGTAACTTGAGATATATTTTATGCTGATGTCTGGGAAAGAGTGTTTATTTAAAACATTTTCAAAAGGAATTCATCCTTCTTGATTACTACTGACTACCTTAGTCAAACTAATAACACATACTTCATTGTCTAAGATGACAATTTGACCCATAATTAGTATTGTACCTTGAGTGATTCTCCAATTTAGACGGAATTCTATTTTAATGATTACTATCATAGCATTTCAGATTATGCTGTAACTATTTCCACTTTCCCCAAAAAGGTTCTATTAACACTACTTTGGTGCTATGAATATAATACAATTTATTAAAAGAAAGTCCTATAAAATATCTGTATGCTTGTAAATCCCTATCTATAAATCTGTTTGAAATAGTGTTCTTTTGGTTCAGTGTTAAAATGTATATGTGCAATGACTTTGTATGAATGTGTATTTAAGGTTAAATGATCAAAGTACATTATGATACTTTACATTTCAAGAGGTGCTGGTACAATGAGGGGTGCAGATGGAATTATAATAGGAACTTGAAGCATGAATAAATTCCCTTCTTTAGTGATGTGTACTAGTAGCAATAATACAATCATCTTCCTTAGACCCAGTCATGTGGTGATTAGGGACAAAAAGCAAAGAAATGCGTAACCTTGGACAACCTAAAGGATTAGCAAAAATGGGGCATGTTCCTTAATGAAACATCAAGTCCTTGTGATAAGGTGGAAAATGAAATAAAATTGCGTTGAGGATAAGATTTAAGTCAGTAATTCTACTGTGCTACCAGCTGTCGAATTTACATAGGAAGAGCTTTTTTAACAGGAAAAATAAAAGCATCTGTATTCATAAATGATCAATACAGCATTTTAAAAAATATGCCAAGTTTTATTGGAAATGTATTCAAACACATTTTCTCCCTTCCTTCAAGACTCTAATCCAAGAATAAATTCTTGTTAAGAATTTTTCTTTTTTTTTCTTTTTTTGCTTTCCTTTTTTTTTTTTTTTAACATCTTTATTGGAGTATAATTGTTTTACAATGGTGTGCTAGTTTCTGCTTTATAACAAACTGAATCAGCTATACATATACATATATCCCCATATCACTTCACTCTTGCATCTCCCTCCCACCATCCCTATCTCACCCCTCTAGGTGGTCACAAAGCACAGAGCTGATCTCCCTGTGCTATGCAGCTGCTTCCCACTAGCTATCTATTTTACATTTGGTAGTACATATAAGTCCATGCCACTCTCTCACTTTGTCCCAACTTACCCTTCCCCCGTCCCGTGTCCTCAAGTCCATTCTCTACATCTGCGTCTTTATTCCTGTCCTGCCCCTAGGTTCTTCAGAACCTTTTTTTTTTTTTTTTTTTAGATTCCGTGTATATGAGTTAGCATGCGATATTTGTTTTTCTCTTTCTAACTTACTTTACTCTGTATGACAGTCTCTAGGTCCATCCACCTCACTACAAATAACACAATTTTCTTTCTTTTTACAGCTGAGTAATATTCCATTGTATATATGTGCCACATTTTCTTTATCCATTCATCTGTTGATGAACACTTAGGTTGCTTCCATGTCCTGGATATTGTAAATAAAGCTGCAGTGAACATTTTGGTACGTGACTCTTTTTGAATTATGGTTTTCTCAAGGTATATGCCCAGGAGTGGGATTGCTAGGTCGTATGGTAGTTCCATGTTTAGTTTTGTAAGGAACTTCCGTACTGTTCTCCGTAGTGGCTGTATCAATTTACATTCCAACCAACACTGCAAGAGGGTTCCCTTTTCTCCACACCCTCTTGAGCATTTATTATTTGTAGATTTTTTGATGATGGCCATTCTGACTGGTGTGAGGTGATACCTCATTTTAGTTTTGATTTGTACTTCTCTAATGATTAGTGACGTTGAGCATTCTTTCATGTGTTTGTTGGCAATCTGTATATCTTCTTCGGAGAAATGTCTATTTAGGTCTTCTGCCCATTTTTAGATTGGGTTTTTTGTTTCCTTGATATTGGGCTGCAAGAGCTACTTGTATATTTTGGAGATTAATCCTTTGTCAGTTGCTTCGTTACCAATTATTTTCTCTCATTCTAAGGGTTGCCTTTTCGTCTTGTTTATGGTTTCCTTTCCTGTGCAAAAGCTTTTAACTTTCATTAGGTTCCATTTGTTTTTGTTTTTTTTTTATTTCCATTTCTCTAGGAGGTGGGTCAAAAAGGATGTGGCTGTGATTTATGTCATGGATTGTCCTGCCTATATTTTCTTCTAAGAGTTTTTTAGTGTCTGGCCTTACATTTAGGTCTTTAATCCATTCTGAGTTTATTTTTGTGTATGGTGTTAGGCAGTGTTCTAATTTCATTCTTTTATGTGTAGCTGTCCAGTTTTCCCAGCACCACTTATTGAAGAGGCTCTCTTTTCTCCACTGTATATTCTTGCCTCCTTTATCAAAGATAAGGTGACCATATGTGCGTGGGTTTATCTCTGGGTTTTCTATCCTGTCCCATTGACCTATATTTCTGTTTTGGGGCCAGTATCATACTGTCTTGATTACTGTAGCTTTGTAGTATAGTCTCAAGTCAGGGAGCCTGATTCCTCCAGCTCCGTTTTTCTTTCTCAAGATTGCTCTGGCAATTCGGGGTCTTTTGTTTCAAAATAAACTGTGAAATATTTTGCTCTAGTTCTGTGAAAAATGCCATTGGTAATTTGATAGAGGTTGCCTTGCATCTGTAGATTGCTTTGAGTAGTAGAGACATTTTCACAATGTTGATTCTTTCAATCCAAGAACATGGTATATCTCTTCATCTGTTGGTATCATCTTTAATTTCTTTCATCAGTGTCTTATAGTTTTCTGCATACAGATCTTTTGTCTCCTTAGGTAGGTTTATTCCTAGGTATTTTATTCTTTTTGTTGCAGTGGTAAATGGGAGTGTTTCCTTAATTCCTCTTTCAGATTTTTCATAAATAGTGTATAAGGATGCAAAAGATTTTTGTGCATTAATTTTTTATCCTGCTACTTTACCAAACTCGTTGATTAGTTCTAGTAGTTTTCTGGTAGCATCTTTAGGGTTCTCTATGTATAGTATCATGTCATCTGGAAACAGTGACAGCTTTATTTCTTCTTTTCCAATTTAGATTCCTTTTATTCCTTTTTCTTCTCTGATTGCTATGGCTAAAAATTCCAGAACTATGTTGAATAATAGTGGTGAGAGTGGACAACATTGTCTTGTTCCTAATCTTAGTTGAAATGGTTTCAGTTTTTCATCATTGAGAATGATGTTGCTGGGAATTTGTCATAAATGGGCTTTATTATGTTCAGGTAAGTTCCCTCTTTGCCTACTTTCTGGAGGGTTTTCATAATAAATGGGTATTAAATTATGTCAAAAGTTTTTTCTGCATCTACTGAGATGATTATACGGTTTTTCTCCTTCAATTTGTTAATATGGTGTATCACATTGATTGATTTGCATATATTGAAGAATCCTTGCATTCCTGGGATAAACCCCACTGGAGCATGGTGTATGATCCTTTTAATGTGCTGTTGGATTCTGTTTGCTAGTATTTTGTTGAGGATATTTGCATCTATGTTCATCAGTGATACTGGCCTGATGTTTTCTTTCTTTGTGACATCTTTGTCTGGTTTTGGTATCAGGGTATGGTGGCCTTGCAGGATGAGTTTGGGAGTGTTCCTCCCTCTGCTATATTTTGGAAGAGTTTGAGAAGGATAGGTGTTAACTCTTCTCTAAATGTATGACAGAATTCCCCTGTGAAGCCATCTGGTTCTGGGCTTTTGTTTGTTGTAAGATTTTTAATCACATTCTCAATTTCAGTGCTTGTGATTGGTCAGTTTATATTTTCTCCTTCTTCCTGGTTCAGTCACGGAAGGTTTTGCTTTTGTAAGAATTTGTCCATTTCTTCCGGGTTGTCCATTTTATTGGCATGTAGTTGCTTGTAATAATCTCTCATGATCCTATGTATTTCTGCAGTGTCAGTTGTTACTTCTCCTTCTTCATTTCTAATTCTATTGATTTGAGTGTTTCCCTTTTTTTCTTGATGGGTCTGGCTAATGGTATACCAATTTTGTTTATCTTCTCAAAGAATCAGCTTTTAGTTTTATTGATCTTCATTATTGTTTCCTTCATTTCTTTTTCATTTATTTCTGATCTGATCTTTATCATTTCTTTCCTTCTGCTGACTTTGGGGTTTTTTTTGTTCGTCTTTCTCTAATTGCTTTAGGTGCAAGATTAGGTTGTTTATTTGAGATGTTTCTTGTTTCTTGAGGTAGGATTGTATTGCTATAAACTTCCCGCTTAGAATTGCTTTTGCTGCACCCCATAGGTTTTGTGTCATCGTGTTTTCATTGTCATTTGTTTCTAGGTATTTTCTTATTTCCTCTTTGATTTCCTCTGTGATCTCTTAGTTATTAAGTAGTGTATTGTTTAGCCTCCATGTGTTTGTATTTTTTTCAGGTTTTTTCTTGTAATTGATATCTAGTCTCATAGTGTTGTGTTCAGAAAAGACACTTGATACAATTTCAGTTTTCTTATATTTGCCAAGGCTTGATTTGTGACCCAAGATAAGGTCTATCCTGGAGAATGTTCCATGAGCACTTGAGAAGAAAGGGTATTCTGTGTTTTTGGATAGAATGTTCTATAAATATCAATTAAGTCCATCTTGTTTAATGTATCATTTAAAGCTTGTGTTTCCTTATTTATTTTCATTTTGGATGGTCTGTCCACTGGTGAAAGTGGTGTGTTAAAGTCCCCTACTATGACTGTGTTCCTGTTGATTTCCCCTTTTATGGCTGTTAGCATTTGCCTTATGTATTGAGGTGCTCCTATGTTGGGTGCATAAATATTTACAATTGTTTTATCTTCTTCTTGGATTGATCCCTTGATCATTATGTAGTTTCCTTCTTTGTCTCTTGTAATAGTCTTTATTTTAAACTTATTTTGTCTGATATGAGAATTGCTTCTCCAGCTTTCTTTTGATTTCTATTTGCATGAAATATATTTTCCATCCCCTCACTTTCGGTCTGTATGTGTCCCTAGGTCTGAAGTGGGTCTCTTTAGACAGCATATACACAGGTCTTTTTTTGTATCCATTCTGCCAGTCTGTGTCTTTTGGTGGGAGCATTTAATCCATTTACATTTAAGGTAATTATCGATATGTATGTTCCTATTACTATTTTCTTAATTGTTTTGAGTTTGTTATTGTAGGTGTTTTCCTTCTCCTGTTTTTCCTGCCTAGAGAAGTTCCTTTAGCATTTGTTGTAAAGCTGGTTTGGTGGTGCTGAATTCTCTTAGCTTTTGCTTGTCTGTAAATGTTTTAATTTCTCCATCAAATCTGAATGAGATCCTTGCTGGGTGAAGTAATCTTCATTGTAGGTTTTTCTCTTTCATCACTTTAAATATGTCCTGCCACTCCCTTCTGGCTTGCAGAATGTCTGCTGAAAAATCAGCTGTTACCCTTTTGGGGATTCCCTTCTATGTTATTTGTTGTTTTCCCCTTGCTGATTTTAATTTTTTTTCTTTGTATTTAATTTTTGATAGTTTTATTAATATGTGTCTTGGCATGTTTCTCCTTGCATTTATCCTGTATGGGACTCTCTGCGCTTCCTGGACTTGATTAACTCTTTCCTTTCCTATTTTAGGGATGTTTTCAACTATAATCTCTTCAGATATTTTCTCAGTCCCTTTTTTTTCTCTTCTTCTTCTGGGACCCCTAGAATTTGAATGTTAGTGCATTTAATGTTGTCTCAGAAGTTTCTAAGACTGTCCTCAATTCTTTTCATTCTTTTTTCTTTATTCTGCTCTGTGGTAGTTATTTCCACTATTTTATCTTCCAGGTCACTTATCCGTTTTTCTGCATCAGTTATTCTGCTATTGATTCCTTCTAGAGAAATTTTAATTTCATTTATTGTGTTCATCATTGTTTGTTTGCTCTTTAGTTCTTGTAGGTCCTTGTTAAACATTTCTTGTATTTTCTCCATTCTATTTCCAAGATTTTGGATCATCTTTACTATCATTACTCTGAATTCTTTTTCAGGTAGACTGCCTATTTCCTCTTCATTTGTTTGGTCTGGTGGGTTTTTACCTTGCTCCTTCATCTGCTGTGTGTTTCTCTGTCTTCTCATTTTGCTTAACTTACTGTGTTTGGGGTCTCCTTTTCCCAGGCTGCAGGTTCATAGTTCCCATTGTTTTTGGTGTTTGCCCCCAGTGGCTAAGGTTGGTTCAGTGGCTTGTGTAGGCTTTCTGTTCGAGGGGACTGGTGCCTGTGTTCTATGGATGAGGCTGGATCTTGTCTTTCTGGTGGGGAGGACCGCATCTGGTGGTGTGTTTTGGGGTGTCTGTGACCTTATTATGATTTTAGGCAGCCTCTCTGCTAATGGGTGGGGTTGTGTTCCTGTCTTGCTAGTTGTTTTGCATAGGGTCTCCAGCACTGTAGCTTGCTGGTCGTTGAGTGGATCTCTGTCTTAGCCTTGAGATGGAGATCTCTGGGAGAGCTTTCACCATGTGCTATTATGTGGAGCCAGGAGGTCTCTGCTGGACCAATGTCCTGAACTTGGCTCTCCCACCTCAGAGGCACAGGCCTGACATCGGCCGGAGCACCAAAACTCTGTCAGCCATATGGCTCAGAAGAAAAGGGAGAAAAAAAGAAAGAAAAAAATAATAATAATAAAATAAAGTTATAAAAATAAAAAATAATTATTAAAAATAAAGAAAATTAAATAGTAAAAAAAAAGAGAAAAGAAAAATAAAAAAAGAAAGAAGAAAGCAACCAAAAAACAAATCCACCAATGATAGCAAGCACTAAAAACTATATTAAAAAAAAAAAAGGAGTTAACTCTTAGAATAAACTTTAAAGATCACATACAATTCTCTCTAGCTGATTAATCATTTCAAAGGTAGTGTCAGTTATCTACAAATGATTGAGGGGGCTTTATAAGGACTGTGGAAAGGCTTCCAGGAATTTTTTTAAAGTTTCAAGAATCTTTTAACCACACCAAATTACTAAAATAAGCTTGTTGTATTTTTCTTCTTTGGCTTACACAGTTTTCAAAAGTTAAAACTTCCATCAGCAGGGTACAGAATAGACTACTATGATATCTCCTGAGTATGAGCCCTCTACTGCAACATCAGGTTATTAACCTTCTGGTTCAGAGCTACTTTGGAAAATTTCCTGTTCACTTTGCATAGTACTCCTTTTGGAAGCCAACTATGAGGATTAAGATACATAATACTATTTGTCCTTATGTATATGACCAATCCAGAGTTATTTCAATTTTAAAATTTGGCCTGGAATTACTGTTTCCAAAAATGGAAAAGAGAAGGAGGGTCTAAATTATAGTGTTATTTATTATTGTCATCCTTTCTTTGCTTTTGACACAGGAATTCCTCCTCTTTTCCTTCCTCCTCCTCTTTTTTTTATTTATTTATTTTTTTAGCAATTCTAGGCTCCCATTAGTATTGCTTTATAAAGTTATACATAAAAACTCAAAACAAGAGGGAATAACACATTTGAGGTAAAATATAACTTTTATTCTCTTTTCTGTCTTTCCTAGAGGGAATGTTAGTAGCATCATTAAAATAATTATGAACACTTTTTTCAGATCTTTATGAGATGTTAGACTTTTTGTGTTTGGTTTACAAATGTTGAGAAAAAAAATTAAACACAACTTTAATTCATATTATTGTCAGAAAACTTAAAACAGATATATTACATTACATTAATATAAAGCATTACTTTTGTCAAACCACAATTACATATCAATCCTTTTTACCTAACAAAAATCCTATATAAGAAGTTACAAGAAACATATTATCATTTTTCAAATGAAGTAACATAAGCAAAGAACAACTGTAAAAAAGTAGTTACCAAATGTGGACTAAAAATGCCACCTGCCATATCAGTAAACAAATGATGTTGCAGCCATCAAGACATCAGCCACTACAGCCACCTGTGAGGGTGCACCCTGAGGAAACTCAGGATGAGAAAACACAGGATACTGGCCTCAGATAGCTGAGGTGCATATCAAAGGAATGATTTCAGTGAGCCCAGATTCTTGCATCTTCCATATCATAGAAAAGCGCTAAATCCCTTAACTTGAGATATATGGTTTTCTTTTATTAACAGTAATCTTTCGATGTTCCGACTACCTGGCCTTTTATTGCAAAAACTCCTATATATCCTGGTTCTGCCCCCCTACTCCACCTTGCCTCTTTCGAGCAGTTTCTCAGTGTTATCTGAGATGCCGTGTCCTGAGCTTGAAGTCCTCAGAATGTCCACTGAATAAAACATAACTCTCAACTTTTAAGTTGTGCATTTTTTTCAGTCAACACAAAGATAATTTCCAATTTTCTGTTTTCTTTCCATAACAAGAGAAATCATATAACTAAGTGCAAAGAGTTTCAAATTACCTCAATCCTTGATTGCATTAATATGAGCTACTTCTCCCTTAACTGTCTGAAAAAAGCAAAAGGAAATTCTGCCTTGAAAAACATCAATATCTAGATACTCAAATTATCTTTACATTTTTATATATAGCAATCAACCTTATAAATTGCAGACAAGAGGACATCAATTGACAAAAAAGGAGGAAAAGAGAGGAAATAGGAAGAAAAACTAAAAGGAGAAGCAAATAATACAGGTAACAGACAGATATAAAAACAACGGTAATTAATTTTGTCATAAAATTATAGGACAAAATGGAGAATTTTCAGGCAGGAAGCAGAAACTATGTCAGGAATAAAATGGGTATTCTCATACTGAAAAACATAATAACTGAAACTAAATAGTTAGGCTTAGTAATCACATTATATACACTGAAGATAATTAGAGAATTGGAAGATAGACCAAAAGAAAATATCCATAATCAATAACAGAAAGACAAAATGATGGAAAATAATAGAAAATGTTCTGAGAGACACTCACTTTGTGAAATGGTAGAAAGGTTTACACATGTTTAATTAGAGTCCAAAAGGAAAAAGTAGAGAGGAGTAATGTTTGAAAAGATCTTTGCTGAGAAGTTTTCAAAACTAATGAAAGACATCAAGTCAGAACCTCAAGAAATGCTACATATTCCAAGCATGATAAATACAAATAAAATGATACATAGAAAGATGATAATAAATCTGATGAAAATCAAAGACTGAGAAAATGTTAAAAGCAATCAGAGAAAAGGCATGTTACTTTCAAAGGTGTGACATAGCTAATGTATCAATAAAAATAATGGAAACCATAAAATAATAAAATTATATCTTCAAATGGCAAAAGTAAATGACTGTCAAACTAGAATTCTAGTTTGACTAGAATGACAAGCAAAAGTATTGTTCAAAAATGAAGGTGAAATTAAGACATTTTTAGATAAGCAAAAACTCAGATAATTCAGCATCACCTGATTAACACCAAAATAAATATTGTAGAATGTTTTTAAAGCAAAGGACATGATACCAAGTTGTAGTAAGGAATGCAGGAAAGAAGAAAAGTACGTAGAATTGGAAGAGGCATATCTGTGAGAAAATATAAATTCAAATTGGCTATACTTTTAAAAGACTGGTGAGTAAAATAGACAGCTAGTGGGAAGCAGCTGCATAGCGCAGGGAGGTCAGCTCGGTGCTTTGTGACCACCTAGAGGGGTGAGATAGGGAGGGTGGGAGGGAGACGCAAGAGGGAGGAGATATGGGGATATATGTATATGTATAGCTGATTCAGTTTGTTATAAAGCAGAAACTAGCACACCATTGTAAAGCAATTATACTCCAATAAAGATGTTTAAAAAAATTAAAATTAAAGAACAAAAAATATAAAAGTGCCTGAGATGTCTTCATTCAGGGCCAAAGTTCCTCAATTGGGTATGTATTTTGGGTCTTGTTCTTGACATTCTTTACCTATCACTAAGTAGAGAACACAGGTATGTACACATAGTGTATATACTCAGATAGGACCTGACAGTTTGTTTTTGCTGAACCTGTTTGATGGCATGATACATGAGCTAGAGAGGTTGAAAATAAAATGGATGGGTCGGAAAAGCATGGAAAGCTGGATTGATGGTTCTTTTGTTAGAAAAAATAAACATTTTTTGTTAGGAAGCTTTCCTGACTGTATGGAAACAAATGTAGTTTTAAAATAAACTTGAAATAGATTGCAAGGAAAGAAGGGAGCGATAGTCTCTGGTGGATTATCTGCTTGTTTTGAATGTAGCCATTCTTAGAAATATGTGAACAGAGACTCTGGAATTGGGTTGATCCTAGTGGAATATAAGATTGTTATTAGTGAACACAAAAACCCACACTCCTTCTCCTATTTCAGACGTGTGGGGTGTTCTGCCTCACTTCATCAGTGGGTTTGTTACATAATAACTTGCTGTCTTATGAATGAGTTTTGAGCATCAAATATACAAGAAATGTTGTCTAACAATAGCCCAAAACACTATGTGAAGACTCAACAGCTGATTCCAATTGAAATGATCATTCCTAGAATTCCATTTGGATCTGCCTAATTCAATAACTGAAGGAATTAGCTGGAGTACTATAGAAAGAACTGGCAGAAGAAACTTAAGTAATTAAATAACTTTACATGATCAAGATTTACCCCTAACCCTGCTTGAGTATTTGTGCAGAGTATCTTAATGATAACAAAGCAAGCCGCAGGAAATGAGTGTGGCATCATTAGAGAAAGAATAAAATCAGAGGAAAATGGATAGTGACTAGAGAAATTATGCATACAGCCTTTAAAAAAGGACAAGATCAAATAAAATACCTTATGTTTATCATTATATGAAACCTCGAGACAATGTTTGACTCAATAGGCAGGAAATTAGACATGAGATTCAGGCATTGTTAATGTGATTTTCATACTTGAATCCTGGCTCATTGTAATGAAAGTCACCTCTCTGCCTCTCCTGGATTTCTAGCTTTCATGACATTTTTGCCAAGTTACCCTTCTATCATTTAGTCATTCATCCCAATAGTCTACAGCAGCACAGAAGCCATATCACAAGGTACAGTCTTTCTGCTTCTGTAAATGAGTTCAGCCACTTCAAAAGCCACTCCCTTTGTTCCTTGATTTCTTTTTGAGCACCTAGCAACCACCATTGTGTCAGATTCTAAATTTAGATGCATCTCTCTGAATCTGCAAATTATACTCCATCAGTGCACAACTGAGATTAAACCTTGGGCTCTTCAATCTGGCTAAGGCTAACTACTGTACGCTTATTTCTTTATGCATGGAAACCTTACTAAAGTAGGTGCACAGGAACAAAGAGGCAATGACTAAGATCTGTTACAAATGGTAGAACTACTAAATCAGTTATTTGTTCCTCTCTGAACATCCCTATTTCTCCTCCTCTTGTCATTATGAAATACAGCAAATTCTGTACTGAATTTCTCAACAGCTCTCAAGCAAATAATAATTTCTAGTAGACTGGCTCATGCAACTTGGTGATTTAAGTCAGGTTAACACAACTCTCTTCAGAAAAAGTTAAGAAGGAGGAGGAGGGTCTACACGGTTGTTGAAGAAGCACTTCTCAGTATTTAAACATATAAAAGGAGAATGTCAGTTTTTGATAAGCTTTACCTCCCTTGTCTGTATTTTCACAGTCTCATCAGAGGGGAGAGACAGGGAAGCAGTGTGATGCTGAGTTGAAAGCCTAAAGGCACTGGTTTGTAACAAGCCAATCAAAACATAAAATGCAGATGCTATGTGAGGTGTGCCTCCATACACTGGCTGGATTTCTATACTAATCTTTGTCTTTCTATAGACAAAGTCTATGCCAGTGGTGTTCATTATTATCTTAACTTCCTTTTCAAGAGTTACATACTGGAAAGGAATCTTCAAGGCTATCACCTTCATCTTTTCTTTTTTTAATAAATTTATTTATTTAGGTTTTTTATTTCTTTTTTATTGAAGTATAGTTGATTCAAAATATTGTGCTAGTTTCAGATGTACATCAAAGTAATTCAGTGTATATATATAGATACATGTATTTTTTAAGACTATTTTCCATTATAGGTTATTACAAGATATTGAATATAGTTTCCTGTGCTATATAGTAAATCCTTGTTTCTTATCTATTTTATGTAAAGTAACTTGTATCTCTTCATCCCATACTCCTAATTTATCTCTTTCCCTCTTCCCCCTTAGGTAACCATAGTTTGTTTTCTATGTCTGTGAGTCTGTTTCTGTTTGGATATAGATTCTGTTGTATTATTTTTCTAGATTCCAAATATAAATGATATCATATAATATTTGTCATTCTCTGTCTGACTTACTTCACTTAGTATAATATCCTGTAGGTCTATCCATGTTGCTACAAATAGCAATATTTTATTCTTTTTTATGGCTGAGTAACATTCCATTGTGTGTGCATATGCGTGTGTGTGTGTGTGTGTGTGTGTGTGTGTATCACATCCTCTTAAGCCAATTGTCTGTCCAGCAATCCTCCTGGATATATATTTGGCAAAGATGAAGAATCTAATTGAAAAAGATACATGCATCTCAATGTTCATAACAGCACGATTTACAATAAATAGCCAAGACATGGAAACAACCCAAGTGCCCATCAACAGATGATTGATTTAAGTAGATGTGCTTTTAAAGTCAGTCATGTGATCAAAAACTATGTATAGGAATGCGTTTTATATTCTGTTTTTTATTTTAAATTTTATTTATTTATTTATTTATTTATGGCTGTGTTGGGTCTTCGTTTCTGTGCGAGGGCTTTCTCCAGTTGTGGCAAGTGGGGGCCATTCTTCATCACGGTGCGTGGGCCTCTCACTATGGCGGCCTCTCCTGTTGTGGAGCACAGGCTCCAGATGCGCAGGCTCAGTAATTGTGGCTCACGGGCCCAGTTGCTCCGCGGCATGCGGGTTCCTCCCAGACCAGGGCTCAAACCCGTGTGCCCTGCATTGGCAAGCAGACTCCCAACCACTGCGCCACCAGGGAAGCCCCTATATTCTGTTTTTTAAGGAATTTTTTGTTTGTTTTAGGTTTCCCTAGAAGTTGACCCTAAAGCAAAGATTTGAGTAGAAAGAATTATTTAAAAAAAAAAAAAAATTTGTATATTTATTTTTAGGTGATCCCAGGATACCACCTATATGTGTTGTAACAGTAAATCAGATAAGGCAAGGCAGCCAATGGTTTGTCATGCTACTTACCCCTTTGAGTACCTATAGACTAATCCCACTGGAGAACTCTGAGAACCAGTGTAAAATACAATTGGACCTCCATATTCATGGGTTCTGCATCCATGGATTCAACCACCTGCAAGTTGAAGACATTTTTTAGAAATTCCAGAAAGTTCCAAAAAGCAAATCTTGAATTTGCCCCATACCAGCAACTATTCACATAGCATTGGCTTTGTATTTATAACTATTCACATGGCATTTACATTGTTTTAGGTATTATAAGTAATCTAGAGATGATTTAAAGTACTTGGGAGGATGTGCATAGGTTTTATGCAAGTACTATGCCATTTTATGTAACGAACTTGAGCATCTTGGATTTTGGTATCTGCAGGGGGTCCTGGGACAATTCAATCCCCGTGTATACCAAAGGATGACTGCATACATTTAAGAGTTCTTCCAACCAGAGGATATAAAATTCTGGCTTCCTGAGCAGATAACAAAGTGGGCACTCTTGGCCAGAAAAAAAAAATCCCCAGAGGAACTATATGTGAACACTGGAAGGTAGATGCATGTCACTGAGGTGGTAAAGGCAATGTCATCTACTCTAGGGAGCATTCCAGTGATTCACTGACATAGAAAAAATACTGCTTATATTTTTACAAATCCATCACCACAACTAGAAAACTATTTTAAGATATATTATATAGAAGAGGGTCATTAGCTTTGAATTTCATGCTCCTCTGCACTCTCCTCTACATTGTTGAGCTCATACTATATTCAAGGAGTTCTCACCTATTTTAATTTTGTTTGATTCTCCTATAACCTCTGCACATGTGTAAGGCTGATAGAATCATTCTTGTGTTACAGATAAAGAAACCAAGTTCAGAGGAATTAAAACACTTTGTCATATGGCTATAGTAAAAAACCAGATCTTCTGATTTCTACTGTTTTTTTTCTCCACTTGACTGCAGTAAAATGAACATTTAGCTTGTCCATGTCTTTCTCAATGGTGATTCATTTAAAAATTAAAATTATTTTTATTTTTAATTCAGAAACAATTCAAATATTTCTCATTTGCCAATTATTTTTCTATTAAGATGATACCATGCAGGGAACTTGTATCCTTTTCTGACTGGATGTAAAAAGTTGTTGGCCATAGATATTGGACAGAAGACACACATGAAGACTGGAGTTGGGAAAGTTGGATCATATTGGGTGGTGTCACTAGCTTGAGGGAGGAGTCATCTTAGAGAAAGGTGAGCACCATGGAAACCAAAGTTGGGTTTCAATTGGTATTCTATGTGCTGAAGGGTTATTGAGTAGATCAGGGTAGATTGTAACCAGACAGTCAGAAATATTGAAGAGATGAGTTAAATAATCAGTGGGTCAGAAACTAGGGAGGCAAACTGGAACAAAAAAGACAAATTGCAAAGATAAGACAGGTAATCAAAGGTTTGGGGCATGAGAAGTAAAGCAAAATGTATCAAAAATGTCTGACAAACCAGAGGGCCAGTCATTTAGATACTTGGTCTGGGCAGCAGGAAATGGGATTAAATTGTAGGAAGGATGGAACTTAGGTCATTGGCTGTAAAACAGAACTTAAGTTTCTAATCACCTTTGGGAATCTTCTAAAAAATCTTCCTGCTCCAGAGGAACCAAATGATGAATTATCATTTGGGAAAAAACTATTCTTCTAATGGTTTAAATTATAATATTTTATATATTTTTTTCACTGAAAATAGGTCATATATAAAAGGTAATATAAAAAGAAATGGTTTAAAATAATTACTGTCAGCTGCAAACATGCATGTCACTTTTAATAAGGAGAGAAGATATTGGCAATGTTTTTCAAAGCCATTATGAGCAAGGACACTCAGAGCAGATCTGAGCTCCAGTAAGTGGCTTTTATCTGTGGTTCTCACAGACAGTTGCAAGTCTTGCTAGGTAAGCATTCTGAGGCAGGTGTTACTAACTTGGTCTATCCATTCTGAACACCATGAAAGTATTGGCTGCTACATACTTTTGAGTCACTTCAGCTCAACATTATTTTTTTTAACACTGGAAGGGAGGAATCTTTAACTTAGGACCTGAAAATGGCAAAATTTACTTCACCCAACTTTAAAACGAATTACTCATAGTTCATCTAATAGTTAGCTTAAACATGAATGAACAGTGAATTATAAAGAACATGCAATTTGGTTCTGATGCCAGTGTGCAACCTGTCTTCATCAGAGAATTGGTGAAACCCTTAGGCAGTTTGTGGCAAATGTTGTCTTTCTTGGTCTAGTTTGACTGTCAACACTTGCTTTCTTTGGCCTGATTGGCTCTGCACTAATTCTTTGTGCCCCATGTATTCTGTGCCATCCATATTACAATATTCATGCCATTTTGAATTTGAATTTTCAAACAAATTGCTGAGAACTCTTGGTCCCTGCCTTTATATTGCTCAAAAATCAATATTAGACATATTTTCCATCTCTATGTCTGACTTTCCTTTTCTCTCTTTGCTTCATTCAGTTTGGTTTCACTGCTCCCTTACCTTCTTCTTCTTCACTTGTACCCCACTCTGTTTCTGATACTGGTGGTAGGTGAGAGGCCTGAGAGGTGCACAGAAGTTTCACCTACTGTATTTTTAACCTGCTAGCATCTTTTCTTCTGATTGTATAACTTTTAGGATGATTTATCTCCCACAGTATCCTAAATTTTTTAAACGTATTCAACATATAAATATAAAACATATATTCTTCAATGTGCTTTGCCAAAATCTGTCTCTTTCTCTGAGTTGCATAGCATTGTTGGAAACGAAAGGTAGTACTTCATTTTTGGTACACAAATAGCACTCTCTGATTAGATATGATCTTATAATTTCCCTCCATTGCTCATAAAGCATTGTAATTTCTAAGGAATCATATTAAAAAAAAATCCTCTCAGTTAACTCACGATTCTATTCTTTGTCCTAATTTGTGTAACTCTAAAGTCTTCATGGGCTGAACACACGTTAGAAGACAGGGATTGATGCCTAATAAGAACCTGCAGTATAAAAAAACAAAAACAAAAACAAAAAACAAACAAACAAACAAACAAAAAGAAGACAGGGAACTCCATACTCTTTTGATTTCCAAAATTCTTCTGGTTACAAGAGATGCTGCACATGAAAAACAAAAAAAGTACCATATTAGGGAAAAGTTCAAACTGAGTTTATTTGAAACCAGCAAAGCAGTTCATCTTCAGTTAAACAGGCCATTGCTTGAGAAGACAAACCTAAGTTTATAACTAAAGGAAGGATTTTGTCTTCATCATGTGGCAACTTTCAGATTAGTCTTGATGGTAGAGATCTACTGAAACAGACACAGGGTCACTGAACAGGATCAATGTTTTCAGAAGACATATTCTTTGATCAAGAGGTTATAGTGTAGTGGTTCTATCGTACTATTACTGGGAAAACTATATGCTGCTTTTCAGTCGAGTGCTTAACTTACGTGTTAGCTATGAAATGAACATGGATTGTTATACTTACTTTGAATCCTGTTTCAGATTACAGTACTAAAGAGTAGGTGTTTCTGGATTCTAAGTTACCTGTATTTCTCGCCACAGCTCTGGAAGTATGCCTAATGAATTTGAGAATAAGTATTTTTAGTGATTTCTTTCTAAAGTTTTCTCTGGTGTCCAGATTTATCCTAGATCCACATCTCATCTTTCCTATTCCCAGGTCAAACTTGGTATAATCCCTTCTGTTAGGTTTCTCTGTGATGGCCATGACACAGAAAGAAATTACCTCTTCCTTCCCCCTTCGCTTCTATTTCCTTTCCAGGCTTTGTTCTTCTTAACTCCATTATCTCAGTCTTCTGTGTATTAGTGGTGGCAGAGTTAGAAGAAGTGAAAGGCAGGAATTTGACTATTGAAAGGCTCTCTTTCATGTGTCCAGAAGCACCTTTGAGGCTGACAATTCAAGTCAAAATTCTGTAATGTTTTGACATTGAATAACAAATTAAGAAAGAGGCTAAAGGATAAAAAAAATCCAGTGTAAATATGAGTGTATTTTGGAGGTATAAAACTTGAGTGCCTGCAAGATCCAAGGTTGAAGGTGAAGCTGCTGATGTGAATAAGGAGAAATGGATTTTCCTTTTGAATGCAACTAAAGGGACAACGGACAATAAAGGTTAAAGAAAAGCTGTAATGAAGAGAAGAGGTAGCTAAGTGACACACTTGAACTAGTTGATCAAAAAGCCATCAAATAGCTCTGATGCCTTCCAGACGTTGTCTCAAAAAATGTCTATGAAAGGAAAAATTTTGCATCCTACTAGCTTTATAAAAATATCTTTTTAACGTTTTTAATATTTATATTAAGATATTTTGCCATTTTAATACTTAAAATAACATAGGAATAATAATGGGGTTAAAAGATTTATGAAGAACACCATTATATTGTATTTTATTAAATAGTGTCTGCACATTTAATATGCTGTTGAATTCAGTTTGCTAGTATTTTATTGAGAATTTTTGCATCCATATTCATCAGGGATATTGGCCTGTAGTTTTTGTTCTTTGTTTTTTTCTTGTAGTATCCTTATCTGGCTTTGGTATCAGAGCAATTCCTGAGCTGAGTTGGGGGCTTGGCATTGGCTGGACTCCATGGTGTGTGGGCCTGCTGGCTGGGCTCTACGGTCAGATGGGGTCACTAGATGGGCTCTGCAATCACTTCTCATTGAGTGAGGTTATAGGCTGTGTTGCCACTGTTTGGAGTCTGTGGTTGGGCAGGGCTGCTCCCTGATTGGATGGTGCCACTGATTGGTCTCTTTGTTCAGGTGGGGCTACAGGCAGGGCTTGGCAGTCCCTGGAGCCTCAGGCTGTGCTTTTCAATCCGGTGTGGCCACAGGCTGTGTCCAAAAATAGGTAGGGTGATTAGGTGCTCTTCTGATGGTTGAGGTTGCTGGTGGGGCTCTCTCATTGGGCAGGGCCTCCGCCTGTATTCCACAGTTCCGTGAGCCTGGAGACCATGCTTTGCAGTTGGGCAGGACCACTGCCGAGGCTGTCTAGTTGGGTGGGGACCACAGGCTATGCTTTGCAATTGGACAGGGTCACTGGCTGAGCTCCCTTCCTGGGTCAGGTCACAGGCTGTCTTCAGCAGTCAGTAGGGCTGTTGAATGGGCTCCACAGCTGAGCAGTACCATAGATAGGTCTCAGGTTGACCAGGATCACTCTTCAGGCTCCCTGGTTATGCGGTGCCAGTGGCTATGCTCAACAGATAGGCATGGCTGCTGGTTTGGCTCTCTGTCAGAGGAGGGCTGTAACATGGGCTCATGGCTCCCTGGGATCTCAGGTCAGTCTCCTGATCAGGTCAGACTGGAGGCTAAGCTCAGCAATTGGGTGTGGTTGTGAATTTTCTTCCCTGGGCTGTAGGATGTGCTCCAAGGCTGCCAGCCAAGCTGGGAAACATGTAACCATGCTTCTCAGTGGGGCAGGATTGTAGGTTATGCTCAGCCATTGGGCAGGGCTTTGAACTAGCTTCCCTGCCTATGCAGGGCCATAGAACATACTCCATAACAAACATGGCTTGTTGGCTGGGGACCCAAATCAGGCCGAACTGTCAACCAAGATCCCTGGTCAGAATGGGATAACAACTTGCTCTACAGATGGGCAGAGCATCTGGCTGAGATCTCTGCTAGAGCACTGGGCCTTGCTACAGGCAGCAACATGGTCCTCCCTAATCTGAGCACTGGTTGCTGTAAGTCCCACCCCCTTCTCCATCTCTATGTGATTCCCAATGGTCCACTCCTGAAGCTTCCCCCAGGGATCCCTGACCTAAGTGTGCCTGAGTGTGAGGTGAGACCTGAGTATGCCTCCCAAGCTGTGTCCCATAATATGGGGGAAGCTGGATGTCCGTCTTGGATTCTCTTTTCCCACTGGAGAAACTGAGGCCTGATGGGGGGTTCCTCTTGGCACAGCACTGTGCCCAGTTTACGGAGGGGCCAATGCAATCAAAGTAAAACTGCCCCTCTTCCTCTCCTAATACTGTTCTTGATTTCTGTGATTTTCAGGGTGCTTCAGCCTTACCCTCAGGATCTGAGATTTTTCACAGTGGTTTCTTATCTATGGATAGTTGCCAATTGGTCTTCTTGTGAGGGGGACTGAAGTCAAGAACTACCTACATTGCCATCTTGACGATGTCATTATATTCAACATATTTTTATAAGGCTGATTCTAGGTTATGCTAATCAATTTACATATACCGTTCTCATGAATAATTTATAGCAGATTAAATGTGGCTTTAATGGTATTTTTTATGTTCAACACCTTAATTATTATATCATTATTATATGGTCAAATCAGATTCAGCTTGAGTAATTTTAACCTGTGACACCTTTCCAATAATTCAACCCCATGAAGTTTTGGACTGCCTACACCTGAAAAGATCTATTCAAAATGCAGCCAGTAGAAGCTCAACCATAAATAATTCCCAGTGAGTATATGTATCCAGAAATTTAAAGCCAATTAAACAAGAGCAGGTAAATGAGTACAGTTTTGTAGAAGGGGTGATGTAGTGGAAAAGATCAGATTCTAACTACCTCCATATAAGTTGCTCGTAAAATTTAAATGTTGAAAAACTGCTTGTTAGCATATCTTGAAAGCAGCAATGACTATTAATGGAAATCAATAAATTAATAAATTAATACATCAATGGGAGGAAATCCCCAGGTTTCTTCTGTTGCCCCTACTGCCCTCTCTACGCTGTTATCCACAGAGGTTGACTGTTTGGATTCATTAAATGTCCTGGGTGGCTGCTGTCTTGGGGCCAGATTCTTAAATGTGGAGCCTTGGGAGGAGCTCAGTGGGAAGAAGGGAGGGAAGTCAGGGTTCTTCATCCCTAGCTCCCTCTCTGCAGGGTCAACACTGGCTGGCTGTTTTTCATAACAAAAGGTCTCAACTCCTGCCAGCCTATCTATACAGACACAGTGGGGAAAGCATAATTTCTTCAATAAATGATAGTGGGAAAATTGGGCATCCACATGCAAAAATATCAGATTGTACCCCTACCTTATATCATACACAAAAATAAAATCAAAGTAGATTAAAGACTTAAATGTAAGACCTAAAACTATAAAACCCCTAGGGAAAAACGTAGAGGAGAAACTTTATGACATAGGTCTTGGCAGTGATTTCTTCAATACAATACCAAAAGCACAGGCCACAGAAGCAAAAAATAGACAAGCGGGACTACATCAAACTAAAAAGCTTCCGCACAGAAAAGGAAACGACAGAATTTAAAGGCAACATTTGGAATGGGTGAAAATCTTTGCAAACTATATATCTGATTTATAAGGAACTACCACAATTCAATAGCGAAAAAATAATTTAATTAAAAAACGGGCAAAGGACTTGAGCAGATATTTCTCTAAAAAAGATATACAAATGGTAAACAGGTATATGAAAAGATATTCAACAGCCTTAGTTATCAGGGAAATCAAAACCAAAATCACAATGAAATATCTCCTCACACCCATTAGGATGACTATTATAAAAAAAAAAAAAAAAAAGATAGCAAGAATTGGTGAGGTTGTGCAGAAGTTGGAACCCTTGTACACTGTTGTGGGAATATAAAATATAAACTGGTGCTATTGCTATGGAAAACAGTGTGAAGATTCATCAAAACGTTAAAAACAGAACTTCCATGTGATCCAGCAACCTTGCTTCTGGATCTATACCCAGAAGAATTGAAATCAGAATATTGACGAAATATCTGCACTCCCATGTTCATTGCAGCATAATCTACAATAGTCTAGATATGAAAACAACCCAAGTGCCCATCCACAAATAATGGATTAAGAAAATGTGAGATGTAAGATATATAAAAAATTCAGCCTTAAAAAGGAAAGAAATTCTGTCATTTGTGACAACATGGATGAACCTGGAAAACATTATTCTAAGTTAAATAAACCACACTTTTAAAATAATCCTTTTATTAAGCTCTCCTTAAATTACCCAATTTGAATATGCCATCTCTTTCCTGCCAAAATCCTGAAGGTTACAGAAGACATTGGGCAAAAAGAGTAGAAACGCTCCCAATATTTCAGTGTATTAGCTATGTAAAGTTAGGCAAATGATTCAGCTTCTTTAAACCTCCCTTTTCTTATATGTTAACGAGGATACTCATTCCTATTTTTGGTAGGCAAAATAATTGACCCTCAAAGATGTTTACTTTCTAACCTCCACAACCTGTGAAATGTTATGTGCCATGGCCAGGGTGAATTAACGTTTCAGTTGGGAGTAAAGCTGCTGATCAGGTGTACTTAAGTAAGGAGAGTAGCTTGAATTATCCAGGTGGGCCCAATGTAATAACAAGCATACTTAAATGTGGAAGAAGGAGGTAGAAGGGTTAGTATCAAAGTGACGCGCTTCAAGAAAGACTCGAGTTGCCATTTCTGGCTTTTAGGTTGGGGGAAGAAGTCACAAGACAATAAGTGTAGACAGCAAGGAAGCAGATTCTCCTCAGAATCTCCAAAAGGAGGACTTTGAGACTTCTGACCTCCAGAAAGGAAAGGTAATGATTTTTTGTTGTTTTAAACTGTAATGTCTTAAACTGTTGTAATTTGTGGTAATTTGTTACAGCAGCAATAGGAAACTACTATTGTATGGGTTTGTTTTGAGAATTGGATGAAATAATGTAAACTGGTGTTTTAATGCATGAGAGCTGGAATTAGATCTGTGTTTTGAATCTCTCTTTCAAACTAGTAATTATTACCTTGGTTGAATTACTTAACTGTTTCTTCATCTACGTGTAGGAAAATAATATCTGGAAACACAAAAATTTTGTCAGTTTATTCTTTATACTTTCTTATACTTGATAATTTTCCTAGTTGGACAGAATTAGGTACATCGTGTCGAGAATTAGTAATGAAATTCATAAAAAATAGGATCTCGATAATCAGAAAGGAAGGATTAAGGGAACCAAGGAAGAGAATTCATGCTAAAAGAATAATGCTGAAAAGTGAATAGAGTTATAGCTAAACAACATTGCCTCCGTTCCTGAAGAGTTTAGAAGAGGACCACTAGGGGAGGTGGCGTAGGACGGGGTAATGGGTAGGCATAAATGCAAGAGTAGCAGAGACTCTTCTCATCCTGACTGGGCAGTTACAGGGAGTTGTGGGGAAACTATCATCTCTAGCAACTCTTCCTTCACCATTCTGTGTAGGACTGTGGCTCAACAGAGCAGAAAAAAATAAGTCGCCTGTTGTTTTAGATTCCATGGGATAAAAGCCTCCCATTGAAAACTAACTATACAGAATTTTCTAGCAGAATGACACTTTTATTGACTGTGGGTTTTGCAGATTTTTATGTAGACTGTGTGGACAATCCTCCCTCACCACCAATTTCATTAGCTCAAAATAAGCACCTCATTATCCCCAAACAGAGTGAGATATCTATGACAGCTGAAGAAATGGGTGTTGAAGCTAATAGGAAAACCTTGGTTCCTTTCTTATTATTGAACAGCAATGATCGAGCACAGCCTGTACTTGCTAACCCCCTCGCCATGTAAATGGAGAGTTAATAATCCAAATTCCTTAGGATTGAATGAGGTAATGCATGTCAGGTTCTTATCTAAGACCCTGGTTGGTAATAACAACCACCACCAACACAGCTAACTTTTCCTATAGTTCCATGGCATTAACAAGTCGAATGTATTCTTCCTTTTGCTTTTATAATAAAAACACAAAGTATAAAATCCAACAAGTTCCAAAGAGTGGAGAGCCAAAAAGTCCCCCACTTTCCTCTGCTCCCAGTTATGTAGTTTTCCTTCCAAGGAGCAACTACTTTCACAGATTCTTGTATAATATCAAAATATTCTACATGTTTATAAATATTCACTATTGTATCCTTGCGAATGACAGTACATCAGTTTTTGCCTTTGCCTTTTTCACTTAACCATATATGCTAGAGTATTTTCCACATCAGTAAGTAGAGTCCTACTTAACTATAGTTATGAAAGTGATTTGTCAACTGTAAAATGTTTATAGTATTAGTTTTCATAAAGTCAGTAGTGTTTATTTGGGAACTAAACTGGTAGAGTTGATTAATATCCAGTAGAGTTGATTAATATCCCAGATTAACATTAAGATTTATTTCACCTTTGGGCTGATGAAGATATGCTCCAAAAGATAGTTTGTATATTTTGACAGGAAATACCTTTGAGCAGTTTTGACCAGTTCTCTGTGCTGTTTTTAGACTCAGAAATATCCCCTTCGTTGCAGAATTGGCAACAAGTAAACAGACAAAGCCTGTTGGATGTGCACACTTGTGATAATTACCACACTTCAAAATATTTACATAAGAACATGTTCATTCAAATGGACTCTTTAAATGCCAAACAGTGAATATAGACTAGAGGACCCACTTTAACTGATGGCCATAGATGGATGTTCACTCCAGGTTTGGGTTGATAGGTGCACATTTCTTCTGCAGTCAGCAGGATGAGCAGACATGTAGGAGGTCTAAACAGCTGCCGCAAATGTGGGCCCTCAGGGCCTGATTACAGAAGAAGCTGGATGGACTTCTCTACTGCATGCAGGCCCAACTCCTGCTTGGCTTCCCTCGCTGAAGTCACTTTTAGGCTGGCATCCAAGTTTGACATCATTTATCTACATGAACAGGTGCTCCAATAAAATGAACCACAGAAAAAGCAGATGCTATGGCAGGGCTCAGTGATTTCCCACTTGATGTTTTTGTAGAGGGTATGTTTGAAGACAGGCAGGGTTACTCTATGGTCTCAAGAAGCAGAACAGAGAAAATACAGAGAGCAACATTTTCCAGTGCAGAATAGCTTAAAAAAATCTAGAAGGTTTTATTTTAAATCACTTATTTTAAAACATCCCAATTCCCCCAAATTCTTTCAATATGATTTATCCTGTGTTTCATGGTGTCCGAATTTGTGTCAGCATGATATATATTTGGTATGGTATTGAAACAAAAGAACAATTGGTGGAATGTATTTCAACATTATCATGGTGTGACAAAGAGGATGGAGGAAAGGCTGGAGCAGGGATAAGTTGACCTTTTCCCAAATGGAAAGCAACATATTTAATTCAAATCAAATGTTTTTGGAGCTCACACTATTGCCAAAGTACTGAGGAGACTACGGAAGATAAAAATCTCTGGAAAAAGTTCAGGAAATTGGGACATATATTTAAAAAGAAATTGTAGAATTTACCTAATAATATAGAACAGCAGTGATTTATATGTCTGACCATGAGGACTTCAGATTGGTCCAACTCTCACTTGTTTTAAAATGTAGAAGTCTTCCTGGATTGAAATTTTTACAAGGTGAAATCACTTTAAATTTTTTGTTAGAAATTTCATGAATTTCTGAGGACTGAATAACCTGTGTAGAGGAGAAGACCTGTTCAGAAGACCTGAATAGGCACTCATTTTCCAAGGCATATCCTGTTCATCTAATTACATCAACTCAAAAGGCCAGATCTCATCAAACTCTAAGAAAAATAGACAAGACAATATTTTAGGGGTAAGGGACACTTAGAAAATCAGTATGATATTCTTGTATCATCACATCCTCACCGTCAGTTATCACAAAATTGAAATATCATCTCTTAGCAGTGAGAAAATAAAACAAAAAAGAATTAACAGGAGGACCTTCAAGATGGTGGAGGAGTAAGACGTGGAAATCACCTCCCTCCCCACAAATACAGCAAAAATACATCTACATGTGCAACAACTCCTACAGAACACCTACTGAACGCTGGCAGAAGACCTCAGACTTCCCAAAAGGCAAGAAACTATGTACCTGGGTAGGGCAAAAGAAAAAAAGAAAAGCAGAGACCAAAGAATAGGGATGGAACCTGCCTCTCTGAGAGGGAGCTGTGAAAGAGGAAAAGTTTCGACACATTGGAAGCCCCTTCACTGACCGAGACAGGGGGTGGCTGGGAGGAAGCTTTGGAGCCACAGAGGAGAGCACAGCCACAGGGGTGCAAAGAACAAAGCGGAGAGACTCCCGCACAGAGGCTCGGCGCCGAGCAGCGCTCACCAGCTCGAGAGGCTTGTCTGCTCAGCCGCCGGGGCGGGCGGGGCTGGGAGCTGAGGCTCGGGCTTCGGTGGTCGGATCGCAGGGAGAGGACTGGGGTTGGCGGCGTGAACACAGCCTGAAGGGGTTAGTGCACCCCAGCTAGCCGGGAGGGAGTCCGGGAAAAAGTCTGGAACTGCCTAAGAAGCAAGAGACCATTGTTTTGGGGTGTGCGAGGAGAGGGGATTCAGAGCGCCGCCTAAACCAGCTCCAGAGGCGGGCGTGAGCCGTGGCGATCAGCGCGGACCCCAGAGACGGGCGTGAGACGCTAAGGCTGCTGCTGCTGCCACCAAGAAGCCTGTGTGCGAGCACAGGTCACTCTCCACACCGCCCCTCCCGGGAGCCCGTGCAGCCCGCCACTGCCAGGGTCCCGTGATCCGGGGACAACTTCCCCAGGAGAACACACTGCGCCTCAGGCTGCTGCAACGTCACACCAGCCTCTGCCGCCGCAGGCTCACCCCACACTCCATACCCCTCCCTTCCCCCGGCCTGAGTGAGCCAGAGCCCCTTAATCAGCTGCTACTTTAACCCCGTCCTGTCTGGGCAAAGAACAGACGCCCTCAGGCGACCTACATGGAGAGGTGGGTCCAAATCCAAAGTTGAACCCCGGGAGCTGTGCAAACAAAGAAGAGAAGGGGAAATCTCTTCCAGCAGCCTCAGGAGACGCGGATTAAAACTCCACAAACAACTTGATGTACCTGCATCTGTGGAATACCTGAATAGACAACAAATCATTCCAAATTGAGGACGTAGACTTTGGGAGCAACTATAGACTTGGGGTTTGCTGTATGCAACTGACTAGTTTCTGATTTATATGGTTATCTTAGTTTAGTTTTTAGCCCTTGTTATCAAGGGTGGATTTGTTTATTGGTTTGGTTGCTCTCTTTTATTTTATTACTTTTTTTTTTTTAATAATTTTTTAACATTTTTTATTTTAATAACTTTATTTTATTTTTTTTATTTGTTTCGTTTCTCCCTTTTCTTCTGAGCCATGTGTCTGACAGGGTCTTGGTGTGATAATAAACCCCGAATAGCCAAAGCAATCTTGAGAAAGAAAAACGGAGCTGGAGGAATCAGGCTTCCTGACTTCAGACTATACCACAAAGCTACAGTAATCAAGACAACATATTGGCACAAAAACAGAAATATAGATCAATGGAACAGGATAGAAAGCCCAGAGATAAACCTGTGCACATATGGTCACCTTATCTTTGATAAAGGAGGCAAGAATATACAATGGAGAAAAGACAGCGTCTTCAATAAGTGGTGCTGGGAAAACTGGACAGCTACATGTAAAAGAATGAAATTAGAACACTCCCTAACACCATACACAAAAATAAACTCAAAATGGATTAAAGACCTAAATGTAAGGCCAGGCACTATAAGACTCTTAGAGGAAAACACAAGGAGAACACTCTATGACATAAATCACAGCAAGATCCTTTTTGACCCACCTCCTAGAGAAATGGAAATAAAAACAAAAATAAACAAATAGGACCAATGAAACTTAAAAGCTTTTGCACAGCAGAGGAAACCATAAACAAGACAAAAAGACAACCCTCAGAATGAGAGAAAATATTTACAAATGAAGCAACTGACAAAGGATTAATCTCCAAAATATACAAGCAGCTCATGCAGTTCAATATCAAAAAAACAGACAACCCAATCCAAAAATGGGCAGAAGACCTAAATAGACATTTCTCCAAAGAATATGTACAGTTTGCCAACAAACACATGAAAGGATGCTCAACATCACTAATCATTAGAGAAATGCAAATCAAAACTACAATGAGGTATCACCTCACACTAGTCAGAATGGCCATCATCAAAAAATTGACAAACAATACATGCTGGAGAGGGTGTGGAGAAAAGGGAACCCTCTAGCACTGTTGGTGGGAATGTAAATTGATACAGCCACTATGGAGAACAGTATGGAGGTTCCTTAAAAAAATAAAAATAGAACTACCCATATGACCCAGCAATCCCACTACTGGGCATATACACTGAGAAAACCATAATTCAAAAAGAGTCATGTACTACAATGTTCATTGCAGCTCTATTTACAATAGCCAGGACATGGAAGCAACCTAAGTGTCCACTGACATTTGAATGGATAAAGAAGATGTGGCACATATATACAATGGAATATTACTCAGCCATAAAAAGAAGCGAAAATGAGTTATTTGTAGTAAGGTGGATGGACATAGGGACGGTCATACAGTGTGAAGTAAGTCAGAAAGAGAAAAACAAATACCGTATGCTCACACATATATGAATCTACAAAAAAAAAAATGGTTCTGAAAAACTAGGGGCAGGACAGGAATAAAGACAGATGTAGAGAATGGACTTGAGGACACAGGGAGGGGGAAGGGTAAGCTGGGAGGAAGTGAGAGAGTGGCATGGACATATATACACTACCAAATGTAAAATAGATAGCTAGTGGGAAGCAGCCACATAGCACAGGGACATCAGCTCAGTACTTTGTGTCCTGCTAGAAAGGTGGGATAGGGAGGGTGGGAGGGAGATACAAGAGGGAAGAGATATGGGGATATATGTATATGTATAGCTGATTCACTTTGTTATACAGCAGCAACTAACACAACAATGTAAAGCAATTATACTCCAATAAAGATGTTAAAAAAAAAAAAAGAATTAACAGGTTCCTTACAAATAAGTCTCCACATTTTATTATTTAAAAATGTATAGATTTTAGATTAAATACAAGAAAAATTGTAAAATGAAACTTTTAAAAATTAGAAAAAATTAATATATCTCTATATTATCTAGATAAATTGTCATTGTGTAAGTAAACCATGTGCCATACATGTTGGGTTTATTTTAAATTTTATATTTTAGTTTGGATGTTAATGGAGGTATATTCTTAGCTACTTGGTGCACCATGTGGTTGGATTCTACTTTGTATCTACTAGTTAAAGAAACTGATTTTAAAAATAATACTTTGTATAAATTGAATATCTAGATTTAACCACCTCTTCCCAAAATTTTTCAGAGGCAATTGGGATAAGTTACATATTACAAATCTTTTCTTGTTTCAATATTTTAATCTTCAGGTACTGTTATACTTCCCTTAAATTCATCCTTTCTCCTAAAGGAGTGTTAGCTAAACCTCTCTGACCAATACCTGTCCCTACTTAAACAGAGAGATTTAAAGTTGTTGTATACAGCAGGTTACAGGTTATTTTGCAATAAAAGAATTTCTGATGAAAAGCAAAATAATAATTTTGATAGTGTTAAATACCTGATGCTAGTAAATAAATAAATAAATACCCTTAGAATTAGGGTAAATATATGGACACCCAGCAAGAAGCAAGGAGTCACAAAAACGGAACTACTTCTTCAGTTATGTGCTAATGATAGTATTCTGGTCTTAAGAATCATACACTGTCCTGTTGAATCAAACCTTAAGTGGTACAGTATATTTTATACTTCATGCAGTTATCGGGGGAGAGAGATGATGAAAGAGATGATGAAAAAGGTGAGATACAGTTTAATGTCTGCTTTCTGGAAGGTGAAAATAGAATCTGCTTTAAAGATTTATCCCAGATAGCAGCCTGTTCCCGTTTTCTCTGTAAATTCTTCCTGATATTATATATCCTCTTTTGATCTGGGAAAGAACTGACAAGTCTGGTATTTATTTTCATGTCTCTGAGCAAGCTTAGTTAGTGGCCTGCCTCATATGGGTACAAACTAAAAGCCATTCAGTTTGTTTAGGTGACTTGTTATATAGTTCATTGGGAGAAGTCATCACCAGGAAAGGAAAAGCCGTATATTCAGTGAACATCTTTTCATCATATCACTATTTTTATGGACTAAAATGACAATGAGATTGCTTTACATGGGAGATCTGTCTCCGGTATATTATGATCTCAATGTCATCACAGACCTGAAACTTTGTAGTTTATATATCTAACTACATTTGCTTCTTTTTCCAACTCTGTAGTACTTCCATGGGAACAGAAAAATGATTAAAATTCTGCTTATTAATATGAACAAAACAAAAAAAGAACATCTTCAAAATTAAAATTGAGAGAGAAATTGAATCCTGTAAGAGAGTATTCATTTATATTCAAAGAATGCTAATAATCTTCAGTCTTTGTTCATGAGATCTAAAATTCAATCAGTAAATCACCTTAACAACAGAATCCAAAAATGAAAAGGCAAAATAGATTTTTTCCAGGATAACCACTTGCTGCTATTGATCAAAGCTTGATCTAGGTTTATACACTATTGACAAGCTGCAGATGGGATTTTATAGATTATTCAATGTAAATGTAATTTACCAAATGTTTTGGTCATGTTTTCTGTTAGCTATCACTCTTGCTTGTAACATGAGCAAACACAGCAACTGTTCTTTCTTCTGTTGTGATAATCATGGTCCAAAGAATGAGCAGCTTTAGGCCAGGAGGTGATTCACTTCTTTGTTTATTTGCCAGACAAATGCAAGTCATTTGCTAGTATGAAGTGTGTAGGTACTTCCTACCCTGCTGCTTACTTAAATCCAGCTTCATGGACATAAGTGTTTAATATTATTTGTTTCAGGTTTGGGATTTTAAGACATTGCTGATACAAAGGTGTCAAAACTAGAGTGATGGCAGAAAATATCACTTTTATTTTTGCAGTGGACATGAAAAAACTGTATGAAAAACCTGAATTATAGTTCTTTTCTTTACCTCTTCTGAATTTAGGGCCTCTGTGTTGAGGAAGTCAGTGAGCCTCAGGGGCCAAATCAGAGTTGCAGAAATATCTACGGTGTTTGAGGCCAGGGTGAGAAAACCTTCCATGTACTGTAAGATGTCCTACAAAACACAGAGAAGAGGCAGGGGAATCTTTCTCTTCCTCTGTAACTAAATCTTGCCATTGTTCCCCTGGAGTAAGCTATAGAAATATTTTCAGATGAGGTAGAGGTATACAGCATGTTAAAAACCAGGACCCATCATTTGAGAGCCTGCCCTCATATTTGATGCCCCAGCTATGTTGTTGTTTTCCCGCTGTCCCTGGGTCTTGTAGTGTGTCTTTCCTGACAGGCCTGCATGCAGTCCTCTCCCTTAGACCTCAGTGCTGGTTGCTCTGAGAGACGACTGCTGATCTCTTTAGTTCTAAAGGCTCCCCAAAGTGAAGTCTAAATACATACATCACCCACATTTTAAGTCATATCACCCACATTTGGTTAAAATCCATCTGCAGTTTTCACATGATAGGTGATACAATAGATTGTTATACATGTTTATCATGTAAAAATTTGAGCTTCCTTTTAAAAAAGATCTCAATAAATACATAAACCCATACAATATATGAACCTACATACCTTCTTTGGTGGTGTGTTGAGGAGTCCATTAAAGAGGAACTGGCTGAAAATAAAGTCCTGAAACCCTCAGCTGAATTCCTTTCCATTTCACAGTCAAGAGTAAGGGGATGGGAGTTTCAAATGAGGAAATAAATGGGAAAGTAGGGCTTGGTTTTTATTTGGAAGAGATGGTTAATGAAGTCTGGGGTTGTCAGGAGGCTCATGGATGAATCTAGTCATATTGATTGAATTCTTGTTCTTTCTTCCCAGATAACCAGGAGTCTCTATTAGTCTTGGAGGTTTGGATTTGTCTCATATCTAGTATCAAATGTTGTGATTTATGGTTGAACAATAGCCATATAAATACTTGCTAGAAGAGTGATGATGTCCTTAAGTTACCATAGTTATTTTCATTTTAAATTTATCCTGGAAAAAAATGTGGTAAAAGAATGTTAGTGCTGGATTTCTCATAATTCATACCTACAAAGTAGCAAATGAAAGAAAATACTGGCTTAAGTACCATGGCATTAAAGTTCACCTTTCTGCCTCTTACATAGGAAATCATGAGTAAGATACACTCTGCCTAAGCAATCTTAATCTTAGGTCTTAAGTCAAAAATATATTGGTTTGGGCCAAAAGCCTAAGCAAAACTTTTAAAACAAAGAGAATCTATTTTGATATTTAGGATCAATTATAAAGTTTGAGGTATATTAGAGTAATAGTGAATTTGTGAATATGAGAATATATAATGTCTCAGTATAAATTTAATCAAATAAATTATTTTTATTATCAAAAATAGCTATTTTGTAAGCAGCCAAGGAAAGACATAGTTATTGATATGTATGCTTTACAGTTTATAATTGTTCTACAATTGTTACTGATAAATGCTAGCTAAAACCATCCCCACCTCCCCACAAGGAAACATTAGATGGTTTTAATTAATATAGAAAATATGAAAGTAAGATATGATGTGCTATAACTCATGGGTTCTGTAAATGTAGATTCATAGGGATGAATGCCATCTGCCTTTGTCTGAAGACAAATTACTGAAAACATGGATCTGAGCTTGGAAAATGTGAAATTTGAAAGGTTAGTGATCAACTATGATCATTTTAAATTATTCAGTGTTAATGAGAGAAGCTTATTTTTCCCAATTTAGCAAGAATTTTTAATCTAGGACATGATTATGATGATTAATATAACATTCCCTTTTATTTGCAATGGAATCAGTTGGAAAAACTTTATGGTTCTTATCAACCCAATTTACACAATTCGCTTATTGCATACGGCACAATTTTGAAATGATTCTTAAAAGTTTAAGTGTGTATGTATGTGATTTTTAATTCTTAAGATTTTTACAGCCATATGAAATAGACTCTAGCAGAGGGAGGTTCTTTTTCGCCATAGCACAAGACAGAAAGAGGAAAGTTTTATGAGAAACATTTTGCATAAGGTTTCCAGTGCATTAATTAATTAATTTGTCTGTTTCAATATTAGACATTGCTCTAGCATTCCATAAAGGGTTTGGGGTTTTTATAAAAGTTCTAGGGCAGGATCAATCAAGTGGCTGCCTTTTGGGTAGCTAAATATTTAAGTAAACTGAGACACTATTTATATATTCCCATCCTATTGAGAATCTCAAAGTGTGGCATTCCTACAAAGCTTTCAGAAGTTTTGTAAAACACCAGGAGCAGGTTTCATATTGAGAAAGCATGGCAACTGTGGGTAACTTGATCAAATCCCATGGTGTGATAGTTTCCTTATAAAATTCCTTCACTACTTAAACAGATTTTAAAGGTAGATTTTATTTTCTGCTTTTGTTTAAGTGTTTAAGTTTATTTAAACACTTTTTAAGTGTTTAAGTGTTAATTTTGTTTAATTTAACATTTGAAGAAGATGCAATATTTATAAATCAGTTTCAAATTAAAAAAAAAAACCAGAAAATAAAAAGTCAAATATATTCTCTTTGACTACTGTTCATTTTCAGTATTAAATATCAGTTCAACCTTGGATGTTCTAACTTCTGAGAATTTACATAGATGGTTTAATGAGAACAAAAATCCCTCTCATTTCTCTTATCCAATATGTGTAACATGATTTTCCAGTCAATTATTATTAATTTTTGAGGGGCATTTAAAAATAGACCTGGAAATAATAACTAAAGTCATGTGTTTGACAGTACCGCTCATTATAAAGAAACTGAGAAAGTTGTTAAATATGCCTTAAGCATCTTCATCGTAAGCATAAGCAACATATCTTGGTAACTTCATTTGAATATACTTAATAAAAGCAAGCCAATATTCAAAAGATTGGAAATAAAGTTATGATTTTGAAGTGTTCTTGTGGAGTTGCCTTTAAGTTTCAATATTTAACATATATTTTTTCTTGATTCTATATTATCACCTGGGAAACACATTTTCCCAAAGGGTAGAGGGGAGAAGACCCTCTCCAGCATCCCCATTGTTGCAGCACCCCTTGCTGGAGTGTGCACATCTTGATTTCCAGGACACAGCTGCATTTCTGGCTGTGTGGTCTATATGAATGTTGGTTTGTCACTTATCTGCAAGCAGCATACAGAAGTATCATACGCCCAGGGACTTGGTAACTCTACCATCTAGATGCACAGATTGTATCTTTCTAAATAGCAGAAACAGAAGCCATGTAGTTGCAATGATCTGCTTCCCTTGCTTTCACACCTGGAATAAATATTCTTTATAATTTTGAGAGAAGAGATATATCTTAGGGTAGAAATACAAATAACACAGGGCCATATGTACTGTTTTGACAGTGATCCAAGAGTTTAGGGTGTGAACTAAAAAGTCAAGTTTAATCAGAGTCTGGCCATTCATCCTGCAGTTGCACAGTCAGGGTCTCTTAGTAGGAAAAAGGTGGAGCCATCTCATCTCATTTCCTCAAGGATGGAACAGTGAGAAGCAAAAGGGATCTGGCCAACTGCTATAGGGATGTGGGTTTCATCTAATCAAGAGGATTACTCAGAACTGAATCTTGAATCCAAACACACATATGATCCATGAGCTAAATGTTCATGTTTCCAAAGCAAAGTGAAACAATACACTGAGTCCAAGATTTGAGCGGTTAAGTATTTAGGTTTAGGAAACCTGGAGGGTAGTCCCAAATAAATGAAGTTCAAACAGGAATGGATAATAGATCTGGGGTCATCCCAGCCTGCAGATCGTAACATGGGCCAATGAACCAGAACCATTTTAAGGCTAAAAGTGTCCAATTGCCTCCTGTTTAAATTCATTTCATGAAGCCATAAATGGGTTTGCCTATAGTGAAGGATTGGATTTGCTGGTGGAGAACCAAAGTTGCAAACTTTGTGTTAGACTCTGCCTAATTCCTTACCTTGTCATACGTTTTTCACAGGTAGGTAGAGGTACTCAGCTCCCATTAGCAGGTTCAGACCAACATTGTCTCTGGAACCAATCCTGAATTTTGAGAGTAAGAAAGAAAGCAACCTAAGGCTTAAAATTAAGTTATCCAGACTCCAAGTCAATCTTCTTCTATATTTAAAGCTCTATATTGGACTTGTGATTTATTTAGCAGGTCCCCTTTTCTTGTTGTCTCCAGCTACTGGATAACTATACTTTTCCCAGAGACAAACTGTCTTGATTTTTGATCAATAGCTCAGCCTCTTTAGGACTAAGCCCTTGTCTAAATTAGAGATCACCTATCTCTAAACCTCAATGCAGTGGTCAGGGGATTGTTGACAGAGCTTAAAAATGCAGGCATTGTGTTGACATAGACTTATCAGATATCATCTTCTGGCATCATGCTTCCCATATGAGGAACGTCAATGTCAATGCATTACCATGGTGTGTGTTTGGATGTTGTGTATGGTCTATCAGTGTGGAGCTTCTCCTGGCATCTGTACCACCTTCAGTAACTATGTTCCATTTCATGGTTTGTCCCATTGGCTACAGACCATTATGATGAACCAGAGCATTTAATTCATGTAACACATAACATTATGCTGCCATTCTATTTATTTCCCTTTTATATAAAGCTGAGGATGGTCCTCTCTGAAATAACTACAAAAGACCAATATTTGTGTGGCCTAATGAAAACTGGAATTTATTACACTTCTGTTCATAAAATTTTCCCTTGTTTAGTCAACAAATACTTATTGGAGAACCAATTGTATTATAGATGACAGGGATGAAAAGGTGAATTTGGACACATTATCTATTTTTAAGCAATTTACATTATTGTGGAAGAGGCTTAGAAATAATTATGTTACAATATGACAAGTGTTTATAAAAATGGTAAATACATGCTAGGTAGTGGCAAAGGGGGTTACCAGTTTCTGCTGGAGGGGCTGGTACTAACAAATGTTGATTATTTTGCCACTTCTGCTCAGTGTTGCTTTGTTATTCAGGGTAACAAATGAATTAAAGAACCCCTCCATGACATTACACACTTCTTTATATATCTAAAACCTGTTTCCTTGCCACATTTTTAAAGGCATTTCAAATTTTCTAAAATTACATGCTATGTTCTTGCCATGCCTGTGATATTCGAGTAATCTTCTCAGTTTTAAAAATACCTTTATCAAAAACGATTTCCACGCTGTCTGATATTTTTGAGACTATAGTCAACTCTAATGTCCTCAGCTTTGTTATAATCAAGAATGAAATATTTATAGAAAATAACATGATGAACTTTTGCATATTTTAGTCACTCTGCTCAATTTTAAACAATATTTCCATGACACGCTAGAAGAGATTTATCAGCATAGCACATTCCGAATCAAGTTGATACAGCAGTTTTCTCTTAACCTTTTCAAAATCACCTTATTTCTTACCAAAGTTTTCTTGCACTTCAGGAGATAGGCAATTGTGTGAAGTTATCTTGGGAGCAGACTAAAAACCCCATCCTAAGCAAGGAGCCCAGTGACCTGAGTTAATTGGATGCCCATCCTGAGAACTCTGTATAGTGAGATGTGTTAATTGCATTGCCTTATCAGAATATAATGATGCAATTAACTTGTATCACCACTGTGGACTGTTTGTTAGCACACATTTTTATTTCAAAGATATCAATACCCGCAAAGACTAGCACACATTCTGTCTAGCAAGATTTGACGTATAATTGTGCTGAAATGTGCTTTCTAGTGGATATTCAATCTCTAGTGACCATGATCTTTGAAAAAAAAAAAATGTTCTCAGCATGAAGAGAAAAGAAAGGAAAATGATTCTCTTGAAAAATTTAAGCCATTTACATATTTTTTCTTGCTCAGCAAGTCTGCATCTAGTGCTCCTAGTTCAGCAAACATTTTCTTTCCACTTTCAACGTGCTTGCCTTCAAGCTCCTGCACAAATTTCCTTCTTTATAAGTTATCGGTATCTATGTAATTAGCCAGAGGGCTTTAATTTTTTTAGTAGAAACTGCAGAGAAAATTAACAGCAATATTTTGTATTTATAGGGGTAGTAATTTTACTATAATTCCAGTGTCCTGAATATCACATCTCTGAAAAAAAAAACACAGGTGGAAAATAAGTCTACCCTGTACTTGTTTCTTCATGTGGAAAAAAATATCTGTATATTCACTACAACCAGTAGAAACTGCCGTGATTGCCATGGCCCCTAACCTTGCTGTCATTGTCCAGGAAGCAAGGTTAGGGACCATAAGAATTGCTACCATAATGTTCTTTCCCTATTGTTTTGAACAATGTAGGGCTGATATCAGTACTAAGAATAGTAATAGCACATTTGAAGTTAGCATTTTCTTGATGCTCCAGATGTGGAGGAAGATTCTGCATGCGTACATACACAGTCTTGTATCTTCATGGCTCTGCAAAAAGCAGTTAGATTTAAGCAAGTGCATTATGCATTTTCCCTCTCCTGGCAAAATCACTATGATTTAATATAATTATGTTACTATCCACAAGTGAGCACCTCTTCCATCTGTTTTCCACAAAGACTGTGCATTCAGCAAATAGTCTTGGGTGGCTAAAGGATCTCAAGAACTGCTCCACAGATAAGCCTTTCCAGATGCCTGCAAATATCCAGGTGTAAGGCACTTGCTGTCTCCTTTCATCAGTCATAAATTCGTACATCCTGACCTTCAGGCAATTTAAATTCAACTTTTAGTTACCCATAATTTTTCAAAGTTATTTGGTCAACTTTTCTTGATTTAAAAAAAAAAAAAAAAAAGTTAAATTGTGCTTTTTCTTGTGATTTCCTTGCTGCTTTTCCCACTCTGATTTTTGTCTTCTGTGTTGTTCTGGGAAGGCATGTGTTAGATTAGTCTTTCATTTCATCCTTGTCTGTACTTACTACATTCCATAACGTGAAGTCCTGAGAAGTGCATTGCTTTATGGATGATGAGATATGTTCATTAAACATGGATTCTGAAAGCCATTATGTAATTTTATCCTGATATCATAAATAATTAAAAGTAAATAAGGAAGAGAAATAATTTTTCTCACTATCATTTATTCACAAGGAGTACGTAATTTCATGCTGAGTTGTATTTGTTTCTGCCCATGAGTACTTAAGCCAGTAAAATACTCTTTCAGAAATGATTGAGGAACCATCTCACTACCAATCAGAATTATAATGGTGGGTGTAATTAATGAACAACTTGAATCAAGATGTTATTAGGTGATTTGGGGATAAAATGAATTAATTATGGTGAATAATTCATTTTTTCCCAATACAATAGAGGTATCTTTTTGTGAAAGAAATTCACAAAAGATATGCCTATTTCTGTGTTAAGGAATCTTGGAAGGAAATAAATTTTTCCTCTCAAGAGTAGGTGGCTTCTGCCAAGTCTTTCCCCGGTTTTATAGGAGGCAGAGAAACAAACCAATGAGAGGTAAAGAAAATTTCTGATGCTTTTGATCTGTAAAATTCGGGCACTGTCCATATTTATTAATGCCACATGCTAAATCTGCTTTTGTCTTTTTCAATTATGGTTAATTGACAATAAGCAGATTTTGATTTCTTGGAATCTCTAACATTAAGATCAAGAGATTTAAGACAGATCTCTTATAGTCTTTTATATAATTTATGATAAAATATTTTATTATATAATGTGTAATATATTATATACATGTATACCCATATAGTCTCTAATATATTTATATACATATATATGTATGTGTTATATGTATATACATATATATTTGTACGGTCTCATGGCTGAGAAATAAGTTAAATGACTGTGAATGGCATGATATATGAAACATGTTGGACTGAATATAAAATATATATTTGCATGGTCTCAAAGGTGATGAGTGGGCTGAATGGCTTGAATATATATGTCCCTTTTGCTGATATACAAGCCTTCCACACTCAGTTTCCTACCTATAGCACCAATTGCATCATGTATGCTTAAGAAGCAGCTTCCTCAGATGCATGCCCAATTATCATAAAATATTCTGTCGGGAAAAGAGATGTTACATAGAAAATAAATTTGGCTGTGTAGATTAATGCCACTACCTTGATCAATACAAGTTAATAGGTGTCCTAGCCTACTAAGTAAACAGTATGTTTAATTTATGGACAGTTTATTTTTGGATAATTTTTATTATTGGCTCCTACTTTGATTTTTCTTTTCAGTCTACATTCTTCTGCTTTTCAGTTGAACACCTTGTTCTTAGATTCACAATCCCCTTTTTTCATTTTACCCTAGAACAAAATATTAATCTCTCCAAAGTCATTAATAATGGACTACGACACCAGAATCATATGTATTAAGACTGAACTCAGAGATTCTTTAAAATTATGATGTTGTTGGCTGCTAAACAAAAAGACAAGAAATAAACAGAAATAACATAAGAGATAATCTGAATTTTAGCATATACTACTCATTTGGCTCATGAGATAATTGCTTATACATGCTTTTGGTACATAGAGAGTGTTTACCTTTGGTGGATATTTAGCTGCATAGTTTCCTTACCCAAATGAGTATCTTTTCAATACATCCAGTGTGTAATTTAATAAAAAGCTGACAACCAAGTTGCCATCTTTTAACCTTTTCTTGGTCTAAGGTGGAGTTCTCTTTTGCTATAGTATTTGATTCCTTTAAATTTCTTTTAATACATTTAACTCCTTATCTTTTTTTAATTTTTATTTTTTATTTTTTTATTTTTTTGGTCGTGCCACACGGCATGCGGGATCCTAGCTCCCCGACCAGGGATTGAACCCGCGCCCCCTGCAGTGGGAGTGCGGCGTCTTAACCACTGGACCGCCGGAGAAGGCCCCCAACTCGTTATCTCTTTTATTCTAAAATATTTCTTTTAAAATTCACTTTTCCCCTCCTTGTAAAAGCAATATCCTCTTTTTTTTTTAATACATCTTTATTGGAGTATCATTGCTTCCCAATGTTGTGCTAGTTTCTGTTGTACAACAAAGTGAATCAGCCGTATGCATACATGTACCCCATATCCTCTCCCTCTTGAGACTGCCTCCCACCCTCCCTATCCCACCCCTCTAGGTGGTCACAAAGCACCGATCTGATCTCCCTGTGCTATGCGGCTGCTTCCCACTAGCCATCCATTTTACATTTGGTAGTGTATATATGTCCATGCTACTCTTACTTCACCCCAGCTTCTCCCTCCCCTGCCCCATGTCCTCAAGTCCATTTTCTATGTCTATGTCTTTATTCCTGCCCTGCCACTAGGTTCATCAGTACCATTTTTTTTTTTTTTAAAAAAAGACAATATCCTCTTTAGTATATTTTTTTCTTAACTTGTTTGAAAGATATTGGTAAAAGAATTCTTCACATTTTTCTTTGCTCCCTGAAAACTCTGAATATCTACTTTTCTACATTAAGGCAAAGCATATATTTCACCTCCAATGTGGGTCCCTGAAGAAGGTGGAGTGTTTGCTGAAAGATGATGCCTACATCTTCTATTGATTCCACTCTGTAATATCTCTCATCTATCCCCTCCTTTCCATGTCCAATGCTTGTTCTCCAAACCATCAACAAAGATGTCAGCTTTCCAGACCCTTATCTTCCATTTCTGTATTACATTCTGATATAAAAGTAATCTTCTGAAAACATGTTTTTTTATCAAATTTTAAAAAAATCATGCTTTCAGAATAAAATCATAATTCCTAAATGTCACATTTAATATTATTATTTTAGACTTGGTTTCTTTTATCAAAATTAATTAGAATCACTTACTTCTTCTACCAGTTTTAACTCTGTTCTCATCCCTGTGGATTCTTTGCACTTTCCTGAAATGATTTCAGCAGCATCTTTTGTGTGGCATGGTCTCCTAAACACCTTCTCAATCTGAAATCCTCCTGCCCTTCATGTGCATCCCTAGCACATGGGAAGCCTTTTAACCATGACTCTCTTAACTGCATATGGCTTTCCCACTTGTATTATAATTATTTATACATGAATTATTCTTCTTAAGCAACAAGCCCTGTAGAGACAGAATCTGCTCGTGAATCATCTTTGTATATCCCTATACTGCTTTATACTTAATGAGCCCTTAATAATGACTTGATGAATAAAAATGAATGGGTTAATTAGGTGATACATAGTTTTCTGTAGTGATCTATACCTAGAGTGGCCCTGATAGGTCAGAAACAAAATACTTAGATCGGGCTTCCTGTATTTCAGGAAAGTTTACCATAGGAAGGATTGTTGATAAGTTTATTAGATTTTTTTCCTCAAGGAGATCACAGTCTAGTTGAGAAGACTAGGTAAAGTGTGGTTCAGGAACAAATAATAAAATGCAATGTAGTAGGAGTCAATAGAAATGTAGAACATAAATGCCACACACCTATGGAGGAGAAATGAACATTCTGAGGAGGGGTTAAATTAAGGCCATACATAGTTGAATGTTGAATCATGTAGAATTGATAGAATTTGAATAGGCAGAGAAGAGGTGAGAATGACCTTTAGAACTGATTTCTTGGTTAGTAATGGAATTACTCAGGGTTGCTGCTGGATTTGAATAAGTATCAAAGCAACTCTGTATACTTCTCTCTGCTAAAGCTGCTTTCAAGACTCTAGAAGTTCTACATAAGGAGAGATGTTCACTCCTTTTGAGAGTAAAATCAAAATTCTAGAATTAGAATTTTTGTGGCACTTCTTTCTACAAACAGTAATCCAGAGGAGGCACTGAATAACCTTTGTAGAAGGGTCAATAGAAACAACTACTCTGAGCAACAATAGGCTATTGCTCTTTCACCCAACAAGCCTAGGAATTATTCTAACAACTTGTTGCCTTTGTGACTGGCCCATACCTACATCAATTCGGACTTGTCCTATTTTTAAAACATCTGTGCTATATAAATCCTAAATGGTATTAATAACACGACACATGAATAATTGATTGCATTTACTAATACTTAACATTTTCAGCAAATTTCCGTGATCCTCAAGGAGACTATGTGCTTAAAGTACTAAAGAAAATGAAGTTTCTGCAATTTGATTAATTGACACCCTAAGGACCTGACCTGTTCACCTGCTGAGATACTAACTATGCAAAAGTGAAAGTATATGAGAGCAGAATTATAATTACCTGGGATTAGGCCAAGAAAGAATTCACTATATAATTTAGCAGCACATTCAACAGTTTACTAAGGGATCCAGGTTTGAAGATTTTCTTTTAATTACTAATTTTGGTATGTTCCAGGTAATATTTGTAGTTCCTCTAATGACATAACAGCAAAATTATTACATTGAGAAGTCATTGAAAAGAGCCCTGGATTTCTCTTGTCTGTTTCCAAATTTTCATAGGATGCAGATTTCCATAGCTTTATTTACTCTTAAATTTTTGCTTTCTATATCATTCCTTTTATTATTATTGTTATTTTTTAATTTGAAGGGTGTCCCTCGTGCTCCACTGCTGCATGTCCAGATCCTATAAACCGTCCAGGTCCCAGTGGAAGTTCTGCTCAACCTTGAACTCTTTAGTATTCCTCTTGGTTGGAAGTAATCTCTCCCTTCTCAGAAAGTCTTCATACTTGACCTTTCCTCTTAGGTTCTTGTGCTTGTACTGTATGCTTATCATTTACCAGCATTCTTGAATATATTAATTGTATTTTTAAAAATTATAAAGTCTAATGTAAAACTTTACTCTTTGGTTTTGATGAACATCCTATGATTAGGTAACATGTCGACATAAGAGGAAGCTGGGTGAAGAGTACATAGGAACTTTCTGTTCTATTTTTGCAAGTCTTCTGTGAGTTCAATTTTTAAAAAAAAATTTTTTTAACATCTTTATTGGAGTATAATTGCTTTACAATGACGTGTTAGTTTCTGCTATATAACAAAGTGAATCAGTTATACATATACATATATCCCCATATCTCTTCCCTCTTGCATCTCCCTCCCTCCCACCCTCCCTATCCCACCCCTCTAGGTAGTCACAAATCATCGAGCTGATCTCCCTGTGCTATGCAGCTGCTTCCCACTAACTATGTATTTTACATTTGGTAGTGTATATATGTCCATGCCACTTTCTCACTTCGTCCCAGCTTACCCATCCCCCTCCCCCTCCCCACACCCTCAAGTCCATTCTCTAGTAGGTCTGTGTCTTTATTCCTGTCTTGCCCCTAGGTTCTTCATGACCATTTTTTTTTTAAGATTCCATATATATGTGTTAGCATATGGTATTTGTTTTTCTCTTTCTGACTTACTTCACTCTGTATGACAGACTCTAAGTCTATCCACCTCACTACAAATAACTCAATTTTGTTTCTTTTTATGGCTGAGTAATATTCCATTGTATATATGTGCCACATCTTCTTTATCCATTCATCTGTCGATGGACACTTAGGTTGCTTCCATGTCCTGCCTATTGTAAATAGAGCTGCAATGAACATTGTGGTACATGACTCTTTTTGAATTATGGTTTTCTCAGGATATATGCCCAGTAGTGGGATTGCTGGGTCATATGGCAGTTCTATTTAAAGAATCTTTTTAATAGAACATATGATTAGTTATTATACTTAACTTGAGCAGAATGTTTGAGGTCAGCCAAGTGATGGTGTTATGTAATTATAGGTCTGCAAAAATGTACAATCAAGAGGATAAATAATAGATCTCAGACCAGAGACTTTGTCAGCTTTCCCTGAACCTCTGAAATAAAGGTGGAGCTGATAAAATCTCTAAAACACTACAAAAGATAGAGATCCCTCATTTCAACGTTTTTGTCAATCCACAACTTTCTTGAGATCATTTGCCGACCAATAGTCTTTTCCCAAGAATTATTTTTCTTTCAGACCAAATTTAGGCCACTAAAATCTTTGAGAAAAGGTAAATATATATGAATAAATTGTTAAGGAGAGCAAAAAGGAGTTTTGTTTTAATGAAACTCCATAGCTTTGCCTTAACTTTTCCTTGTAATAAACATCTATTTAAAGGGAAATGAGAATTTTAAAAAAGGATTGATTAATTCAGAGTCTAGAAAATAAGTTTACAAATCCCACATACAGTGACCAAAAAAAAAAAAAAAAAAAAAGTGACATCTGCAGTTGATCCATTCATTAAAAGAAGACAATCTGTGCAGCCCATTTCTGTAACTGTTTTGCAGACTGGCTAAACTTTTCATTCTCATAAAATTAGAGATGGGCTGTTTGGTTTATTGGTTAATACTGCAGAAGCAGAATGGTCCTATGTTTGCCAGTTCACAAACCCCGTAGATGTTTATCCACTCGCGGCAGTGCCAGCCTGCTGCATTATTTCAGCAAGCGACGTTTCCTCGATGAAAAACCGGCAGCTGTTCACTCAAAATAAACTTGTTTCTGTTTATGCTGTCAGCAGAAAGCTGTTTTAAAAAAATCATTAGATGCATCATGCTGTTGCAGTATGTTAAATTGTGAAACTAAAAAATCATTCCTGAAAGATAAGCACCATGTTACCTCCATGACTCAATCAGAGTGTTTCTATCTTCTTTCTGAATTATTCAAATACAGATAAGACTGGTGATCTTGGGTGTTTAGACACAATGTCAATGATGCCAGGATGATGGGTTGAAGCCTCTTCCAGGTTAGTGAGCATTAGACAAAGGAAAATGTGGAGAAAATACTACAGTAAGATCAGGAGACCTGGTACTGATGCTGGCTCTGCCAACCACAATCTGTATGATCTGGGATATGTCTCTTGATCCATCTGAGCTGCATTTTTTAATGTAATCTAAATAGTCTCTTAAGAACATCACATATTATCATGTGGTGTTATTATTGTTAGCATTTTTCATCAGTTGTGAGAGTATGCATGACTGATAAAAATTTATTCTGACCCTGGTTAAATTACACAAAGCGCTGTTTTACTAAAACAGTCAATAAAGATATCTTTATATTAAAAGAGTGACACATTTACTTTGTCAACTTAAAATATCTAGAAGTAGATTTTTTTTTTTTTAATATTATTTAATTTTGGCTGTGTTGGGTCTTCGTTGCTGCGCGCGGGCTTTCTCTAGTTGCAGAGAGCGGGGCTACTCTTCGTCATGGTGCGCGGGCTTCTCATTGAGGTGGCTTCTCTTGTGGAGCACGGGCTCTAGGCGTGCGGGCTTCAGTAGTTGCAGCACGTGGGCTCAATAGTTGTGGCTCACGGGCTCTAGAACGCACGCTCAGTAGTTGTGACACACGGGCTTAGTTGCTCCGCCGTATGTGGGATCCTCCCGGACCAGGGCTCGAACCCGTGTTCCCTGCATTGGCAGGCGGATTTTTAACCACTGCACCACCAGGGAAGTTCCTAGAAGTAGATTTTGAATTTTCTCCACCGATTATCATTGGTAAAATAAAATATGGTGATACTATAAGATAAATTACCATACTGCTAGTACAGTATTCATTAGAAAATTGGATTGCATTCATTAGAATGTTAATGAACTAACAGAGAGCATCAAAAAACATTATTCATTTAAAAGAAAACAAGTAGAAAAGTAGGTTATGTGTTGCTTGTCCCATTTTTATAAAATAAAAATATATACATATATATATAGGCATACATACAAACATATATACATACACAAAGTTGTAGAGTAAGATATTACTAAACTATTTAAAAGTTGTTTTACTTTGGGAGAGGTAATAATATGGGAGATCTCCATTTTCATGTTTTATACTTTTATAATATTTGAAGTTTTATAGTTAATTTTTTTTTTTTTTTGGTTTTTTTTGTTTGTTTTTTCATATCCTTTGCTTTAGTGAATCTTCTTGATAGCCCCAAGAATTTAAAACATTACACCAAGGACAAAAAAATCTTAAGGTATAAAGCCAATGTAGGATCTTGGGCCAAATATAGTATTAGGATTCTGGAGATTGGGTACTTGATATGCTGCCTATGGTAAACTGTGAACAAGCGTTCTGGAGGTAGTGGCTCATTTGTCCCCATGAACAGTAACATCTGAGCAACATATGGTCAGGACTTCCTGATGGCTGTACTCCACAGACATTCCATGGTAAAGCTGTGGCATCTCTTCATTGGATCACCACCACCATCTGTCTTCAGGGTCATTAAAATCCCACTTAAACCTGATTCTCAAAAAGGACTCCCCCCCACCCCCCGCTTCTCCTGTAATTTCTCCAACTCTGCTCTCACTATAGAGAACAAGTCTTTTTTGAGCCCGAGTTTCCGTAGTTTGCACATCAATTTTTTTCAAGGATGTCTACAGCGTGTTGACTGTGTTCAGCCTCAGGTCATTTCCTAAAAGGTTCAGATTAACCAGGCTTTTACTGCTTCTGAGAACAGAAGAGAGATGCTGGCAGCAATCAGGTGTTAAATTGCATTTCTCCAACCCAAGTGTCTCCAACACATAATTTGGATGTTTCAGAACCCTGCACAGCTCTTTCACCCCATCATCCTGAACATCAGTTTTCCCAACATCCAGAATCTTCACATTACAATTGTGCTTGAGGGAGTGAGCAAGCTCTCGACAGCCCTCCACCATGAAAGAACAATCTGACAAGTCCAGGTACTGCAGGTTGCAATCTGGACGACTCAAGGCCTCACAGAGAAACTTCACTCCCTCATCTCCCAGGTTATTTTTCCACAGATTCAGGTGTGTCAAGCTCTTGTTCTGGAGGAGAGCATCTGACAAATACCTACAACTGGGTGCACCAAGCTGGGAGAACCAGAGCACCAATCTCTAAGACACACCTGGGGTGAGTCAGGGAAGCACACAGCAGCATTACACCAACACCTTGGAGCTGATTAATTCCCAGGTACAGGTGAGTCATTTCCTTGGTGCTGGTGAGAAGCAAGGCCAGGTCCTGACAGTTGGCCACCGACAGTTTGCATTTCTCCAGTGACAGCTCCTTCAGGGGACAGTTGGATGTCTCGATGGGCCCCCACAGTCTTTTCAGCTCAACATTAGAGGGATTATTGTCCCCCAGGCTAAGGAAGCTCAGACTTGAGTACTTGCTGAGTTCCATAAGGAGCTGATGACAAACTCAAGAGGTGAAGCTACAAGATTCCAACCAAAGATACTTGACGTTGCAGGCTGAGTGCTCAGAGTTCTAAAAATTATCATGGACACAGTAATTGCTAGGTTGTTAGAGCTCAGGTCCAGATGGGTCAGCTTGTGCTTACCATGAAGCACAAGGACAAGCTCCTTCAGAATCTTCATGGAAGATACCGATTTGCATGTCAGTTTTTGGAGTTTGCACCTTGGATTTCTCAGCTCATAACAGTTTCTTCATAGATGAAGTATTAAGCTTGCTTCATACATTAAGCTTAAGTATTAAGTATCAGGTCCAGCTCTCTCATGTTCCCATTGCGAAACATGGAGTGAATATTCTCCCTCTGACGTATCCTAAAATTGACAACACTTGTCTCCAGAGTTTCCAAGTCAGAAGTCAATTTTGTTTCAAGGATTGGACCCCTGACAGAGAGCCTCAGCTAAACTTTTGACAGTGCATTAGGCAAAAGGAAGAAACCAGGAGTTGCTGATAGCCATAAATGTCGAGATCAGCTTCAAGGAGGTGATTCAAAATCTGCCTTGCAAAGTTTTCGTCCTGAGTCTCATGTAAGCCCTGGAAAAACTGTAGGAATTCAAAGTGGACTGAGACAGCATCACACTTCTCCAACTCTTCTGCCCAATCTAATAATTCATCCCTTACCCTGGGACATTTCGCAATGTAAAGTATCTTCTACTTCTCTTGCTAGGTCTCTTTTAAAAAGACCAAAGAAAAAAGAGCCATCTGATGCCAATAGAAGTTTGTGTTAGGAGCCCAGACCCTGATGATAGTCTTGGAAGGTATGGCAGGGGTTGGGAGGACCATCCTGGCAATGAAGGTCATGCTGCACTGGGCAGAGGGCATATTCTTTCAGCCCGTATTCTCCTATGTTTTCTATATCAGCTGCCATAAAGTGGGAGAGATTGTGAACACCACCTTTGCTGGCCTGCTTTCCAGGGACTGGTCTGACTCTCAGGTCCCTACTGAAGAGTTCAGGAGTCACCCTGAGAGGCTCCTGTTTGTCACTGACAGCTTTGAAGAAATGACTACGTCCTCCAACTTGTACGACAGCCCGCCCTGTACAAACTGGTACCAGCAGTCCCACGGGGCTAGAATCATACTCCATTTGTTGAAGAAGTACTTGGTTCCCATGGCTACCTTACTGAGAATGACCAGAGACTATGGTAATGAAGATCGTAACAATTTGTTATTGAATCCATGGTTTGTTGCCATCTCAGGGTTCACAGAGGGAGACTGGGAGGAGTATTTCACCAGGTTCTTTGGTGACCAAGACAAAGCTAATAAAATCTTGCATTGGGTAAGAAAAATGGAAACTATCTTGTTCCTGCTCTGCCCCCCTGGTGTGCTGGACTGTGTGTTCCAGCCTGAAGTGGCAGATGGCAAGAAATCCTTCTTTCCGGCTGAGTACCCAGACCACCACCAGTGTCTATGCCTAGTTTTTCTGTAGCTTGTGTGCAACAGCAGAGGTGAGTTTGTCAGATCAGAGCTGGCCAGAACAGTGGAGAGACTTCTGTTCTCTGGCTGCAGAAAGGATGTGGTTCTCAAACTTCACATTTGCAAAAGAAGCCATGGAATACAAGCATCTGGAAGCCTCTTTTACTGATTCTCTCTTGAGGTTGAATGTTCTTCGAAAGGTCAAAGATTGTGAGGACTGCATTGTTTTCACTCACCAAAGTTTCCAGGTGTTTTTCAGGGCCATGTTCTAGGGAACAAGAGGATCCCTTGGTGGTCTCCCAAAGCATCAAGAGATGACAGTGTTCCTGAATGATGCCTTCATTAATGTTTGTTTTATAATAACAAATAACTAAAATACATTAAAATATTTTAGTGAAAATATGCTAATATAATACACTTTTTTGAGGTAAAATTTTAAGTGTACGTTTTTATGAATTTTGAGAAATGTGTGCACATGAGCCATCACTCTGAAAAAGTATGTTAGAATCTTTGTAGTCAATCCTCCCACCCCCAACCCTTGGCCCCAGACAAACACTGATCTTATTTTTCAATTAATTTACTTCTTTTAGATGTAAATGGAATCATATAGTCTCCTCTTCATACTTCTCTTCTTTTGATCAATATTGATTTTTAGACTCAACCATGCTGTATTGTATTCACACAGTAGTTGGCTCCTTGGCATTGCTGATTACATTATACATTGTTATACAATTATTATTACATTATACAAATATGCCACAATTTGGTTTTTCATTTCCTTCTTATTGGATATTTGCATTATTTACAGATTTTTCCTATGAATAATTTTATAAACATTCATGTACAAGTGTTCTATAGGCAAATGCTTTATTTCTCTTGGGTATATACCCAACACTAACACTGCTGGATCATAGGGTAGAAGTATGTTTAACTTTACAAGAAACTGCTGAAGAGTTTTCCGGCGTGGTTGTACAGAAATGGCTGTGGTCTCATACAGAAATGTATGAGAGTTTCTGTTGTTCCATATACTTGTCAACACTAGATATCGTCAGCTTTTTAAATGTTGGCTATTCTTATGGCTACCCACTGGTGTCTCTTTATAGTTTACATTTTATTTCCTTGGTGATTAAAAAAAAATGCTGGCCATCTTTTCACATGCTTATTTATATATCTTCTTTCGTGAATTGTCTGTTCAAAGATTTTGCCCATTTAAAAAATGTTGTGTGGTTTGTCCTTTTATTATTGAGTTCTAAAAGCTCTAACAAATACATTGTCAGCTGCACGTGTTACAAACATTTTCTCCTAACCTGTAGCTCATCTTTTTATTTTCTTAACAGTAAGCTGAAAAATTGAATGTTTTGCCTTTGATGAACTCCAGTTGATCATTTAAGGCTTTTTGTGTTCTGGAAATCTTTGCCAACCTACAAGTTGCAAAGATTATCTCTTATATTTTCTTCCAGAAGTTTTATCATTTTACCTTTTGTGTTTAGGTCTTTTTTACTTTTATAATCAGAAAATACACAGCAATATTTTTTAGTGAAAATGTGGTACTTTTAACATAAATAAATGTAGACTTTTACAAACCACTTTCAAATTGGATCTCTTGATAGTGTTTATAAAAGGTCTGATTTGTAAAAACATATCTGGATCCATCTTAGGGAGGAAAGCTACATTTTAAATTATATCCTCAGCCTACCTGTGGAGGAGAGAATTCTCCCCACTTCATCTTATCTTTTTATCCACAATCATCCTTTAGTGCTCAACACAATACATCTAGTTAACGTTAGTAGAAATATTTTCTGAATGCTTACCATGTGTACCACAATTTGCTAGTTACTAAAAATAATACATTACTTCTGTAGGATTTAGTCCATGCCATGGAAGAGTGAGGTCACATATAAGACATAATTACCATAAATGTTATAAAGGAAAGGTCAGAAAAATAAAAAGAGGGTGTTACTGGCACTCATAGGGCTTATAACCAGAGTAGGAGGGGGATGGGAGCCTCGTGGGATGGGCTTTAGCTTCCAAATAGTAATTGGTACTGGATGTGCTACATACTCTTGGGCAGATCATACTATTTGAAAAAAAAAAAAAAAAAGTATGAGAAAAGAAAATGATTTTGCTTAGGATGTTCTCAATTTTTTTTCTCCTCCATCTTTGGTTGGTAGAGAGGTCACTATGGGTACACTAAATCAATCCATCTGAACCCCAGTTCTTCTGATATTATTTTTATGTTTCTGAGAATCACATAGACAAATGGATCTGCTATAGACTATTAACAAGAAGACACAACTTCTGTTGGAGCCTCCTTTTCCCCTTGGGTTGCATTTACCTATCTCCTCTCCACTTTTATTTTACCTTAAGTCTTGGGGTCCAGGTAAGGAATGCTGTTCATAGCCAGTGATTTTGTGTCTGGCTGTTGCCATTCTTTATGTAGGTAGACTTCTTAACAGGATCAGGATATGGCTGGAAATCTTGCTTTTCTCAGTATGTAAGCTCTAGAATTAAATATGACACTTGCAGGAATAAAACTTTGGAAGTCTTTTATTGATTTATGACTTTTGTTTTAATTTATTTAAAATGTATTTAGCACATACTGTGGCCAAGAACTAGGCTCAGTGCTGGGAAATAAATGAAATAAGACAGACACAGCTGCTTTCTTATAAAGTTGAAAATGAAATGGCAGTGGGTTTCACTGAACATTTAGAGGTATGATGAGTAGCGTAAGGATAAGTGTTGTGCTATAGCATATATAACAAAAGACTGAGGAAGTGACATTTCAACTGAGACTTGAGCAGGCAATAGAGCAGGAACAGGAGAATCCCAGTAAACTAGACTACGTGTGAAACAACTCTGAGGTGAATATGAGCACAGCACATTTCAATGTATTGGCCAAAATAGAGCCAATATGGTGGTCATGTAGAGAGGAGTGAGGAGACCGGCAGCCAAGGATGCTAAAGAAGGATTTAGGGCCAGGTCTCCATGGGTCTTTGAGCATACCTAGCATCAAGCATTCAGTTAGAATGCTGTGGATTTGGGGGGAGACATCAGAAAATCTTACCCCAACTAGCTTCAAAAGTGGGAATTTTTTTGTCTTTTGTAAAAATAAGTCATAAGGTAAGACAGCTTTGAGGTTGGTTAATTCAACAAGTCATATGTAATTCAAATTACTTGTATTTTTTGAATGGCATTCTCAGCATGTTAGTAGTTCCCCCTCATGTTTGCAAGATGCCTGCCTGCATCAGTTTCATGTATCACAACCTCACATGCCAATATCCAGAGCTGTAAACATAATATATTTTCTTTGTATTTCTTTTTCAAAATAAATGATTCCCATAAGTACCCAGGAATTTTCCCTTTTACTCGTTGGCCAGAATGGGTCACAGGGCCATTAGCTTTCTACACCAATCACTGATAAAGTGGAGAGTGACCACCATAACTAAAGTCACTCAAGGAATGCATGGGGGATGAGAAAGTGGCAGCATTGAATATATACAACTCTACACTAGTTAGTCTGCATGGGGTGGGGGGAGATGAAATGGCAGATCGAATGGAATTTAATCTCAAAACTAGTCATGGTGTCCCTAAGTCTTTGACAACAGTTCAAACTGTGGGTGCTTTCAGCCTGGTCAGAGAGGAGAATGGCTGTTGGTTGGGCCACCAGTAGTGGTGTTTTCCTAAGAAATGACTTTGAACTTTATCAAAACTGAATTGGGAGCAACTGAAAGATTTTAAGCATGGAATAAATGTAATATAATCTTTGATAAAAGTATGATTTTCTCCAATATGAAAAAATGAGAGGCTTTTCATTAGTAATATAATTAGTCAACATGGAAAAAAAGTGCAAGAGATAATACAGAAAAAAACACTCATGAGACTATGATACTAACTCAAAGGAGATGTGACAGCAACTTGAACTAGTTAGGACAGAGAAAATGGTTATAATATAAATATACTTAGTAACTAACATCAATAAGAACTGGCAGTGCAGTTGGCAGGCGAAGGAAGGGGGGGAGAGGTCAGTCTTGACACTCAGGATTCTGGTTTGGACAGCTGGTTAGTGAGAGGTCCCATTCACTGAGATGGAAACACTGGAGGGATAGCAGAGTGGTGGGATTGGGGGTATATTAAATTTGAGTTGTTAATAAGATGTTCAAATGAAGATATCTGGTGGTCAGTATAGGTATGGTGCTCAGCGGAGAGGCTTAACCCTAGACATAATTTTGCTGGTATTCAGTATAAAATTGTAGTCAGACATGCGTAGATAAGATGAGCTAAGAGAGAATATAGATGGGGAAGAACAGAGTGCTTAATCTGGTCCTGAAAGATGCTAAGCTTCAGGGATTGGGAGAGGAAGAGCTTCTGACAAATATGACATGAAAATGGCTCTGAGAAGTTGGAAGAAAACCAGTGGAATATTATGTCATGAAAGTAAAGGGTTGTTCCATGAAGAGGGAACAGACACCTCTATCAAATACCTCTGATAATTCCAGTGAGATGAGCAAAGACTTATAACCATTGGATTTAGTGATATAAAATGGTACTCTTAACAAGAATAATTTGTGTAGAATGGTGCCACAAGTCAGGCTGGAGTGACCTGAGTAGTCAATGGATACTAGGAAAAGGAATTCCCAGAAAGAAAAAGTATTGGGCAACGTTATAGGTAGCTTTGTTCATAGTAAGGAAAAGTTTTCTTAGCCCTTAAATTTTCATGCTTAGCACAGTATATATTTTATACCCGGGAAAAGTCTTCTTTGTTTCATGCTTGAAATGGCAGGGTGTTAATCAATCCCCAAAAGAGTAGAACATGCAAAATTGAGATGAAAACGTGACATCTACAGTGGATAGCAGTCAATAACTTAAAACTTTTCTTCCATAAATTATTTTTTAGGCCATGAAATCATAATCTAAAAGGTTGTTTGATAAAACTTAACTGTAAGAATAACCTGCCACACAGTTTGAGGGCAAATGATACCACATAACGAAGCAAACTAGAACATTTTACCATTATGGTACTACTTTAGAAGCTTTAGCCTGCTTGGATTTCTAAATTGATATTCTAACAGAAGATGATTAAGGAGACTCCTTCAACCATCAGAAAGTACATCTGATAGCACCGCACAATAGCCTCTGGCGTTGGACTAGATTACTGAAGTATGGACTATGAATGGAAGAGAGCAGAGGTGAAAGCATCATCATTAATCAAGGTGCTTCTTAGATGACTAGTTATTGGACACACAATTCATATGCTCCTTCATTCAGTTTCATATGAGAAAATATATCTGTCACTTGATAGGGTAAATTAGCATACTAGAAATAAGACAAATTGTGCCCTATATTAAGAACTCATTCCAATAAAACTATTTGTGAATTTATGGATGACTGAAAATATCATTTTTAAAATAATGTATATATGTTGGGTAGGAAAGTATTATGCTTTCCTATTCTTTACTAAAATTATTTTGCTAAATAGAAAATATATTGGATAAGGTCTTATATAATGAAGGCCTCTAAATGGAATATAATGGACTATATTAGGTAGATTGACCTTGATTATGGAACTGAATCAATTGTAAATATTCCAATGACTTCAATGGAACAATAGTGTATTATTTATTTACTGTTGTTCTCCCCTTGATCTCCTGACTGACCAGATTGATGAATGGTATACCCTGCAGTCTACAAAATAGCCCTAATGAGCCAGGCCTATAAAAGTTAATCACATGATTCTCACGTTTTAAAATATCATCTGGAAGGATTACCCTAATGGTTTGTCTTGAATGAATTTCATCCTTGTTCTTTCTTTGGAGAGTACTAATTGAATTTAAAACTTTCTTTTTCACTTATTATTTGTGGTAATTTCTATGCTTAGAACATTTGCATATATGTCCAGGAATGTATTCTGTGTTGTCCATCAAGTGAAAACCGTGATGCATTTATGAAGCACTCCAGTCGGAATCCGTCCCAATATTAAATACAGGATCTAGTCAGCAGTTCCATCTTTGATGGATAGCGTTGTCAAGGCTTTCAATGAATTGGCAATTTTCTACTTGTAAGCAGTTTTCTAGGAAAGAAGAAAGTATGAGTAAGGCCTTAAATAAGTATATAATTATCAAATTATGTTGTATTCACTACCTTGATTTAATTCGAATAAATGCACACAACTTAAAGAACAGGTCTCGGTTGGAATCTATTTCAACATAATTGAAAAATGTCACTTAGGTGATTTCATGTTTATATTTATCATTTTCCATAAATGTTCTTAAATGCTCCTAAAGAGAGTGGTTAGCAATAATCCTCAAGCTTTATTCAAGGAATAAATACAAAAAAACTTTGTTTCATGATTATATTTTTCTATTTAGTTATTGAATATTAAGTAGCTGTTTCATGCTAGACATTTTGCCATGTCCTATTCTACAATACAAGCTCTCCTTGTTCTCAACCTACCTCTTCATTTTATCCTATTTCACTTTGCTCTTAGGCAGCCCTCCATCTCGGTCTTCCTTATGTGTTGGTTTTCCTTACGTGCTGTCTATGTTTCTCTCTTTTAACTCACCTAACTCTCCAGAGGTAATTGTATAACACAGTAGATAAGCCTTGAGTTTTGGAGTGATGTACAGCTGGAAAAAATAGGCTATAACTAGGAATTTGAACTTTATCTTATGAGCAACAAAAGCATCTTCAGCACAGAAATAAGATGAGGAAAATGTTACAGTAAGTGTAGTGGTGATGGCAAGAGAATGCCTGTGCCTAACCACAAACGTCCTGCCCTGGACAGATGCTTATTCTACTTTGAGGGTGAGATCCAGTCTTCAGAAGAGAATTAATTAAGGGAAGACAGATGAGTAATCTCAAATTTTAACTTAGCTGAATTAGAAAAGAGCTTTTCCTGACCTCACATTAAATCAGTTTCTGGGGTTCATAAGCTCCAGGCTTAATTATCTAGGAAAGGACTGATCTTGTTCTGAAAGCATAATATGTAGGGGGGTGGGAAGGTAGAATTCAAGGGAGGTTGAATAAGCTTAGTGATGCATAGTGATTGTTCTTGTAGCTATCTTGTGAATGAATTACACTTTGCCTTCCTCCCACCTTCCCCTTCTAAGGGCAGTTTTTGATCAACATGTAGACTTGTAAGATTTTCAAAATCATTGCATCACTTCATTTCAATAGCAGTAGATATTTATTGGACAGCTGTTGCTTTTGCTTGCTTTCCTTATCCTTTTTTGTTTGTTTGTTTGTTTATTTGTTTTTTGTGACAGTACCTTGATTTTCTTTGGAGAACTATTTCCTCTTGTTTAAAATGGTTCTGGTGGAATTAATTATCAAGGTGCCAAGCCTCTATGGCCAAGAGGTGGACATGGGACCTAAGTTCAGCCAATCAGGCTCTTCCTGAAATTTGTATGTTTAGTGAAGTGACACAAGGAGAGGAAATTATTCTAATCACGGGGCCCTGAAAAAACCCTTCATGTCCCTGCTCCCTTTATTGCCAGAACTGCCTTGGTACCTGAACTTCCTAAGGTTTGTTCTTTCAGGTTTCCTGTCAGTTCTATGAGTTATTTCATCTATATACTTTTATAAAATTATCTAGGTTATAAGTTATCAAGCATTGTTTTTCCTTGATAGCAATCAAATATCACTAATTGATTTTTGTTGGAGATTGTTCAAAACCCTAAACAAAGCAAAGCAATACATCTCAAATCTTGCTTTTAACAAGGCATCAAACAATTTCTGTTTTCAAAAGAACACTTCTCTTGTAATAAGTACGTATGATTTTCACATGAAGACATAGTAGATCATTGAGTGAAAAAGACTCAGGTTTTCAGCTTGAAAAGCAGTGTAAGGTAGTTAAGAGTGCAACTCTCCAGGTGTATTGCAGGAGGTAAAATCCTGACCCCACCATTAGCAGCAATATGATCTTGGATAATTTTCTCAGCCTCTAAATTCTTCCATTTCTTTGTCTGTAAAATGGGAAGAAGATAATCCATGTGATGCGCTTAGAACAGCGTCTAGCACATAGTAAGAACTCAATAAATGTTAGCTCCATGCTCAAACTATACTGCTAACTTATGTCAACTCTACTTTGAGCTCCTTGTAAGCAGAGGCCTTGTTTTAGCCATCTCTATATTCCTACTTCTGAGCCAGATTGTGCTTTTTTTTTTTTTAGTGTCTACACTACAATGATACATCTGGGGTTTGTTTTTACGTGTGTTGTAGTTGTATTGATAATCACACAGAAACCTGATATCAACTGTAACTTTATTGAGAACTTAATTAGAGCCCAGCCTACTATCCTTCTCCTACAAGGTACCCTGGCTTTAAATGGTTATAAATGTGTGTAATAATTTTCATTGTTTTATTTCCTTCTAGTTAATCATATTAGAATACCTCTGTTGAACACTTAAGACTCCACCAATGGTTCTCAACCTCAGCTGCATATTAGAATCACCTGGAGAGCTTTCAAAAACACTGATTCCAGGTCACTACCCCAGATTAATAAAATCAGACTCCCTGGGGGTGTAACCTAGATATCAGCATTTTTCTCAAGCTTCCAGGTGATTCTAATGTGCATCCAGAACTAAATCACTGTTTCTTGAACTCTGTTAGTCCATCCTAGTAAGACACCAATAGATTTGAAAAGTACAGAAGGCTTCTTTTTCCTATTAAGTGTATATAATTTTAGAACTGAGGAATTTTGGTTAAGTTGCCTGACTATGGTTTGCTTGTAACATTAAAGAACGGGGTAATAAGGAAAAAGTCTGTTTCTTTGTTTCTTCTATTTCTCCCTCTTGATCTTTCATCATCAGATTATAAGAAACTATATTGTTTCATTGAGAAAAGATGGAATTGGGGGAAGGATACTTGAATATATATATTTTTAGAGTCTCTTAAGAGACCAGGATCTGTGCATTATCTGATTCCATTTTATAGACTATATAGTGTGTAAAAGTACAGATTAAGTGCTGCAATCCAAATGATTTACGTCCAAATTTATATTACCTCAAGACCTTTTGGGACATGACTTTTGGTTGGGACCAGAGAGGTGATTAGTGTGTGTGTGTGTGTGTGCATGCACACATGTGTGTGTATGTGTGTGTGTGTATATACATATGTTTTGATTGTTTTTATTATATATATATATATAATTTTTATATATATATATAAACTTTGCCTGTTGGCATTATTTTTTCTCTCTTGTGCATATACAGTAGTCCTTTTATCCTTATGTTCCAAGACCTCCAGTGGATGCCTAAAACTGCAGATAGTTCTGAATCCTATATATATATATGTTTTTACTATACATACATACCTATGATAAAGTTTAATTTATAAATTAGGCACAGTGAGAGATTAACAAAAACTAATAATAAAATAGAACAATTATAACAATATACTATAATAAAAGTTATTTGAATGTGGCCTTTCTCTCTCTCAAAATATCTTATTGTACAAATTAAATAACTTTTCCATTTTAACTAAGCACTTATCATGTACTGTGGTCATAACTTTTGCAGTTTGAGGTACAACAGCAAAACTAATACAGATTTCTTTTTTCCTTCACAATTTCAAGGACAGAGTATTTGTTTTTAACTGTAGATCTTAGCAGCCTCAGCATAAGATTTTTTTTCTTATTAAATCAAGAACTTTTACCTTTTCACTTAAAGGATGTACTTTGTGACTTCTCTCTTTGGCGTATTTGAATTACCAGTATCAATACTCTAGCACTTTGGGGCCATTATTAAATAAAATAAGGATTACTGAACACAAACACTGCGATACCACAACAGTCATCTGATAACGGAAATGGCTACTCAATGACTAAAGGTGGGATTTGCTGGACAAAGGGATGATTCACATCCCTGGGTGGGACAGATTGGGACAGCACAAGATTTCATCAGGCTACTCAGAACAGAGTGAAATTTAAAATGTATGAATTGTTTCTGGAATTTCGCATTTAATATTTTCTGAAATTGCAAAAATCAAAACAGCAGATAAAAAACAAAAAACAAAAAAAAACCCAGCAGATGAGCAGGGACTACTCTGTTAAGTTTAAAGTCTTAACCACTTAATAACTTCTCAGACATTTAAAGACAACTATTGCCTCTCCTTCAACTTTTCTCTTCTCTGGGTAAACATGGGCAGTTTCATACATGCCGTGGTTTCATGAACATTCAGTATGTCCACTGTCTATCCTGTTTAATCATAGTAGCTGATATTGACCATACATCTACTATGTGTCAGGTACCAAATGCTTATTAAGTATTAAATCATTTAGTTCTCACAACAACCCTATGAGACAGTGACTAAGTTTTTTTTTTGTTTTTTTTTTTTGTTGTTGTTGTTGTTTTTACCAGATGAGGAAACTGATGCCCAGCATGAAAGACATGTTTAGAAATCTGCCCTAAGTCCCAATTACAATTCTGGCAATTCTGTGTCTGCAGTCTCAGTCACTACATTATAATTATTTATATCCTATGTAGCAATATATAATTGAATAAAAATGTAACCAAGCTACTAATCCATCGGAGAGTGTAGGTGAGAAAAGGGAAATTTTTCTTAAATTAGTTTTAAAAAACTTTTCAGTTTTTGGTCTACTACATAAAGCAAGAATTGTATAGATCTTTTCCCCCCCTGAACAATCCATGGAAATCTTTGCTACCATTATATATCTTGACTATAATGCCCGTGGTTATTAAATAAATATAAAATCTGCAAACTGTATTTGGTTTATGATATGACATCATATTCACACAAATTTTAATCCTGTAGAAAACGGTTAACTACTTATGTAGCACAAATTCCATTTCAATCTGGCTTGTGTGTGTGCCATCTTTGAAAGGTAATGCATCACGAAGTGACATCTAATATGAGTCCCCAGTGTTCATCATACCTGCAGGTGAATCTTTTCTTTAATGCCTTAGGTACTCACAGGAAATGAGGCGGGAAAAATATATCAATCCTAGCACATCTGAAGTAACAGGCAGGGAAAGTCTGTGCTCAGTGGTGCAATGTGTCAGGGAAGAAGCTAAGCCTACCAGAATGAGTGCTGCTGAATTTGGGCAGCTGGCCAATATTTAACAGCACTAGAGAAGTGCAATTTTATTTTAATCATCTATTCTTATGTCAAGGCCAAGAGCAGCATTTCCACCAGCTTCTACTTCCCCATCAGTTACAACAATATGCACTCCAGAACTCTCAGTGCAGGGAGCTTGAATTTGCATATTAGCAGAGCAGCAAAATATATTTATTCCAGTCATCTCTGGAAGGTGGGACAGAGAGATAATCATGGAAGCGAGGACGAGTTGTTTCCAAGCCTTTCAGTTCTAAAACATACCATCCTAGGCAGATAACATTTGAATCATGATGTCAAAATACAGCACAGCAATGCAGTATTTTGGAATCAGCAGCTCAGAGGAGTAGACAAACCATATAGGTGCTTTTTTGCACGAAGTTGACATTTGGATCCATCCTACCCTCTGAAGATTGGAACACATAGATTTGCCACACACCCAGATGAAATAATTAACAATAACAGCATCTTAAGTAAAATCAGAGCCTGAAACTACCAAATCTACTGTTTTGATGGGACTAATCTATTGAGTTTGTTCACAACCCTTTGAGGTTTTTTTTCAATGAATTGTCTAGATTAAATGTTACTTGTACTTTGTACACACGCAGCCATAACTAAGGGTGACAAAGAACAACTCCATCTACAACTTATAAATTAATCAGGGAATGAGGTCAGATAAAAATAGATTGACATTTTCTTTTGATTCCATCGCATCTTTTGCATGATTCCCTGTTCTCCCCACCTTGATGTTCTACAATATATCCCATGCATAGTTCGTATCTTCATCTGAAGTCAGCTTGACCTTCCTGCTCCAGATTCTCCAGTTCTGATAGAACTTCAAAAATCTTAACCAAGCAATGCTGTCTCTCCTTTGATCTCTCCTGAAATTAATAAACTTTACTATAATTTAGGGGTGTATATCTCTTTAATAATATTTCCACTTATCAAAATAAAAATAATTCTTATACTTGTCATCTCCAATTTACATGACATCTAATTTACTTACATTTTTGTTTTAAAGTTTCTTGACCAGTGGCTACTGAAAATCACGGACTATTAGACCTGATATAAGCCATGATGTCAGTAGTCAAGTCTTCTCTTTGTTGTTTAAATCTCTATAGTATTCTAGAGAAGCGGATAGCCAGGTTTTCCTGGATGCCTTCAAGTGGGGAGCTTACCATCTCACAAAAGTAATCTATTATAATATTAATATTGTTCACTATATTGTACACATATATGCCTTTTTAAATAATTTGTCAGTTGGTCCTAATTTTCTTCTTTTTTTTTTTTAACATCTTTATTGGAGTATAATTGCTTTATAATGTTGTGTTAGTTTCTGCTTTATAACAAAGTGAATCAGTTATACATACACGTATGTCCCCATATCTCTTCCCTCCTAATTTTCTTCTATGATACATAACATTTAAAACTTCATCTACACTGCAACTTTTCAGATATTTGAAAATACCCCCTAATTCTTTTCCTTCTCTGGGATAGACATGACAGATTCCATATATAACACAGTTTCATGAATATTTGACATAACCACTATCCTAGTTACTCTTTTCTGAATATGCTCCAATTTTTCCACATGTGTCATAAACATGGAAATGTTCTACTCAGATCCCTCTTCAACCTGCTGCCCAGGTGAGGAGAGTGAGGTCAGAAAACAGCCTCCAGCCATTAATTCCTTCAGGATCAGAGTCAGGTGCAGAGAAGAGCCTTAACCAAGGCCATGAACTTCCCAGAGCAGCTCACATCCTTTGAGTGAGGGAAGCAAAGTCATAAAGGCCCAACATTTCTGTCCAAAGAGGGATGACTGATGGGCAATGCTTGTCTCAGAACTCCCCACTGGGTTGGCCAAGGCTTTCTCTCACTTTTTTCCTCTGCCCAACACTGTTTCTTTCCTTCCCCACCCTGCCTTTTCACATATGTTTATCCTTAATAAGCATCCTGTACTTCAAACTTACAGTCTAATTGTCTGCTTCCAGAGAATCTAAGACACTGTTTCTTTCTTCCTATATTGCTCTTTGCTCGGACTAATTTAGAATATATTTTGAAACAAGTGCAGACCCTCTATTTATATTAAATGTAATTTTTAAAATATTGAACCGCACAATATTAAATCTGTTTGTTGGGATTATAGCAGGTATTATTTTACCCTCCTACATGTTTGCTTCACCCAGGTTTGTCATTTAACAATGATTACCACCATTTCTTAAATTTTTTGATAAAATATTAACCAAGTCATTTTTGTAGATTCACAAGCCTAGATTAACACACATCAATTAATTAATGTTTATTGGTTATAATTATTCAGTTAAGAATCTGTTTTATTCTATTTTCATATAGCTAGAACAGCATTAAAGAACTTATCTCCTAATTTTTAATTACAGTATATAACATAGATTGAAAGGTACACAAAATCTAAGTCTAAAATTAATGTATAGGCAAACTCATGTATCCACCATGCCAACCATGAAATAAGATATTACCAGCAGCTCAAAAGCCCTTCAACCCACTAACTCTACTCTCCTATTTCTTGTAACCTGATAAGAAATCTTAGCCTACCCCCAAGGTTTTAAAGATGTTTTCCTTTATTATTTTCTAGAAACTTTACTGTTTTACCTCTCACATTTAGATAATACAATACTCTTGAAACTGACTTTGGTGTATGGTTTAAGGTAAGGGATCAGTGTTCTTTTTATTATATAGATATGCAATCTATTGAAAAGAGAGTTTATTCACCACTAATTTGCAGTGCCAACTTCTCTTTTTAGTTTGCTCAGGATTTTGTGGTAAATAGTTATTGAATTTTATCATGCTTTTTCTGTTTTAATAAAATAATCATATAGTTTTTCTCCTTTATTTTGTTAATGCGATGAATTCCATTGATTTTTTTTAATGTCAAGCCCACTTTGCATTACTGGAATTAACTCAATTTGTTTATTTAATATTTTCCCTTTTATATATCACTAAATTTGATTGTTATTTTTTTCTTTCCACTTTGTGTCCAGATTCATGAGAAATTTTCATCTGTAATTCTTTTTTGTTTTTCCCCTTGCAATGTTCTTGTCATTTGGTATAAGAGTAATGTTGGCTTCATAATAAGACTTGGGAAGTATTACCACCTGAAGTTAGGAAATCTAGAGGCTAGAATTTAGCTTCTTGATAGGGAAGTTTACACTATTGCTTTCCAAACTTTATACTTTTCTAATGTACACATTTAAAGCTATATTTCACTTTAAGATCTGGTATAATTATATTTCACAATTATGGCATGTTTTAATTTCTATTTCATGTGGTTCAAAGTTTTTTCAATTTCAATTTCAATTTCTTCTCTGATACATGGGTTATTTAGAACCATGTTCCTTAAATTTCAAACATTTTAATATTTCTATTTATCGTTGATTTCTAATTTTATTCCTCTGTGGTCAGAGAATACTCTCTAAATGTTTCAAGTCTTTGAGATTTATTGAGACGTCTTTGTGTCCCAGTATATGGTCCATTTTGGTAAATGATACATGAATACTTCAGATAAATATATATTCTGCAGTTATTGGGTATAAAGCATATATATAACATATGTTAGGTCAGTTTGGTGAATAGTGTTGATCAAATATTTTATATCCTCATTGATTTTAAGTCTGCTTAATGATTTTATGCCTACTGATTTATTTCAGTTACTGAGAAAGGAGTGGTAAAATTTTTAACCGTGGTTCTGAATTTATCTATTTCTTTTTTGATTCTGTAGAATTTAGTTGCATATATTTTGAAACCGTTATTTGATGCATACAGACTTAGAACTATTGTCTTCCTGATGAAGTGACCCTTTTAACTCTTTTATTATCAGAAATATTTCTTTTTGTTTCTATTAATATATCTTATCTTAAACATACTTTGCCTAATTTAATATAGCTTCAATAATTTTTGTTAGTATTTGCATGATATGGTTTTCCATTCTTTTCTTTCATGCACTTTATGCCTTTTTATTGAAGAGTACCTCTTGTAAAGGCACATCTTGGGTTTTATTATTTCATAGTCTATAATCTTTATCTTTTAATTGTAATTTTTAGTTTACTTATATTTAATTTCAGTTTGATATGTTTAGGTTAAAGTCTATTGTCTGAGTATTTGTTTTCTATTTCTCCCATCTGCTCTTCATTCCAACATTCCTCCTTTGTTTCTTTTTCTTCCTGGGTGTAGAGTTCTAAGTTGGCAATAATTTTCAGCTTTTCATAAAGAGACCTACCATCTCTCTTCTTGTTCATTTGTATGTAATGGATCTTTTATCTTTAGCTCTATGTACAATTTTCTCCTTGTCTTTGATTTTTACACTTTTATTCTGATGTGTTTTCTTTGCTTTTACCTTCCTGCATTTGTTCAGTTTTTTGAATATAGTCTTTTAAATTCAGATTTTGAAAATTATTGACCATTATCACTTAAAAAAAATTTCTTCTCAATTTTTTCCACTCCTTTCTTTCTGAAACTCAAACTATTAATAAGTAAATAAATATGTACAAATAAACATATTTAAAATAAATATAAATATTTATAAAGAAATAAATGTGTATTTCTTTTTCTTTTTTTTTTAACCTGAGTTAGTATATACTAATCTTGTTTTCATTTAGTATGTTGTTAATTCATCTAATGGATTTTTAATTTCATACTTTTTATTTTTATGGCATATTTTATAATGTTTATTTTATATATATATAATTATCTGTTGAGATTCTCTTTTTATTCATTTTGTCCATTTTGTTTAATATATTTTTAATAGTGTTTTTTCAAGTCTCTGTCCATTAATCCCAGCATGTGAATAATCCTTGGGTTTGTTTTTACTATCTGTTTTTTCTTCTTGACTATCTGTCACATTTCATGAAACTTCTCATGTCTCATAATATTTAATAGTATGCTACTATACAAAACACAGAGATAGAAGTTGATGCCATTTGTTTCTAGAAAATTTTCTTTTTTATGAAAATACTGTGAAAGGTTTGTACTTCAATCTAATTGCTTATTGAGGCCTGTTGGACCTAGGTTGTAAATCCAGTTACTTTCAGCCCACTTCTGTTTTCATAAGTCTCATAGGTGAGATCAACTTCAACTGTATATTTATTGTAGTCTTTCCCTTACGTGAGACATGTTTTCTTAAGAATTGCAAGACTGTAGAAGAGTACATTGCCTTTATGCCCTAAGGTGCTACTTTTCCTGCTTTTGAGTCTGGCCATTCTCTCTTTCTGCCTTGTTGAAAGTTTGGCCTATTGGATGTTTGATGTTTGGAGGCTAACTCTTTAGCCTCACATTTCACAGATATTTAAAATATGGAAAATGTGTTGAGAGAGAGACCTGCCATGCACTTCTTATAGGCTTCTACTTCTCCTAGTAGAGTATCTTTGACTATGTCAAGCCTGACAGTCAACCCTTGCCCAGGCTTAGCAAATGCTTTCAAGGAAGAAACTGGCTGGTGATTTCCACTTGCCCAGGAAGGGCTCTTCCTTCTCTGGGGTTACATTTTATTCAGTTATCTTGATTTATAGGGCTCTCATGTCTTTAAATTTTATTTTTTTAACTTATCTTTCCTAGATGTTACAGTGAAAGCAATGGTGTGTTGCTTCCTGTTGTAAGCATAAGTGCCATCAATCACAGTAGTTCAAAAAGCCACAGCCCTTCATTATAGGCACCTGCCTCAGCACAGCTTTTAACTCAGGGAACAACATGTAATGTATTATTTTGCAGGTAGACAGAACACAAAGGAGTTACCCTACATTTTTAAAGGGTATTTATCTGAATATACATTTCTAAGTTAGTAGTTTCTTTTTTTCTTTTTTTATAGAACTTTAAAAAAATTTATTCCAATTTTTTCTGTCTACCTTTGTGTGTGCTAAGAAGCCAACTGAGGGTGTCATATTGCTTCTTTGAAAATAATGTGTCTTTTTCCATTGGCTGCCTTTAAAGTGTTCTCTTTGCCTTTGTTTTTCTACATTTTTTTACTACTTTGTGCTTAGGTATAGTTGCCTTTCTATTTACGTTGTCTACGGTTGATGAGTTTCTTGAATTTCCAACGAGATGTTTGTTTAGGGAGCACTGAGACCATCCCATATTTGGTGCTTTGTTCAAAGGTCTCACAAGATTCAACATAGAGTTGTACTTATGAGTAAGATTTATTATTGTTACACAGTAAGGATGAATAGCTGAATCAGTAAGGGGAAAATGCACATAAGGCAAAATTTGGAGAAACTAAGGCACATGTTTCCAATGCTCTGCTCTCTCTCTCCCAGTCCAGGAAGGGTCACACTGAGCATACTTCTTTCTCCAGCAGTGCAAATGCAGCAGCATGTATGCAATGTTTCTGTCCAGGGAAACCTGTCTGAGATTACAATTTTAAGGTTTTAACTGGGGGATAGGCACTCCCTGACGAAAACTCCAGACTTTCAGAAGGAAAGCATGTGTTCGCCATAAATCACATTGTTTTTTAATTTTATTGCAGTATAGTTTATTTACAGTGTTGTGTTAATTTCTGCTGTACAGCAAAGTGATTCAGTTATGCATATATATATATTCTTTTTCATATTCTTTTCCATTTTGGTTTATCACAGGATATTGAATATAGTTCCCTGTGCTATATAGTAGAACCTTGTTGTTTATCCATCCTATATATAATAGTTTGCATCTGCTAATCCCAAACTCCCAATCTTCCCCCCAATCGCCACCCCCATCAACTACAAGTCTGTTCTCTATATCTCAATCACAGGTATTTTAAATCCATATCTGATAGCTCCAATATTTTGATCTTTTTTTGGACTGTTTCTCTTGTTCTCTTGGTTTGCAGTCACGTAATTGTCACTTCTTTTACGATTGGCAAATTTTGATTAAATGTTAGATATTGTGTTTAAAAAGTTAGAAATTGTTTGAGGCTCTAAATAATGTTACCTTTCTCCAGAAAGGATTTACTTCTGTTTCTGACAGGCCTTTGAGTAGAGCAAGTTCACCTTAATCCAATCACAAAATACACTTATTTGAATCTAGGCTTCATATAGTTGGCCCTCCATGTCCGTGGATGCAAGAACCACAGATATGGAGGGCAAACTATTAATTGTACCATGCCATTTTATATAAGGGACTTGAGCATCTGCTAATTTTAGTATGAGGGGGTGGGAGCTCCTGGAACCAGTGCCCCCCACATACAGAGGGATGACTGTACTTGGTACAGGTGGATCTATTTCTGCATTGCTTTTACTCTTGAGATAGCCTTCCAAATGCGCAACCTAAAATCTGAGGCATTTACTTGGGTCTGTCTTCACTTTGGGCTCCAGATGTCCATTCTTTGTCTCCCTAAACCCATTGTATGACCACAAGCTCTTCTCAGCTTCTCAGTCACCCAGCTATTTTGTGCTCAACTTTTAGTCTTTTAGCTGCCGCTTTAAAACTGACAAGTGCCTTGAGAAGGGAAGTTGCACTGACCATGTGGCCTTCCTCCATGAGCTTTATTTTCTTACTAGATTTTGACCCTCATGTCCTTGTTACCTTGCATGTCTCCAACACCTAAACACACACATTAGTAATGAGATATCTTAAGAAAGTGATAAATGGTGTTCACTGAAAATATAGAAGAAACTACTTGACTAATTCTAGACAGTGCTTTCAGGCATGATTAACTAAATAGTGAATATATTCCTCTCTCTAATGTAGGCATTTTTCTCATGTCCCCTCACCTAGAAATGCCTTTTCCTCTTTTCTCCTGAAAACCAAAATCCACAAGATTTAGCTAATACATCATTGTTTTCAGAACCCCAAGTCACTTTACCCATATCATTTCTCTTTCTCCTAGTTTCTGTTTGAACTTATTATCTGAATCATGTACTTGGTTTCTAATCACACAACTCTCTTCATGTTCTTTCAATCCATGTGTATATTTAATATTTACAGTTGGATTATGTTGTTTGTAGACAAAGATCAATATGCCTTCTCTATTCACTTGCTTCAATCCTGCTCATAACTTTTCTCCCATGATTGTTTACTTCCCTCTTTTTTCTTTACTTTGTGGCCACGCCTGAGATGCAGAGCCTTGGGTGAGTGGGCCTAGGAAGGAGGGAGAAACTTGAGCACTGACATCACTGCAGACATGTCTCAAAAGGAAAGAGTGGGTGATTGGAATTAAGAGAACAAGTCTAGTTTTACACCAATTTTCATGGTTCTCACCACAGAATACACCAAACCGAAGAGTTCTCCAGTTTTACCTGGGCATACAGTGGTCTATACCTACTTTGTGGGCCATTTTACTTCTTTATAACACTAACTGAAGGAAACTATTCCTGTGGGGAGTGTTCAATATACAGGTATAGCTTAGAGATATTGTGGGTCCAGTTCTAGACCACTGCAGTAAAGCAAGTCACACAAATTTTTTGGTTTCCCAGTGAGTATAAAAGTTATGTTTACACTATACTGTAGTCTATTAAGTGTGCAACAGCATTATTTTTTAAATATAGGTACCTTAATTAAAAAGACTTTATTGCTAAAAACTGCTAACCATCATCTGAGCCTTCAGTGAGTCTTAGTAGCAACATCAAAGATCACTGATCACAGATCACTATAACAAATATAATAATAATGAAAAAGTCTGAAATACTGTGAGAGTTACCAAAGTATGACAGAGACACAAAGTGAGCAAATGCTATTGGACAAAAGGCACCAGTAGACTTGTTTGATGCAGGGTTGCCACAGAGTTTTAATTTGTAGTTTTTAAAGTTAAAAATACCTGAGTTTTTAAGAAATATTTTATTTTGGAGATTTTTTTTTTTTTTTTTTTTTTTTGCCTGAAAACCTATCAATATCTCACAGAACACTAGTACTCTAAGGAACACATTTTGAGAAGCTTGACATAGGGTACTATCTACCCCCGGTCTACTGTCAATTTTCTTTTCCATTGTGCACTATTTTTTTTTCTGTTTCCTAATACTTGGCTTTAACACTCTGGAAGCATCATGCTTAAAGTGCATGAAATGTCTGAATCCCTCTGGCTTACTGAAAATTCCCAAGGAAATGTATATAATGTTTAGATACAAACTGTGTTCTCATGATGAACGAAGGAGAAGTTTAGACAACTGTGTTAGTTTTGTATGGCTGCTGAAATAGATTGCCACACACTCAGTGGCTTAAACAGCTTACAGTTCTGGGTATTGGAAGTGTGACTATGCTAAAGACTAAGCTAAAATCATGTTGTCTGAAGGGCTGCATTTCTTTCTGGAGACTCTGAAAGAGTGTGGTAGACAGAATAATGGGCACTCAAATATATCCACACTCTAATCCCTGGAATTTGTGCGTATGTTATATTATGTGGCAAAAGGTAACTGAACTTGCAGATAGAATTCAAGTTGCTAAGTACCTGACCTTGAAATATTTATTTACTTTAGTTTATTATTTTAGTTTAAACTAAAATATTTAAATATTTTAGTTTATTCTGGTTATTTTGGTGGGCCCAATGGTCCATAAAAGTGGAAGCAGGAGGCAGAAGAAGAATTAGTGTGTAATTATCGCAGCGTGAGAAAGACAATCAACCATTGTTGGCTTTGATGACGGAAGAGGGCCACAAGCCAAGACAGGTGGGCAGCCTGGAAAAGGCAAGAAAACAGATTCTCCTCTAGAGCCTTCAGAAGGAATGCAGCCCTTTGGCACCTTTGGAGACCTAGTTCAGATTTCTGACCTCCAAAATGTATGATAATTGTGATGGTTAATTTTACGTCTTGACTAGGCCATGGGGTTTAGATATTTGATCATATGGCAATCTAGATGTTACTGGAAGGTATTTTGTGGGTGAGATTAACACTTAAATCAGCAGATTTTTAGTAAAGGCAATTATCCTCCATGATGTGGGTGGGTCTCATCCAATCATTTGAATAAAACTGATAAAGTCTTTAAGATAAAGACAGATGCCACCTAGGGAAAGGGAATTCTGCCAGGGGACTACCTTCCACTCCAGCTACAACTCTTCCCTACATCACCTGCTCACCTGCCTGCCCTGAAGATTTCATACTTGGCAGCCCTATCAATAGCATGGGCAAATTCCTTAAAAAAAAATCTGTCTCTTTCTCTGTGTGTGTATATATATATATATATATATATATATATATATATATATATATACACACACACACACACACACACACACACACACACATATATATATACACATATGCATGTGTGTGTGTATATATATATATATATATATATACACACACACATACACATATATATATACACATATGCATGTGTGTATATATATATATTTGTGTTGTTTTAAGCTGCCAAGTTTATAGGAGTTTGTTACAGCAACAATAGGAAACTAATACGAGAATAATCCATTTCCTTGCCTTTTTATTATAATCTGGGATAATCTCCTTATTTTAAAGTCAGCTGATTAGTAACCTTAATTCTATCTGTAATCTTAATTCCCCTTTGTATCATAATATATTCATTGATCCTGAGCGAGATGTAAGCATCTTTGGGGGGGTAGGAGGGGGCATTGTTCCACTTACTACCACAACCAGTAAATCAAAATAGGAGATTACTAACTTTGGTATTTGAAAGCAAACCAATTACGTGTTGATGGCGATAATTTTCTTGGTTCATGGAATTCTTATTCTTAAATTATTCTTAAGTTTCAGACATTGAACAATTCCTGGATGGTTCCTACCCCTAGTAGTTCGAAATTCTGATTCAAAATGAAAGAGAAAAGGGCTATATTGTTTCATATTTTTCAAGACTAAAGGCACTTAAGTTATTTTAAAGAGAAAACATTGGAGTCAGGGCTCTGATCACAATCAGCTAAATCAGTTAAGCTCATTTTTAATCCATTCACATTGCCTCTATATAAAATTTTATGCAACTATTTATTCTTTGCACTAGATCTTAGAATGCATTGTACTGTTAAGTGTAAATATGTTAATTCACACATTACATAGGAATAGCATTTTAACAGCTAACCTATTGTGCGAACAGTTGTTGTTAAGAAAGAAAATAATGTTTTGTTTTTTAATCACCATGGCCTTAACATCATCGTAGTTTGTCATTTGTTGCTAGTCCAAGAAACATATAATATTTTAATATACAAGACATTTAGTGTGAGCTTTGGTTTTGGAATGCACAAAAGAAGACTTAATTCAGCTTCCTATTTAATTTGCATAGCTTTTAAAAACTACAAGGACAGTACAGCGTATTTTTCTTTTCCAAGGCCAAAATAATGAAGTGTTGACAGTCCCTCTGTAGCTTCAGACTTTAACAGCGAGAGTTTTGGTTTCATCAGAACCAAAGGGGATTTGAGCTTGAGAGCAGAAGAGTGATGAAGCCATGGGGGTTGCTGGCAGATATGTTTCTGAGCAGACATGAGTCAGTTCTCAGCCTTCTAGGAACAACTAGGCAAATGGGTTCCACTTGCCACCAGACTTCTCAGTTTATAAATCCCAGGAAAACAAGTATTGTATGTGATTTATTCTGGAATATTGAACTAATGTAGGCCTTATACTTACAAAAGACAACTATCAGCAGGAAATACTTGAATCGTCATTCTAATATATAAGATTAAAAAATCATTTTAATTAACAAGGATGCAGGCTGTATTAGAAAGAGCCCTCATGTAGGAGTCTGTACAGCATATTTTGACCTACTGTACCACTCGGCTGAATCACTGAGCAAGTCACTTAACCAATGTACATAATTTTCTGCCTCTGCAAAATGATGGACCTTGACTAGATTATTCCTATGGTCTCTGCAGGTCTTCCATCCCATAACTATAAGAAATTTCTCTGATTCCTAATAATTAAACCTACCTCTCTGTCTTAACTGGATTAAAAATGGAATGCCTCGTATTTTAATCTAATCACTCCTAAATGTTAGCCACATGTCCCTGGCTAGAATATAAAGTTTTTAGTCCAGGAACTATGTCTCACATATCCTTTGTATTCACTATGACAGTAAGAAAAGTACTTGGAAGAATAGTTATTTAATACTCATTAAAGTGAAATAAACTAATTCCAAATATCTCTCTTGCATGACTTCTTATATTTGAGTTATTTTAAGATGGTTTTGATACTTTAGATTATAACTTTTAATTGTCCCTGTGGCATTCTTCAGAGATCTAGGAATATTCATAATTTTGATTGCCTACAATTAGCTAATAAGTTCAAGCAAGAACTTAAAGCCATAGCATTCCATAATGCTCCTGACAACTAATAGGAACCATAAACTCTACCACAGTTTCTCACTATTTGCCTTTTATTGTAAGTGCTTTTGGATCTGGGGACTATTCGAGGTGTGAGGACAGTCACAAGGGGCTGGACAAGTAAGTCATTAGAATGTAAATGCCAGAGATGTGTACAACCTGGAAGATCAGTGATTACCATAGTCCTGAGGAGGGGAGATCAAAGAAGAAAGGAGAGAATTGTCATGCTGTGGCAGAAGAGTTGCAGGTAACCAAGCCATATTTATGGGGCAGGATGGACACACAAATATTAAAGTGTCAGCTTTTTGTAAAATGAGCTGATCATGGAAAATTATTTTGTAGTTGATATTTCCTGTAGTGCCAGTTCTGCCTGAAAGCAGCAGCTCTTATAGGTTCCTGGTTAGTTTAATTAATAGAAAAATGTAGGGAAAAAAAAAGAGTATATTCAGCTTACAAACTATAAATTGCTTGAGGAAACAGGAATCTAAAAATGAATAAAACTTAGTGGCAAAAGAGAAAAGAAATCCATCTGTGTTGATTTTTTCCTTGGTAGAGGAAGGCTGTTACCAGAATATGTCTACATTACCCTTCCAATAAACCTGAAAACAGAGTCTGGATGAAAAGGATAGCTGGGATGAAAATTTTTACTTTTACTTTAAGCAAATTTAAGAAAAAATAGAAAAATGTCAAATGCAGACATACATATTCCATCAAGTGGTGATATAGAAGACTTTAAAAAGAATTAAAATGTTACACTGCAGCTAAAATCAAGGAAGGCTTCCCCATATTCTATTTCTGGTTGTTGAGAAGCTATTAATAGGAGAAAATCTTCAGATGAAATGAGAATTGCTCTTGAGATATTTCAAAGGGAAACAAACCACCAGAAAAACATCTACATGTATTATGCAAATTTTTGAAAGGTCAAGGATTTTTAAGAAGGAAAATTAGTAAGTAAAATGTCTTGTGTTTTAAAAATCACCCCTCTCACCTCATTGCTAACAAATCCACAGAATGCTGCATATATTTTCACCATATTTTCTGAACTGAGATAAAGGGACAAAAGAAAGTGACAACTTAAAATTAATTCCCTGTTAGCAGTGAAAAACCAAACTTCTAAGTATGTAGGGCTTTTATACTTACTAAATAAGCTGTCATTTTATTGTCTAGTTGCATTTTAAACCTAATATTCTTGGGCTGTCCACTCTGCTATCAAATCAAACACATACTTATCAAGCAAGAATAGAGTGAATAGGCCATATTAAGATAAAATAAACATAAAAGAAGATTGAAAGTTAGATCAAAGTTAGCAGTTAATTCTGTATTTTCCTTGTGCCTGTTTAAATTCATTGTTTTAGATAAATATTTTTAATATGTTGTCACTAGCATAAAAAAGTGCTAACACTTGTATGAAACTATTTTTTTTACAGTGCATTTTTAATAATACAATCATTATTTTCTTTTACATTTATATGGATACTGCTATATAGTCACTTTCTAATGTATTTTTATTTTATGAAAGTAAACGAGTTTCCTTTTTTCACCATTTATTTAAACAGACTACTTAAATATATGCATTCAAGTAAATAGCCTCATAATTTGAACAGTTTGAAATATCTAGTAAGTTAGAATTTAATAATGTTTTTTATTTTTTTCTGATCCTGGAGATAAATATAATTCTAAATCTATCACCATGGATACAGAAAGTAAAATGTTAGTAAGTGTAGGCCTAAAAATATCATTTTCTTGGGAATTGTTTTCAATGATTATACCATGACATATCATGTAAATTAGAGTCAGAGTCTTCTCTCTCAATAAATGTTTAAATTAAATGAATGAATTAATACATTAATGAATGGATAGGTTTATTTTCAAAAGAACACACATACACACACGAACACAATCATTCATCGACTGCCTAAAACAGGATACTTAGTTATTGCTTAGTGGAGTTAAATAATGAGGACTTGATAATCTTTTATAATCACTTATACAGATGTTTGCAGATATAATTTTTTAAGTATTTGTCATCCTTATATTCCTATATATAGGTGACAAATTAGAAAATATGATTATTTTAGTAGAAAAATATCATCATACTTACGTACTAATATTGAAGTAATAAACATCCTACTTTTTTGTTTTTAATTTATTTATTTATATTTATTTTTGGCTGTGTTGGGTCTTCGTTTCTGTGCAAGGGCTTTCTCCAGTTGTGGCAAGCGGGAGCCACTCTTCATCGCGATACCGCGGCCTCTCTTGTTGCGGAGCACAGGCTCCAGACGCACAGGCTCAGTAATTGTGGCTCACGGGCCTAGTTGCTCCACAGCATGTGGGATCTTCCCAGACCAGGGCTCGAACCCGTGTCCCCTGCATTAGCAGGCAGATTCTCAACCACTGTGCCACCAGGGAAGCCCAACATCCTACTTTTATAAATCTGCCGTGCTGAAGGACATTTCAGAAAAACAATAAATCAGTTGAGAGTAACCTGATATTTTCCCTACCTTTTCAATTACCTCTTCCATCTTTCTACTGTTCTTTCTTTCATACTCTATTTCATTTTATTTTCAAGAATAAAAGCTGCCACCTATCCAGAAAGGGTAGGTGCTAAACAGATTGTTGCAAGCTAACATTTGGGGTTAATTGACATGTAAACACTATGGAATTATTGGCCCTATGAGAAATATTAATAAAGAAATTGACTGTGAACTCTGCACTAATCCATTTGTCTCATCACAGTCCTATAAGAGCGGGCTAGACTCTCCATTAGATTGTCAGTTGAAATTACGAGGAACATTTTGTATGATATACCTATGTCATCTTCAATTGTTCTTAGGCTCAACTAACTTTAAAGTAGGATGAAATTGAGAGAGTGAGAGAGCAAGAATACTGTTAGAATCCAAGAATAAGGAAAAATGAAAAGTCTGAGGAAGATAAAGATGATGTTTGCAATTAGCACTTACTATGAATTTTATCTGGATAAAAAATCATTTTGTTAGTCATTTCAGCACTCTTAAGTGGGGAGGTTACATCTTCAGTTATTTACAGTGAAATCAGTGTGTTGAGAGTCATGGTCCTATAACTAGAAATAATATCCTCTTTATACAGTGCCTGTGTTCATTAATGGATATTTTTAAATTAGTTGTTTTTATTTTTTTCAAATTTATTTTATTTTATTTTTAACTTTTTATTTTATATTGGAATATAGTTGATTAACAATGTTATGTTAGTTTCAGGTGTGCAGCAAAGTGGTTCGGTTATACATATACATGTATCTATTCTTTTTCAAATTATTTTCCCATTTAGGTTGTTATATAATATTGAGCAGAGTTCCCTATGCTATACAGTAGGTCCTTGTTGGTTCATTTTAGATATAGCAGTGTGTACATGTTTTTAAATGGACTCATACTTTATCATTGGCATATATTAGAATTTATTGGATATTTATTTTCATTTGTTATTTATTATTCAGTCAACAATACTGATAAAATTAATTATCATTAATGTCTAACTCTGAAAGTTTTATTTCTCCAGACCTTCTGACATGTACCCAGTGATTTTTCAAGCAAATACTTTATTGCACAGTTTTCCACATAAATTAATATTTTTGTAAACCATTAAGTGAATATTAACTTCCTAAATTTGTCTTGTTATTCTGGAATTATGCATATCATCTTCTCATTTGGCAAGACTATGCACTTGTAACCGAGCACAAGAGCTTAAGGAAATTCTTCCTTATGACTAGTTAAATATTTCCTGAAAAATATAAAGAGGATTTAGTGTGATAAATACAAAAGATTGACAACTGTTATGAAGTTACAAAACAATTTATTGGAGTATATAAAAGCCATACTAGCAATACGAGTGTACTCTTGGTACAAACTCAAATACTAAAGAGTATGATTAGCTATAATTTTACCTTCTGGTATTATTTTCTGAGCATAAGCTATGTAAATTCAATGTGCTAGCAATATTTAAGCTAGTAAAGTATAGAAATGCGCTCTGGAGTTTGTACACTATTAACCGTGTAGCATGATTAAAAACCTTCATTCAGTAGCAAATTTTAGTATTTAAGATATTTTAGATTATTGGAAGTCACCAAAATAGACATTCATTAATTTACTCATTCACTAAGAATGTATGTTAGTTTCCTATTGTACTGTAACAAGTCTGTGATAACAAACTTAGTGCCTTAAAACAACACATAATTGTTATTTTACAAATTTGGAGGTCAGAAGTCTGAAATAGGTCTGACATGCTAAGATCAAGTTATCGATAGAGCTGTGTTCCTCTTAGAGGCTCTAGGGAGAAATCTGTTCTCTTGTTTTTTCCACCTTCTAGAGGAAGCTGCATTCTTGTCCTCCTGATTCTTTCCTCTATTTTCAAAGAATATCACTCAAACCTCTGCTCCTGTCATCGCATCTCTTCTCTCTGACCCTCCTGCCTTCCTCATATTATTGAACACTTACTTCATGCCAGACCCTATGCTAACTGCTGGGTATATAGTGTTGATGAGGAAGACTTCGTTCATGTCAATGGAGCTTAGATTTTGGTTGGAAAGCTAGAATAAAAAGTGTAGGGGTGAACACATTTATCCATTTATCCACACCAACAACACATGGTGTTGTTGTCTATGATTTATCTAAACTTCTTCATGAATCCATCTTCTTGGGCTGTGGTGAAGATATTTTAAAATGGCAAATTTATCTCTGCAATTTTTGTTTGAGTAGTTTGTCTCATTCTCTTTTCAGTAAATGTGCATTCTTTCCAAATTTCTTCCTCTCTCTTCCTAGGAAGGTGACTGGGGTAGAGGATAGGAATTCTTGACCTCCCAGAAGTAGAAGAAGGAGCCTTGGATCAGCTGATATCCACTGCCTCATCACTAGTCTTGTTGTGATGTGCTGATCCAGTCTAATTCCTAGATCCATTGAATTGATTTCTGGTGAGTAAAGCTGCTGAACTTATCTTTAGTTCTCTGGGAGAATTTCAAAGCTTGATGGTTCTCTTTGGCTGATTCAATTAACAATATTTTGGCTCTTAAGATGCTGTACACTCTGCAGCCCCATGTGGTGCCCCAGACAGCCTTACCTCTTTTTCCAATGTGGGTTAGTTGGAACCCTTTTGTCTTCTAATATTATCATATCCACAAGGGCTGGCTCTTGATATGTTTCAGGAGTAAAACAATAAGAATCTTTTCCTTTGGTTTCTTTAATGGCTATTCTTTTCATTATGAATTTAAAAAGAAATTATCTTTGAAAGTTGAGATATGAACCCTATGTTCTCAATAGCATCAGTTCTTTCCCTGATTCCCTTCTATTGATTTGATAAGTGCAAACTGTAGGGCAAAAAGATTTTCAGGACTTGAAAATACTTTAGAATCATCACAGATTATCCCTGATTATTATATTGTATATAAAACTTGCAGATTGTTATGAGTTAATAAGGAATGATATAAGGAATCACAAAGGGTTACTTATTTTATGTTGAGCGACCAAAGGATACTTTTCCAAAAAGTGACATTGAGCTGAGACTAAAAAGAAGGAAATGAGCTGCCACTTGAGCATGTGGGGAAATGTAGTTTAATAAGAAAGAAAAGCATATGCCAAGTCCTGAGACAACAAAGAATTTTGTGTGCTCAAAAAACATACTGAAGACTAGCATGACAGAGTTACAATGAGCGGGAAGGTACGTGGCTCAAGGTGAAATTAGACAGATAGGTTAGATCAAGGAATGAAATATCTTCTAAGTTATGGTCAGAAGTTTAGATTAGATTTCAAGCATAAAAGTCAATTGAGAGTTTTAGTCTACGTTGTGACATGATCCTGTGTTTTAACAAGGTTATTTTTGTTACCGTATGAAGCACTGGTGTCCAATAAAATATATCATGAGCCAAAAATGCAACCACATATGTAATTTAAAATTTTAAAATAGCCCCATTAAAAAAAGTAAAAATAAACTGGTGAAATTAATTTTTAATAATATTTAATATAATATAGCTAAAGTGTTATCATTTCAATATGTAATCAATCAAAAAGGTATTAATTAAAATATTGTATATATATTATACTAAGTATTCAAAATCACATGTGATTTTATGTGGATAAGCCATGTTTCAAGTGTTCCATAGCCACCTGTGGCTATTGTCTATTGTAGTGGGAAGAAGAGAAGTAGAAAGTAGATCGGGCAAAAGTGAGAGTTGGAGCAGGGAAACTTGTTATGGAGTGGTTTAGTATTGTCTGGGTAAGGCATGACTGTGGACAGGGCAAGATGTTGGGAGCAGAAATTGAGGTGAGATGGGAAGACCTGAGAGAAATGAAATTAGCCAAGGAGAAAATCATGGACATTTAAGACAAAGTAGATTGGATATATACATTGGCATCCTTGAAGAGAAGTAAAATAGTAAAAATATTAAAATTAATTTGTTTAAACATTGAAGAAGTCATAAACAATTCTGTATTTTGAAAGGACACAATATGTCCCAGGCAAAATTGACACATAATGTTTAACAATGTGACATGCCTTATTAAAATTTCCAAATTTCAAAATTAAAGCACAAATCTTTGTTAGGCAAGCAAAAAGATTGCTAAATATGAGTATAAAAAGCATCTGTGTTTTTTCATAGTCCTCTATCACAATGTTTGGTACTATAAGATTTTGAATAATACTTATAGAGTCTTGAGGAAAAATTGTATATTCAACTGGAAAGTTATTCAAAGGCAAAGGCATAAAACAAAAATGTTCTGAACATGCAAGAACTCATGAACGTTAGTTTCTTTAATCTCTTTTCAAAAAAAAAAAAAACTATAGTACAAATATTATGCCAGAAGCATTAACAGAGAACCTATGTCCAAAAGAATAACAATGAACATGATTTTTATTTAACTGAAGGACTGAAATATAATTAAATGTGGAGATTAAAATTCCAAAGACAAATATACATCTTTCAAACCTTCATAATGAATGACTTATGTAGCAAAAGTTGGAAGAAAAACTTCTAGAGAAGGTGAGAAGTAGTGAAGTACCTTTTAATGTTAGTGGTTAAAAAAAAGGTATTTGAATCTAATAAAGAAAACAATGGAGGTATAAAAGTAGTAAAAGATAAAATAAAACACTAAGAAAAATGATATAATCAACTAAAATTGGATTGTAGATTGGGGGGAGGAAAAGGAAGAAGAAATACAAACATGCTAATTTAGTTATTATACATACAAAAAGTGTATTGTATTAGTTAAATTTATGGCTTTAAATGTAATCAAGAACAAACTTAGGACAAAATATAACTCTTCCAAATTTTCAGAAGATATGTGTGTGTGTGTATTTTGGTATATATATATATATGTATATATATATGCATGTATATATATATTTTATATATATATATATATATATATATATATATATATACGAAAAAAAGCAAAACTAATACAAACATGTTGTGAAATTCTCATAAAATCCTGTAGAAATAGAAGAAAATAACATAGGATATAGGAACTGAGAGTATATATATATCTGCCATGCCTATAAGTGTAAATGAGATAAAACTCACCAATTTTAAGACTCTCAGATTTGATCACAAAGTAATACCCAGGTAAAAACAGTAAACAACAGACATAACTAGAACAAAGTGATGTAGAAAGGATGAAATTTAAAATATCAGTAAAGGGAGAAAATAGGGGTTCTTACTTTAAGATTATGTTGCTTTCGGGACAAAGGTATTAAATGAGGTAAAGAACAGGCCTTCATAATGAAAAATTGTATGCCAACATGAAGATCTAATATATGTGAAAGTAATGTGAGCCAGCATTCACAAAATAAAAATGGCAGGATATAGAATGTGATATTAACATACATTTGTTAAAATGCACAATAATAGGTAAGGAATAGTAAACTCAAAGTCATTTGAACTTATATAACTATTGAATTTTGTGCCTGAATATAGACAATGGTCCTTTCCAGATTTTCATGGAATATTCAAAATATGACTGTGTATTAGGACATATTTTAGGACAGGACCATACAATATGACCTATGTGCCAAATTTGGTCTGCTGCCTGATTTTGTAAATAAAGTTTTATTGGAACACAGGCATGCTTATTCTTTCATGTCTATGGCTGGTTTTGTGAGCCAATAACAGAGCTGAATAGTTGAGAGGGAGACTGTATGGACCACAAACTTGAGAACATTTGCTATCTTGCCCACTAGAAAAAAGTTTGCTGATTTCCTAAATTATTTAATGAACACTAATAATTACAAAGTATAAAGAGTATAAATATGTGTGTATATGTATATAGATATTGATATAATCTGTGATCACAATGTATTAAAAATAGAATTGAAAGAAAATATTAGAAAATAACCACCACAACAAAACTTCTTACTATCTAAGGAAGAAAGCTAATTTTATGAACTCAAATTGTTATGAAAAAACACTAACCTTAAAGAAATGAGTAAATAAAAATCAGATAAAAAATACCTAAAAAGTAATAATGAAAAACCATAGATAAGCACATATATGATATAGTTCAAATAATGCTCAGAGGAAAACCTTATAGCCATAAGGAATTGTGCTAATAAATAAGAGAGAATGAAAATAAATCAATTAAAGACCAAATTCAAAAATTTAAAACAATAAAAATAAAATAAAATTGTAGGATGGGAAGTAGAAAGATCAAATTAGGAAAAGAATAATAGAATCAATAAATAAATTCAGGAGGTGGCTTTTTGAAAAAACAAATATATATTATGTAATCTAACCAATTAAAATTAAATAAAATAAAAAATAAGGGAGTATAAACACAGAGAACATGTTTAAAGAAAGATAAAAGACTACTTTGATGAAGTGAATTTGAAATAGTGGTTGCTTTTCAAAAGAAATGCTTTATAAAAGAAATAGTTTAAGCTATCAAATTTACCCCAAAAGAAAGAGAAAATCTAAATAGACAAATTACCAAAGAAGACAAAGGGAATATTGTCAAAAATCTACCCATCTCAAAATAGTAGGCCCAGATTCCATCATCCTTTAAGGTAAATTCTACAAAATTGTTAAAGAACCAGTAACACCACTGCTACTTAAACTGTTTCAGGACAAAGAAAAAAAGGGGCAACGTCCAATGTCATTTTATGAAGTGAGCATGACACTGATAACAAAACCTAAAGAGAAGGGCACAAAAGATGAAAATTATAGACCAACCTCACTTATGAACGGATGCAAATATATGTTAAATGCAACATTAGCTAACCAAATCAAACAGCATATTAAAATTACCTAAATGGGACATGTTCACTAAATGTTAAAATGGTTCAATATCTGTGAAGTTAATAATATAATTCATCATGTTAAGAAATCAAAAAAGAAAAATCACATGTGCAACTCCAAAGTGATCAAAAGACATTCAATAAAATTAAATAGCCATCTTAATAAAAAAAAATTTGTAAATGTATGAATTATGTTAAAAAGTTTAAAAGTATATATTTATCTTAACCCTAAATTCTTTATAATGCACAATGAAGAAAAGGCTAGGAAAAATTGTATTCAAATCATTAATAACATAAAGATGTCCATTATTACTGGTATTATTTATGACAAATATGGAGATACCAGCCAATACAATTACATAAGAGGAAAAAGTAAGATATAAAATTAGAAAATAGGCATATACTTATCCTTATGTCATTATAGTATATAAATTATTTGTTTATATTTTGCATATATACAGACATATATATGCTAACCAAAATATTACAAAAAATAAACCCAGCAAGAATTCACAATTTCAGTAAAGTCTCTAGACACTTCCAAGGTGTTTCATAAGAACATATCCATACAAAGTCTATTGTTGTATATGGGTTTGTTTAATCAAGAGAGAACGAAAGATCATAGCCAAAATGTGGGAAGAGAATAAAATAGGTAAAATTGTCATATAGTTTTAAAATATAACAATGTTACATAGAGTTTGATGTCATCTAATGGAATATTGATTATATGTTTAAAACTCTTAGTTTAAGTGGAGTAAACATTTTTATAGTTGGTATCTTCCTGCCTTAACACAGGAAGTAAAAATGCATTTATTAATATGGATTAGAATATGACTAACTATAACTCATCGAGAGTTTTGAATAAATGTCCCTTCAATTATGAAAATTTATATAAAATATTTATAGAACATAATTGGCTCAAATATTAAGAAAATAATGTTCATACAATTTTTGTATGCAACTTTGGCCTCAAACTCTAAGAAATGTTCCTAGTATTTAAGTGTGAAGAAAGTAATTCCTTTATTGGAAAGCTCACTGAATATTGATTCTCACTTTTCTTTTGCCAATGCTAATGTTTATTAGTGATATTTAGATTATAATTGTCAGGAATTGGCTAATATTTTATATTAATCTTAGAGGTTATTTTATGTACATCAAAACATCAGAAAATATTCACCTCTGGTATGTACAGTTTGAAAAGTAAGGTATACAGAAAAAAAAAAGAAGTACATTTGTGCTGCTGAGATTGCACCTTCTATTCTAATAACCTTGAAAATTAAACTTTTCACACCTCAGGTAGGAAATTTCTAATGATTGAATATTCATGTACTATTCAACAGCGCATCAAATGAATGTGGCAGTTTTCTGATTTCAACTGAGTGTAATGGTGAAATGTAGAATAACGATATAAAATGTAATTTTATCCTTTCTTTACTCTTAGAACATGAAATTTATAATTTTCTCATTATACAAGTAACTGTAACCACCAAGAATATCATAAAAATCAAATTATAAAATGGCTGCATTTGTGATTTTTAAATAATATTTTCAATTTTCCCTCCCTTACCTTAACCTACCTTTGATAATCCACATGCCTGAATTTTTTTTTAATTATAAAACCCTCAAATGCTAATTAATCAGTTTATAATTTCCAACCTCAACTAGTGCTTTAGTATACCAATTTGAATTTTTTAACTTTATTCAACTCTCTACCTTATTTAGTTATTTCAGGAAATTTACTACTATCCTAGATACCCCACCCCCACTCCATTTATTTTCAGCAGATGAAAGATCTTTAATTGAGGGGGGGAAAAAATCTATCAATACTTAACTTTTCTTCTCATTCTCTTTCATGGTAGTCCTTAAAGTGTGGTCGGTGGACAACTAGGGGTCACTGAGGTCAAAATTATTTTTATAATATTAAGATATCCTTTGCCTTTTCACTGTGTTGATGTTTGCAGTGATGATGGAAAATCAATGGTGGGTGAACTGATGGTACCTTATTACAAATCATGGCAGAGGTGTAAAACTGTTATACTAGTCATTCTACTCCTCACTGCCCTGCACTTGGAGAAAACAAAATGCTAGTTTAACTTAAGAATGTCCTTGATAAAGCAGTAAAACATTTTGATTATACTAAATTTCAACTCTTGATTATATACATTTTTATAAATATCCTGAATGATGACAATGGCAAATATACACAGAACACTTCTGATGCATACAAAGTATGATATTTTTCTTGGGGAAAATAACTTGTGTGCGTGTGTGTGGGTTATAAATTGAACTAGCCACTTTTTAAACAAAACACCATTTTTACTTGAAAGAACAACTTATACAGTGAGGTTATTTCAACTTGGGTATTTGGCAGACATTTTCACAAAAGTAAATACAGGGGACCTTTTATTTCAGGGAAACAACTGACATTTGTTGCCAATGAAAACATGTGAGCTTTTAAGTGAAAATTAGGAGTTTAGACAACTTATACCATCCACTGTAGATTGATGACTTCCCAATACTTAAATATTTTCTGGTAAATTGATAATAATATTAGAGAATATATATTTTTATATTGTATATTAACCAATATTTTTCAAATGACCAAACATAATGTTACAACATCATACATGGATAAAATAGTCCATTTAAAGTATAGATAGACTGAAAGAATTTATTATTAAAAGAGTATTAAAAGTTCATTGATATAGTTTCAGATTCCACACTGTAGTGAGCCTGTAGAAAACTACCACTTGATGAGTTTTAATGTAGTATTAAAGAAGACCACTCACAAATATCTAAAAAAGACTATTAAAATACTCTTCTGTGTGAGGTGTGTTTGCCTCATATACTTTAATTACAACAGAGTATCACACCAGAGAGACTACTATCTGCTAGATATTTGCTTACAATCTTGGAATACGACATTGAACCAGATGATAAAGTACTTGCTCTCACTGAGCACACATAACTGTTCCTTGCTGTATCTCTGGATCTTGGGACAAATAGGAGTATAATGATTACTGATTTAATTTTTTAAGTAGTTCTGTTCTCTGACCTCATATTCTCAGTTAATTTTGCTGATATCTCTTTCACTATTTGCTACACTTCCCTTTCAAAAGTGTGTATTCATTAGGGTACTGCTTTTATTGTCTGTATACTTTCTTTCTGGGTACTTTTTCACTTACCTGTCACCTATATGCTCTTGGCCCCTTAAATATATATTGCTAATTTTGGCCACTATTGTAAATTTCAAAAACTCCAAATTTGAATTTCCAATTACCTGCTTTACTCCTTTGCCTAAAAATAGCAATAACCATTCAAACCAACATGTCTCAAAACAAATCCAGTTCTCTATCTCCACTCCTTCTTCATGGCAAAGACATCTCTTCTACTAGAAAGAACATCTGAGTAGATTTGCCAATTGTATCACATCAGCATATCATGACCATATTTTTTTCACGTTAAAACTGAGTAACACAGTCAGTCTGATTTGTGTGACTGGGTATTATTTGTTTCATTGATGTCCTACTTTTATGCAGTGTATCATTTATTCTGCTTTAATCTCTAGCATGCTTTTATTTTTTAAACACTTTTTATTGAGGTGAAATTCATATAATAAAAATAAACCCTTTTAAAGTGAAAATTTCTGTGGCATTTACTACATTAACAAAGTTGTATAACTATCACCTCTAATTCAAAATATTTTCATCACCTCCAAATAAAACCTTGTACCTATTAAGCAGTTACTCCCCAGTCCCTTCTCCCCGAGCCCCTGGCAACCACTCACCACTAAACTGCTTTCTGTCTATATAGATTTATCCTGGATATTTCATATAAATATGAAACAGCTTCTTTCACTTAGCATAATGTTTTGAGGTTTATGCATGAAATATATATCAGTATTTCACATTATATTTCATTTTATCAGAATTAACTTTTCTGATAAAAGCCAAGATGCATGATAGAACTTCAGAAACCTCAATCAGTATGTAGAAATCATAAAGCTAGCCTCAGGATTTGGAGATAGGGTTATACACTTAGAATAATAGTAGTAAAAAGCAACCACAAACCCTCATAAAATGGACAACTTAGGGGTGTCAGTAATAGATTAACTTAAGAGAGGATGTCTTGGTAAGTGCTGTCACTGGAGACTTGAGTGATATCATGTCCAATCAAAAGGATCTGAATGTATCCACAGACTAGGGAAAAATGAAACTCATTCAATTGTGTTATAATCTTATTTTCAGAAATAAAGATGTGGTAAGCATTAATATATAATAGAAAAGTAGATAAAAAGAAATTGTAAGTATTTAGTGAACACATTCCAAAGGAAAGAGAAAATGAATCTGGCAGACACAGTTATTTAATTCACAAGGGAAATGTATTCTGTTGTGAGGCAGAAATAGTTTATCAGGCTTCTCAGTAGACAGGATGAAATATCATTCAAGACAGTCGAATTCTTTGCTGTGATTCTATGCTCATCAAGAGACCTTGAGGTTATTTGTTTAGAAGTTTTATACTGATAAGAACTCCCATGGATAATGGACATGAGTTTTCCCTTTTGGAAACAAATACACTGGATTTCTGGTATGCAAGGAGTCTGTTTTGCATTAATCAGTCTATAACACCTAGCACAGTACCTGACACAAGCCACACTCAGTAAATGTGAGCTGAATGAACTAGTAAGTGAACAAAGCATATATAATGCTTTGTTGTGCTTAATCTTGATGTGGATAGAATAAGTTGAAGTAAAATATACTATGTTAGTCAGTTTACCATCTTTTCTCCAGCGTAAATAATTTGGAAAGTTGGGTTATTGAATGTTTAATCATCCATTATATTACTGAATAGAAAAAAAATAAATTCATTAACAATCTGCCTAGGATAATTAAAGGAATAATTTGATTGGAAAAATTAAAATGATTGATATAGATATTAATATGGTAAACATCCAGTAGAATCAGGAGGATTTTTTGCCAAATACTATTATTCAGAGATAGGATACACAGAGATATTGTTCAGCAGATATACTGGTTTCCTAAGAATGATTCATATTCTCAAGATATACAAGAGCTCTCAAGATTCCACTCTGGAAAATACTTTCTACTTGGAAAAATTGCTGATATTATTAACTCTGGAAAGCGTGAGATCCCCATGGACTTCCTTTTTGGTAAGAAATCTCAGGGATAATTGCAAGAGCCATTTTTAATAAGATAGGTTAGATTGCTGATTAGTTTGTTTTTTTCAAATTACAGTTTTGTAATTTTTTACTTGAAGACATTTCTACTGTATTATAGCAATGTTGAAACTTGCTCACAATTCAGCAGATTTTGTTCTCCAAGGATCCCAGCTGTCTTAGTATATTAGTCCTATTATTAAATCTTCCTTTTATGGTGATCTATTCTAAATGAATATATATTTATTGAAAGCCTTTTTTTCTTCTTACATTTGTAGTGATTTTCAATAAAGACTATTATTATGTCAAGAGTTTATGAAAATAGTTTTCTGACCATATTGCCTAGTGAGAGTTATGACAGCTCTCAGAAACATTTTATGTGGGTGTCTTAGTCAATTACAATGAAATGCTGCTTGCAGTGAATCCAAGGGGATTAGGGAGAAAAAAATGGGTAAGCACAGCATTTCCTACTTGTGCAAAGTACTTGATTGTATCCTCCAAATTCCAACAAGTATTCCAAAGTGCAACTCCTAAAAGGATTGGCAACTCTATTTCATTCTCGTGCTTCGTTTTCTAACATGGTCTTATATTTTGTGGTTATCTATAGGATTAAGCAGCACTTTCCTCAAAGTAAACCAAAATAATATCTCACCATTATCTCAAAAAGTGTTGGTTAGAGCTAACCAAAAACTAAGAACTCTTTTCATTACCTATGTTTATGTGAGAGGATTTTTTTTCAAAAGTATGAAAATTTTAGGGCCACTGTGTACTTTCTTAGAAGAAAAAGATGATTGACTTCTTCTAAATTATATATGTAATCTCTCACTGAATTTAGTTGGTTAATTCTTCTGGGTATAATTGGATACATAATTCCTGTGTTCACATAGTGAAGTGAAGTGGGAAGATTTTACCTTGTTCTTAGTTAGAGAAGATGGCACAGATTGATGTATTACAGAGGGCTGTGTTGCCTTCTGAAATGTAGAGATGCTAAGTCTTTTTTTTTTTTTTAACATCTTTATTGCAGTATAATTGCTTTACAATGGTGTGTTAGTTTCTGCTTTATAACAAAGTGAATCAGTTATACATATACATATACATATGTTCCCATATCTCTTCCCTCTTGCTTCTCCCTCCCTCCCATCCTCCCTATCCCACCCCTCTAGGTGGTCACAAAGCACAGAGCTGATCTCCCTGTGCTATGCGGTTGCTTCCCACTAGCTATCTATTTTACGTTTGGTAGTGTATATATGTCCATGCCACTCTCTCACTTTGTCACAGCTTACCCCTCCCCCACCCCCTCCCCATATCCTCAAGTCTATTCTCTAGTAGGTCTGTGTCTTTATTCCCGTCTTGATGCTAAGTCTTAACACTGAAATTTTAATAACTTTGAAGTGATTGGATGAATTGAGAAACTCTTGAAGACTGAGGACTGCTGTGTACCTTTAATACATTTCTGGGGTGTTCTATACTTATTTGTAGGACACTTTTACAAATTTGGTGCATATATTTATACGTTGGAATACATAATTTGGTCTTATTTGTTTTTCAAGCTCAGCCAGATCCCTTTGCTCTCCATGGCTAGATAATCTCATAAAGTTTTCTTTATGCTTATGTTAGAGTTACAGATACCTGTAACCAAAATATGTCTGGTATGTAACACACAAAAACCTTTTATTGAGGACAATTCCATTTGTCGAGTCAACAAACTTATATACATCATTTACCGTGAACCAGATCCTGGAAACACACACATAAATACCCTGACTTTTCCTGCTCTTGTTCTTGCAATGCAGATACATAAGAAGCTAATGTCATAGGGAGATAGAACTGGGAGGGTCCGGGGAATCCTCGGAGAGGAGGAAATATTTGAGGAGGCATTTGAGAGAAAGTAGATACTTACCAGGATGATCAGGGAATGATTTCAGGTAGGGGCGTATATGTGTGTGTTAGGGGGAGACAGAAGAGTCTAAGGAAGCTCGAAAAAACACAAATGGGAACTTTGAGAGGTGCAGAAGAGCAGAGCTCACATTTTAGAGTGAGAGAGGAGCAAGTGAAACCGGAGAATGGGTATATAATAGAGGGCTTTATAGGCTGTGTAAAGGACTCGGGACTTTATCTTTCAGCAGGTGAGCAAGCACAGCAGGGTTTTAAGTAGGCAATTTGTGTGTTTAAGAAATGTCATTCCTGGGACTTCCCTGGTGGCGCAGTGGTTAAGAATCCACCTGCCAATGCAGGGGACACGAGGTTCAACCCCTGGTCTGGGAAGATCCCACATGCCGCGGAGCAACTGAGCCCGTGCGCCACAACTACTGAGCCCGCGTGTCAAAACTACTGAGCCTACGTGTCAAAACTACTGAGGCTGCGTGACACAACTACTGAAGTCCATGCACCTAGAGCCCGTGCTCCGCAACAAGAGAAGTCACCACAATGAGAAGCCCGCACACCGCAACGAAGAATAGCCCCTGCTCGCCACAACTAGAGAAAGCCCGTGCACAGCAACAAAGACCCAGTGCAGCCAAAAGTAAATAAATAAAAAATAAATATATTTTTTAAAAAAAGATTAGAAAAGAAAGAGGGTACATGTGTCTTTAAAAAGAAAATAAAAGAAAAGAAAAATGTCATTCCCTAGGCATATGAAGGATGGATTAGTGTAGAAAGCCAGGAAGCAGAGAGATTAGTTAGTAAACTGCTGATATTGTCCAGGCAAGAGATGATGAATTAAGTATGAGAGTGGATAGAAGGGCAAGATACAATCAGGATGATGTGTCTAGCTCAAAGCTAAGTGTATAATGAATACAAAATGCTTTCTGCCCTAAGGAGATTATATGTTACTTACATATTTAATTGTTGGGAGACAGGAGTGAAAACTGATAAAGACACTACAAAATGACTAAATGTGGTATAAACACATGGTTTGATGAAAAATATATCTATACTGTTTGGTAATTTGAATACCTCAGTAATTAATAAATCTATATGCTGAAGATATGGCTGAGTGCCTACAAAAGGTATTTCTAGAATTCTCTTGCCTCCCCTTTTGTCTGAACTTTCTCCAGTGTCATCCTACTGTAGAAATAAAAATCATCATCTTCCTGATAAAATAGTAGCTTAGGATAATTCCAAGGAGGAAGTGAATATCAAAGGATAGATGTGGCTTAGAGGAAAAGTTAAAGAGTTTTTTAGTAGGAGGCCAACATAAGTACAGGTACAGTGGTAGGAACTGATAAGGTGTGTGGAAGAGGCAGGAGGGATAATGATTTGACTGAAGCAGAGAATTTGTGTGTGGCACTAAGGTTGACTACGTATGAGGGGCCTGTTCAGTGTTACGGAAGATCGTGGAAATCCAGCTCAGGAATTCACCTGTTAGCTAATAGACTCATATTTATGCCATTATATTGTGGTCATTCATTCCATTTCAATCAAGTTGTTTATTGATTTCCAACTTTCAGTCTGCTTGAACACTATAATATATACAGTAGTTGTTTTTGAGCCTGGCTAACTGATACGTTGTGATTTCCTTCTCATCTTTCTTTTCTCCTTCCTTCGTATTTGTTTGAAAAAAATGACACCAGAGTATTTGTCCCATCATTCTGGATTAGCCAATAATTTAATGGGCACATTAGTATAAATTCATTAAAAAAAAATAAAACATACCTAAGTATAAAGTGTATGGCACCTTTTGAATTGTTCATTTTCAGAGTGTAGGCACAGTGTTTATTACCTCATATTTTTACACTGCCACTTCTTGTGTTTTTAAAAACAAAATTTAAACATATGATTTTTTTTTCTAATTTACTGGTTTGTCTTTTTTATTATTGAGTTGTAGGAATTTTTAGCATATGTTTTACTTAAATGTTTTCCCATATATGTGTGTTCTAAATATTTTCTCCCAATCTTGGGCTTGCCTATTTATTTTCTTAATGATGTATTTTACTGAACAGAAGTTTTTAATTTTGAAGATGTCTGATTTTTAATTTTTTTGATTTCAAGGCTAATGCTATGTCACGTATAAAAACTTTTGTCTAGATCACAGTGATACCCTTCAATTTTCTTCCTTACACCTTATATTTTTGGCTTTAAGTGTATGATCATCTTTAAATAATTTTTGTGTATGTTGTGAGATTTTGTCCATTTATGTTTAATGCATTTATTATGTTTAGATTTATGTCTCATTTCACAAGTTATTTGTCTCATCTTTTTCTTATTTTTTCTGTTTCTTCTTTACTGCCTTTTTGACTTAATTATGTATCTTTTATTACATGTTTTAATTTCTCTATTGGCCCTTTAGCTATAACTCTTTGCATTATATTTTGTGGTTTCAATAGTTATTAAAGTATACATGCTTAATATTGCATTACTGATACTGGAGAGCAGGTTCTTGTCTCATTGCAGAAAGAATTCAGAGAAAAGAAAGTAAAGTGAGGATTTATTAAACAATAGTACACTCTCAAGGGGAGAGCGGGCAGTCTCAGGTGAGTAGCTGCCCTGAGTTTCTTTGTCAAGCTGGTTAGTGGGGTGTAGAAATGAAGGAGTGCAATATTCATTGGGAAGGGAGGGGTTTGGGGGTCATATTCCCTAATTTTCATCCCAGCTCCACCTTCCCAATGAGAGAGATTTATGTCCTTATTTAGTCTTGACTGGAAGTGTCATGGCATCGGTGCATGATGGGAACTTCTTATTTGCAAGGCTAATTTTATTGTAATGAGAGCATAATGAGCAAAAGGTTACATTCACACATAGGAGATTCCTGCCATTTTCTTTGTCTGACTTCAGGACACTTATCACCCCAGAATGTGTGGTTTCCTGTCAGCCTGGAAGTTCCTGCTTTTCTTTGCTCAAGGACCCCTGTTGTTTACAAGCTGTGTGGTTTCCTGCCATTTGGCCCATGCCCCACTTTCTCTGCTCATATCTAGCTAACTGTCTGCTTTAACATTACTATATGTAACATCTAAGAACTTTGAATACGATTTATCTTCCTTCATCTTTTATGCTACTGTCATATATCACATCTACATAAATTACAAAACCTACAATAAATATTAATTCTTGATTTAAATTTCTTATTTTAACAAAATTAAGAAAGATATTTTATGTTTAGCTACCTGCATAACATTTCAGGTTCTTTTATTCCATCCTACAAACTCAGGTTTTATTCTACATTTCATTCTGAAACATTTTTTTTTAGGTTATAGGATTCTGGATATACTTTTTCTTTCAGCACATGTTTCATTATTTATTTTTCTTTATTGTTCCTGCATTTATTTATACCATTATTTGCCTCTAGCTGCTTTCTCTAGCTTTGGTTGTGATTTTCTCTTCATCTTTAGTTTTCAGCAGTTGCAGTTGCCCTATATCTTTACCAATACTTATTTTTAGTCCTTTAAACTTGAGCTCTTTTAGCTGAGGTATAAACTCAACTGTCTTATTGTGGTTTTAATTTGCATTGCTCTGATGACCAATGAGGTTGAGAACATTTCCTATGCTTACTGACCATTTGAATTACCTCATTTAAAGTGCCTGTATACTTTTATGCCCATATTTTAAAATCAGGTTGATGGTCATTTTCTTATTGATTTATAAGAGTTCTGTATGTGTCCTATATAAAGCCTTTTGTCACATTATGTAAAATGCATATACATTCAGTCTTTGGCTCACCACTTTGCTCTTTTAAAGATGTATTTCAACATTCTGTGCCATTTTTGTCATATGTTTAATTCTCCACATAATTTAAGCCACCTAAGACTATTATTATTGTTTTGTTTGATCAATATTTACTCACATACTTATGCTTTGTTTTAATCCTCTTTCTTCTTACATTTCACTGCTTTCAACAGGAATCATTTTTACATCTGCTTGAAGATAGGAAATTTCAGAGTGTATCTGCTGACAACCAGTTTGCTCAGCTTTGCTTTCCTGTTTTTCTATGTATTTTTTTGTCTGTGTATTGAGGATTATTATTTTAATTATGTCATTTTAGTTTAGCCCATGGTCACATCATTTATTCCTCTGTTATTCAGCATTTATTAAATATGTTTGTGTGTAATATTGTTTTGAAATGTAAGTAATGAGGACTATAGTATTGATATCATAAGGTAAAGGATAAGGAGAAATTATTGTGTCCTAATCTTTATTGTGAGAGCATTGGATTCAAGGCACAGAATGTGAAATAACTTGTATAAGCAAAGTCAAACTGGAAATAATAGTTAGTCTAAGATCCAATCATC